>NC_084735.1:27604613-27814613 GCF_033978785.1 Entelurus aequoreus | reverse complement strand
TAAAATCCAACACCAAGAATAGACATTTGAAAGGCAATTTTAAATAAATAAAGAATATTGAACAACAGGCTGAATAAATGTACGCCATATGACGCACAAATAACCAACTGAGAACGTGCCTGGTAACGCAACACATCATGGCAAGAGTCATTAAAATAACTATAACATATAGAACATGCTATACGTTTACCAAACAATATGTCACTCCCGATCGCTAAATCTGATGAAATCTTCCTCCCCGGTGTCGCCTCTAGTATGTCCTTTCTTTCTGCAGCTCGATCGCCGTTCTCTGCTGCATATTTCACTACGTCCAGCTTGTAATCTGCAGTATATGATTTCCTTTTCGGTGCCATTTTAGTTCAGTCCTTCTCAGTTTTTATAAGTTACCGTCAATGTTGATGTGATCCATTTTAATAGCTACGGCAGTAGCATATAGCATATAGCAGTTAGCATCCCATGACCCACAGTACACTTCTGCCATGACCCTCCCCTGCCGAATTATTATTGGTTGACGTGTGAGTGACGATTGCTGACGTCTGTGTGACGATTGCTGAATGAGATAAATAATAATATTTGATATTTTACGGTAATGTGTTAATAATTTCACACATAAGTCGCTCCGGAGTATATGTCGCACCCACGGCCAAACTATGAAAAAAACTGCGATTTATAATCCGAAAAATACGGTACACTGTTTGTTTGTCTAATCTTGAACGAGTTTGTGCTGAAAACAAAGTTTTGTTGTACTTGTGCAATGACAATAAAGACCTACCTACTAGAAATGTGCGGTTTGCAGACACAACCGCGGAGTCCGCGGATAATCCGCGGGTCGGGCGGATGCATGACGAAAAAAATAGATTTTAAACAGATTCGGGCGGGTGGCGATTGAACCAATTCGGAAATATATATACATAGTTAAAGGCCTACTGAAATGATTTTTTTTTATTTAAACGGGAATAGCAGATCCATTCTATGTGTCATACTTGATCATTTCGCGATATTGCCATATTTTTGCTGAAAGGATTTAGTAGAGAAAATCGACGATAAAGTTCGCAACTTTTGCTCGCTGATAAAAAAAAGCCTTGCCTGTACCGGAAGTAGCGTGACGTCACAGGAGCCAGGATTCCTCACAATTCCCCGTTGTTTACAATGGAGCGAGAGAGATTCGGACCGAGAAAGTGATGATTACCCCATTAATTTGAGCGAGGATGAAAGATTCGTAGATGAGGAACGTTACAGTGAATGACTTGAGAGGCAGCGATGGACGTATCTTTTTTCGCTCTGACCGTAACTTAGGTACAAGCTGGCTCATTGGATTCCACACTCTCCTTTTTCTATTGTAGATCACGGATTTGTATTTTAAACCACCTCGGATACTATATCCTCTTGAAAATGAGAGTCGAGAACGCGAAATGGACATTCAGTGCCTTTTATCTCCACGACTATACATCGGCGAAATGCTTTAGCTACGAGCTAACGTGATAGCATTTTGCTTTAACTGCATATAGAAACAAAAGAAATAAACCCCTGACTGGAAGGATAGATAGAAAATCAACAATACTATTAAACCGTGGACATGTAAATACACGGTTAATGCTTTCCAGGCTGGCGAAGGTTAACAATGCTGTGCTAACGAAGCCATTGAAGCTAACTTAGCAACCGGACTGCACAGAGCTATGCTAAAAACACTAGCTCTTCACCTACGTCAGCCAGCCCTCATTTGCTCATCAACACCCGTGCTCACCTGCGTTCCAGCGATCGGCAGAAGGACGAAGGACTTCACCCGATGCGTTTGGCGGCCCGGAGACATAGGAAGTCAAGGTGAGGTCGGCGGCTAGCGCGGCTAGCGCTCCAACAAAGTCCTCCTGGTTGTGTTGCTGTAGTCCGCTGCTAATACACTGATCCCACCTACAACTGTCTTCTTTGCAGCCTTCATTGTTCATTAAAAAAATTGCAAAAGATGTCCAGAATACTGTGGAATTATGAAATGAAAACAGAGCTTTTTGTATAGGATTCTACGGGGTACCATAACTTCCGTTACTCGGACTTCGTCACGCGCATACGTCATCATACCGCGATGTTTCAGCCGGATATTTCCCGGGAAGTTTTAAATGTCACTTTATAAGTTAACCCGGCCGTATTGGCATGTGTTGCAATGTTAAGATTTCATCATTGATATATAAACTATCAGACTGCGTGGTTGGTAGTAGTGGCTTTCAGTAGGCCTTTAAATGTTGTTACCCACATACGAAAAACGAGCAGCACTCTTTGAAACAGGCAATTATTCACCAGGCACTGCTGCAGCTGTCACGCCAAATTTCTTCCCCCCTACAAAAACCTTCCCCCAACCCCCATTTACTTCCGGGGCTGTGTCCAATAGAGTCACAAAGTTGCCGGGGGTCATTAACCGGCACGCGACTGTCCTGTTTCGCGCCTGTACAAAAAAAAAAACAATAATCGATTTCTTCAGATTCCAGCAGCTGTCAAAGACGAAGTATCCTTCCAGCGACGGGCAGTCAAAGCCGAAGTGCTATCGATCGCTGTCAATGACGTAAGAGGAAACATGACCACGGAAGTAAATGGGGGCGGGGGGGAGAAGGTTTTTGTAGGGGGAAGAAATTTAGCGTGACACAGCACACCACAACACAACAGAAGAAGAAGAAAAAAATTAAAAGATGGCAATGCCGGCAGCAAACGTGGTACGCGACAAACTAAAAAATGGAATACTAAAGTCCAGGGAAAAACAATAATAATAGTCAACATTTCTTAATGGAAATGACAATAATATTATAATAATGATAAATAATATTATCACGCATTAATATCTCTTAGCCTCTAATGCGTGGCCAAGAGATATTAATGCGTGGCACGCATTGAATGTCTCTGCTGCATTGGATCAGTCTCCTTTCTTTAACAGGCATCGTCTATATTAGATATATAATAACGGGTGTGTGGCAGGTGGCGGGCGGTTGTGGTTTTGATAAAATGTTAGTTCGGGTGGATGACGACTTTTGTGATGCGGTTGCGGATGAAATAATTGCCTATCCGTGCATCTCTATTACCTACCTACCTACCTACATCACAACTCTCTGAAAAAGATGCCGCGATGAACAATCGCAAAAGCAGACCACAGTATCTTGGAGGGACTGAGAAGAATTCAAAATCAAACGCCCAGGCCTCTTCTACAGTATAAAACAATCCAGAAAATCAATAAAAATGTATTGTTGTTAAAAATGATGGTACATATATACATGCAGTGCATGTGCCATCTCAGAACAACTATAATTCAAATCACATACATTTGCAAACTACAGGTGTTTGACAAATGCAGTTTTAATAAAAGGGACCAACACTTTGAATACCAAACACTGACTGGAAATAATCCAAAAAGTCACCAAAGTTGCATTGTTTTGTAATAAAATGGATATTTTGCCCTAAAAGCGAAGAAGCAAAACAGGCCTTTCTCACCTGTTTGACCTTCTCCTCAAAGTCTGCATCGTTGTGGTCGGAAATCATCTGCGCAAGCCGGATCTGCTCTGCGGTAGCCTGTCCGTAAAAAACACACAAAAAATATAAAAAGTCCTTTTCACATCAAAATACCCTCCTGAAACCCAGACAAAAACAAAAGCTGCAATATGGCACGGCTGTTTTTGGTGTTGGGTGACAAAAATAAGCCATTTAAACGGGACAACCGTATACGGTGATGCCAACTGAATAATTATTTAGCACAAAGAGCAAATGATTTCATCTTCATAGCAAACATGCATTTCAGCATATTGATGCCTTTGTTGCATCACAGCTGCAAACATCCACACAAAAGCAGTAGTATGGCCTTATGTCCACCACAGAAGACATCAAAATAATGAGATGTTACTGTATGTTACCAAAACCACGTCCACCATACGTCAGCCATTTTGGGGAAGACATATCTTGTCTCATAGCGTTGAGTGTCCTCTCTACAGCATAAGTGTTGTTTTTCCAATTGAGACAAAAGTTGTGATACATGTGTCCCTTACAGAGGACAAAAAATGCATCGCTGGGTCTGAGGAGGATCCAGACTGGTGGTATGTGTGGGGGGCGGGGGGGGGGCTTACCTGTGGCCTTTGCTTGTGCTGTGTCTGGCCTTGTGTCTGGCCCTGCGTCTGTTCCCAGCTGCCCCGGGCCCGGTTTCCGCCCATGGACGTCATCATTTACAGTATATACAAATAAAGAGTATTTACAAGGAATCACACCTAAGGGGGGAAAAAGAGAGAGAAGTAGTTTTGAATGGTGACCTCATCATGTTCCCGAACACAAGATAAGATGTGGACATTAGGTATAATGCAAAAGGGGTGTGGAGCCAAAGAGGTGCCAGGCAAGGTACAACAAGTGCAACAATGTGTTTGCCTTTACTGTCAACCGAAAGTAATCAGAGCGTGGGTCAATGGGTGGATGGTGGAAAAGCCGCTCAGACATCTTCGATAGCAACATTGTTGTGCAGCACAACCTTGTTATCGAAAAGCTTAATCTGGCACACGTTACGTAAAAAAGCCACGACACACAGACAAGGGCCCCGACACTGCCCTCCCACTCACAACTGGACTCACATACGGGACAATGTGCTGGTTACGAATTCGAAGCTAGGGGGGGGGGGGGGGGGGGGGGGGGGGGGTGTTTACAAAAAGGACTTTGAAGTGTCGGTGGGCTTCCGGCTCTTGAGGCTACACCTCATGGCGACGAGGCTAACTTCCACCTAGCTAGCTCGTAGGCTAGCAGGCTAGTGACGATGAACTACTCGCCAACCGCTCCACTCGCAACCGGGTAATGTTTGTTAGCCGCAAACGCGCATAGACGCTTCGTTAATTCCGGGTGGCGGTACGTTCGGGTGTGACCACAGCGCCAAATAAAACGCCCATTCCCCCCTGAACCCCCAATATGCTAACGATTTAGCTTGTTAGCCTAGCGCGGCTAACAGCAAAGGCGAGGCTAACTACTTGGCAGCTTTTTTTGACGTGAGAACAACACTCCTTAGCGGTCCTCGTCACTGTTCATAAACAAATGCGTTAACACGGTATACATTAAAGCTGTACAATAAATACAACAGGCCCCATTGCAAAAAATAAATACTGACCAGTAAACCGGCTCAGTACTAAACACAGACACCCCCACCGGTGGGACAAGTGGTCTCTTTCTTTGTCGCTCAGAAAATTAGGAAAACGACAATAATGCCCGCTAAAAAAAAAATGTCACCGAGGCTCCGAATTTACCTGTTTCTTCTTTCCACTCTGACACCACCACCACCAGTGGAGAGCTGTGTCACATGGTCTGCGGAGCGGCTCTCTGTGCGGGTGCGCGCGCGCGCGTGCGTGTGTGTACAAGTGGACCAGCAGACATGTGATCGCCAACTAATAAAGCTCATTTACCCCACGGATGTGTGACATGTCGCCGCGATGGACGCGCAACAAAGATACGGACGAGACGCCGACAAAAGCAACGCGATTTGCTCAACGCCAACACACAAACGCCACACGGTCTAATACAATTCATTGTTTTAGGAACAATTTAAGTATATTGGCAAAAATAATTGTTGCTTCAAATAATCACAACAAAATATATAAAATAGATCCATTAACGAAGTAGCCTCACTGCCATACAATTAACTAAATCAGGGGTCACCAACCTTTTTGAAACCAGGAGCTACTTCTGGTACTGATTAATGTGAAGTGCTACCAGTTTGATACACACTTAAATAAATTGCCAGAAATAGCCAATTTGCTCAATTTACCTTTAACTCTATGTTATTATTACTAATCAATGATATTTATCTTTTTGGAAACACTGATCATCTTAAAGGCCTACTGAAACCCACTAGTACCGACCACGCAGTCTGATAGTTTATATATCAATGATGAAATCTTAACATTGCAACACATGCCAATACGGCCGGGTTAACTTATAAAGTGCAATTTTAAATTTCCAGGGGAACTTCCGGTTGAAAACGTCTATGTATGACGACGTTTGCGCGTGACGTCAATGGTTGAAACGGAAGTATTCGGACACATTGTATCACAATACAAACAGCTCTGTTTTCATCGCAAAATTCCACAGTATTCTGTGTTGGTGAATCTTTTGCAATTTGTTTAGAAGAAAGCTGTAGGTGGGATCGGTGTATTAGCGGCTGGCTGCAGCAACACAACCAGGAGGACTTTGAGTTGGATAGCAGACGCGCTATCCGACGCTAGCCGCCGACCGCATCGATGATCGGGTGAAGTCCTTCGTTGCGCCGTCGATCGCTGGAACGCAGGTGAGCACGGGTGTTGATGAGCAGATGAGGGCTGGCGTAGGTGGAGCGCTAATGTTTTTATCATAGCTCTGACGAGGTCCCGTAGCTAAGTTAGCTTCAATGGCGTCGTTAGCAACAGCATTGCTAGGCTTCGACAGGCGGCACAGCATTAACCGTGTGGTTACAGGTCCAGTGTTTGGTTCGGTGTCTCCTGATAGTAGTATTGTTGATCTTCTGTCCATCCTTCCAGTCAGGGGCTTATTTATTTTGTTTCTATCTGCATTTAAGAACGATGCTATCACGTTAGCTCCGTAGCTAAAGTGCTTCACCGATGTATTGTCGTGGAGATTAAAGTCACTCTGAATGTCCATTTCACGTTCTCGACTCTCATTTTCAAGAGGATATAGTATCCGAGGTGGTTTAAAATACAAATCCGTGATCCACAATAGAAAAAGGAGAAAGTGTGGAATCCAATAAGCCCTTTTACTTAAGTTACGGTCAGAGTGAAAAAAGATACGTCCTGCACTGCACTCTAGTCCTTCACTCTCACGTTCCTCATCCACAAATCTTTCATCCTGGCTCAAATTAATGGGGTAATCGTCGCTTTCTCCGTCCGAATCGCTCTCGCTGCTGGTGTAAACAATGTATCATACTTGATCATTTCGCGATATTGCCATATTTTTGCTGAAAGAATTTAGTAGAGAACATCGACGATAAAGTTCGCAACTTTTGGTCACTGATAAAAAAAGCCTTGCCTGTACCGGAAGTAGCGTGACGTCACAGGTTGAAAGGCTCCTCACATTTCCCCATTGTTTACACCAGCAGCGAGAGCGATTCGGACAGAGAAAGCGACGATTACCCCATTAATTTGAGTCAGGATGAAAGATTTGTGGATGAGGAACGTGAGAGTGAAGGACTAGAGTGCAGTGCAGGACGCATCTTTTTTCGCTCTGACCGTAACTTAGGTACAAGCTGGCTCATTTGATTCCAAACTCTCTCCTTTTTCTATTGTGGATCACGGATTTGTATTTTAAACCACCTCGGATTCTATATCCTCTTGAAAATGAGAGTCGAGAACGCGAAATGGACATTCACAGTGACTTTTATCTCCACGACAATACATCGGCGAAGCACTTTAGCTACGGAGGTAACGTGATAGCATCGGGCTTAACTGCAGATAGAAACAAAAGAAATAAACCCCTGACTGGAAGGATAGACAGAAAATCAACAATACTATTAAACCATGGACCTGTAACTACACGGTTAATGCTTTCCAGCCTGGCGAAGCTTAACAATGCTGTTGCTAACGACGCCATTGACGCTAACTTAGCAACGGGACCTCACAGAGCTATGCTAAAAACATTAGCTATCCACCTACGCCAGCCAGCCCTCATCTGCTCATCAACACCCATGCTCACCTGCGTTCCAGCGATCGACGGAGCGACGAAGGACTTCACCCGATCATCCGTGCGGTCGGATAGCGCGTCGGATAGCGCGTCGGATAGCGCGTATGCTATCCAAGTCAAAGTCCTCCTGGTTGTGTTGCTGCAGCCAGCCGCTAATACACCGATCCCACCTAAAGCTTTCTTCTTTGCAGTCTTCATTGTTCATTAAACAAATTGCAAAAGATTCACCAACACAGATGTCCAGAATACTGTGGAATTTTGCGATGAAAACCGAGCTTTTTGTATTGGATACAATGTGTCCGAATACTTCCGTTTCAACGATTGACGTCACGCGCATACGTCATCATACATAGACGTTTTCAACCGGAAGTTTAGCTGGAAATTTAAAATTGCACTTTATAAGTTAACCCGGCCGTTTTGGCATGTGTTGCAATGTTAAGATTTCATCATTGATATATAAACTATCAGACTGCGTGGTCGGTAGTAGTGGGTTTCAGTAGGCCTTTAATGATTTCTCACAATAAATATATATAGAAACAGATAAATATCAATATGCAACACTTTATTTTTATATTTTCTCTAAGTGCACATTTTTCAAATTGAACATTTTCAAATGATCACTTCTAAGACAGTCTTGTGAAATCACAATATCCCATTTTAACTAGCTAGCTACTAACATTTTTTAACAAATCATGAATTACTTTGCACCATGTTTGTACAAATAATAACTCATGTAAAATACAAAAGTCAACTCTCAAATGTTTAAATAAATCATGTCACACTTTGAACTGGACACCAAATCTGTTATCTGTTTCTTTGTCAATTAGTGGGAAGCCTGGCATTGCATGCTGTTAACTAGTGTGTTGTACTCTGGTGTGTAACTTGACACTGCAAGTCTGAGTGAGTCTTGCAGATGTGCATCAGTGAGGCATGTTCTGTGTTTGTTCTTGATGAAGTTCATGTCAGAAAAGGCTGATTCACAAAGATAAGTTGAACCAAACAGGCTTGCAACCTTCATAGCTGCTGCACATACACCACTGTACTTTTCTGTGTCAACAAGGCACCAAAAGTTTGGTGCAGCCTCGTGGGCTTTGAGGTGGAGGTCACTTTGCAGTGTTACAATTTCAATCTCCACCTGTTCAGCATATAATAATAAATGATAAATGGGTTATACTTGTATAGCGCTTTTCTACCTTCAAGGTACTCAAAGCGCTTTGACAGTATTTCCACATTCACCCATTCACACACACATTCACACACTGATGGCGGGAGCTGCCATGCAAGGCGCTAACCAGCAGCCATCAGGAGCAAGGGTGAAGTGTCTTGCCCAAGGACACAACGGACGTGACTAGGATGGTAGAAGGTGGGGATTGAACCCCAGTAACCAGCAACCCTCCGATTGCTGGCACGGCCACTCTACCAACTTCGCCACGCCGCATCCAGGCTAAATGTTGTTGCACTTAACTGCTCAGCAATGCATGATATGTCCACGTTCATGAGAGGATTAGAAATGAACGACACACATGGCTCAAGCTGATCCAGGTCACAAAACCTGTTCTCAAACTCTTGCCCAACTCTGTTTATGACCTGAGAGTACTTTTCTGCAACTTTGTCAAAAGCCTCAGATGCAGAAGCATTGTCTTTCAGCACCATCTGCACAGAGGAAAAGTGCAGCACTTTTTTTCTCTGTAAATGCCAGCTCACTGGTAAGTACTGCTATTTGAGATATTTTTAGAACAGGCCAGCGGGCGACTCATCTGGTCCTTACGGGCTACCTGGTGCCCGCGGGCACCGCGTTGGTGACCCCTGAACTAAATAAATCTCAAATAAAGTACAATTTACTCGAGTACAATGAGTTACTGTCATCTGGCAATGTTTTAATTGATTGATTGAAACTTTTATTAGTAGATTGCACAACAGTACAGTACATATTCCATACAATTGACCACTAAATGTGTACAGCTCTGGTAATGGGTACATTCGCACCCACTTGCACAAATGTACTTTAAAATGTAACAATCAAAATAAATATGACTTTTTTTTTGTTTACTAGGGCATGCATATGTAATATGCATTAGTTTGACCATTTAAAATCAACGATGATAAAAAGGAGATGCTTGGAAACAGCATAAAAATGCCCCCAAAACTTGGAAAAACGCGATTCATTGCGTTACTTTTTGGCGTAACCATCATGAGCGTTCTGTTCAGGTACAAACCCCGTTTCCATATGAGTTGGGAAATTCTGTTAGATGTAAATATAAATGGAATACAATGATTTGCAAATCATTTTCAACCCATATTCAGTTGAATATGCTACAAAGACAACATATTTGATGTTCAAACTGATAAACATTTTTTTTTGTTGCAAATAATCATTAACTTTAGAATTTGATGCCAGCAACATGTGACAAAGAAGTTGGGAAAGGTGGCAATAAATACTGATAAAGTTGAGGAATGCTCATCAAACACTTATTTGGAACATCCCACAGGTGAACAGGCAAATTGGGAACAGGTGGGTGCCATGATTGGGTATAAAAGTAGATTCCATGAAATGCTCAGTCATTCACAAACAAGGATGGGCGAGGGTCACCACTTTGTCAACAAATGCGTGAGCAAATTGTTGAACAGTTTAAGAAAAACCTTTCTCAACCAGCTATTGCAAGGAATTTAGGGATTTCACCATCTACGGTCCGTAATATCATCAAAGGGTTCATAGAATCTGGAGAAATCACTGTACGTAAGCAGCTAAGCCTGTGACCTTCGATCCCTCAGGCTGTACTGCATCAACAAGCGACATCAGTGTGCAAAGGATATCACCACATGGGCTCAGGAACACTTCAGAAACCCACTGTCAGTAACTACAGTTGGTCGCTACATCTGTAAGTGCAAGTTAAAACTCTCCTATGCAAGGCGAAAACCGTTTATCAACAACACCCAGAAAGGCACTGGTCCTGAGCTCATCTAAGATGGACTAATACAAAGTGGAAAAGTGTTCTGTGGTCTGACGAGTCCACATTTCAAATTGTTTTTGGAAGCTGTGGATGTCGTGTCCTCCGGACCAAAGAGGAAAAGAACCATCCGGATTGATATAGGCGCAAAGTTGAAAAGCCAGCATCTGTGATGGTATGGGGGTGTATTAGTGCCCAAAACATGGGTAACTTACACATCTGTGAAGGCGCCATTAATGCTGAAAGGTACATACAGGTTTTGGAGCAACATATGTTGCCATCCAAGCAACGTTACCATGGACGCCCCTGCTTATTTCAGCAAGACAATGCCAAGCCACGTGTTACATCAACGTGGCTTCATAGTAAAAGAGTGCGGGTACTAGACTGGCCTGCCTGTAGTCCAGACCTGTCTCCCATTGAAAATGTGTGGCGCATTATGAAGCCTAAAATACCACAACGGAGACCCTCGGACTGTTGAACAACTTAAGCTGTACATCAAGCAAGAATGGGAAATAATTCCACATGAGAAGCTTAAAAAATGTGTCTCCTCAGTTCCCAAACGTTTACTGAGTGTTGTTAAAAGGAAAGGCCATGTAACACAGTGGTGAACATGCCCTTTCCCAACTACTTTGGCACGTGTTGCAGCCATGAAATTCTAAGTTAATTATTATTTGCAAAAAAAATAAAGTTTATGAGTTTGAACATCAAATATCTTGTCTTTGTAGTGCATTCAATTGAATATGGGTTGAAAAGGAATTGCAAATCATTGTATTCCGTTTATATTTACATCTAACACAATTTCCCAACTCATATGGAAATGGGGTTTGTATATTTATTTTATATTTTGATAAAATCATCATATTTATGTATTACTAAATTTAAATAGGTATTGATCAATCTTTAAGCTGTGTGTATTTGATTTCAGTTTGCTTTTGACATCTTATTTAGAATTGTAGTTGAAACTTTTACAACCTTGTGTTGCGCTCATGATGGCGTAACCAAACTAGATTTCATTTAATGATCTTATTTTGAATATTTATTCCCTTTTTTACATTTAGTATATTTAAATATTCATTTATAAACATTGAATACATTTCAAATATCAATAAAATGCAATAGCCTTCATCTTATAAGGTAATGTTTAGTTACACCAAGTCATGAGCGTAACACTAAACTTCATCACTTTGACTTGTAATATCTCTAATTCTGGTGGTGTTTTATGCTTTTTTCTTTTTGGAACATGTACTATACATATAATACAATAAAGTCCCATATAAAATGATGTGGGACACGTTGGGAAGACTATCTCTCCCGGCTGGCCTGGGAACGCCTCGGGATCCCCCGGGAGGAGCTGGACGAAGTGGCTGGGGAGAGGGAAGTCTGGGCTTCCCTGCTTAGGCTGCTGCCCCCGCGACCCGACCTCGGATAAGCGGAAGAAGATGGATGGATGGATGGATAAAATTATGTTTATAGCAATACTTGAATTTTGCCTTTGAAAGTAATACTCCAATGTCCATTAGTGGAGCTGTACACAAATGGTAACACCCGAATAAGTTTTTCAACTTGTTTAAGTCGGGGTCCACGTTAATCAATTCATGGTAGCTTCCCTGCTGTCATAAGTATGAAGAGATTAATCTCTTTATACCACAGGTGTCCAATGGAATGCACTCCCAACAGGTGTAAAAGAAAGTGCATCTCTATCCTCCTTCAAAACCGCACTAAAAGAACACCTCCAGGTAACTACAACCCTAGACTAACACCCTCCCCCCACCACATCCCACCTCCCTGGATTGTAAATAATCAAATGTAAATAATCGAATGTATATATTTGTTTTAATGCTTTCTGAGCTCACTATGTTCACTGCTCGCTGTACATATTATACCAAGTCAGACCTACACTGTTTCAATGTCCATTTCTCAGATTATATAATTGTTGATGACTGGAGTGCTGATATCAACCAAACCTAACCCCCCCGCCCCAACCCCCTCCACAGCCCACCCCCCAGAATGTAAATAATGTAAATAATTCAATGTATATACTCTGATGATTAACCTGTGTGATGACTGTATTATGCTGATAGTATATATTTGTACCATGAATTGTTTAACGTGGACCCCGACTTAAACAAGTTGAAAAACTTATTCGGGTGTTACCATTTAGTGGTCAATTGTACGGAATATGTACTGTACTGTGCAATCTACTAATAAAAGTCTCAATCAATCAATTAATCAATCAATCAAACAACTTGTTTAAGTCGGGGTACACGTTAATCAATTCATGGTAGCTTCCCCACTGTCATAAGTATAAAGAGATTAATCTCTTTATACCAGAGGTTTTCAAACATTTTCCAGCGAGGGCCACATAGAGAAAAATGGAAGGATGCGAGGGCCACTTTTATACATTTTGTATATGAAAAATACTCAACCCAAAACAACGTAGGTGAACATATGCTAACATTTGAAAAACACTTCTACATCTTAGCTTTGTGTTATAGGTAACAAAGCAATAAAATCATTCATCCATTTTCTTCCGCTTATCTGAGGTCGGGTCGCGGGGGAAGCAGCCCAAGCAGAGAAGCCCAGACTTCCCTCTCCCCAGCCACTTCGTCCATCTCCTCCCGGGGGATCCCGAGGTGTTCCCAGGCCAGTCATGAGACATAGTCTTCCCAACGTGTCCTGGGTCTTCCCCGTGGCCTCCTGCTGGTCGGACGTGACCTAAACACCTCCCTAGGGAGGCGTTTTGGTGGCATCCTGAGCAGATGCCCGAACCACCTCATCTGGCTCCTCTCAATGTGGAGGAGCAGCGGCTTTACTCTGAGCTCCTCCCGGATGACAGAGCTTCTCACCCTATCTCTAAGGGAGAGACCCGCCACCCGGCGGAGGAAACTCATTTCAGCCGCTTATACCCGTGATCTTGTCCTTTCGGTCATAACCCAAAGCTCATGACCATAGGTGAGGATGGGAACGTAGATCGACCGCTAAATTGAGAGCGTTGCCTTCCAGCTCAGCTCCTTCTTCACCACAACGGATCGATACAGCGTCCGCATTACTGAAGACGCCGCACCGATCTGCCTGTCGATCTCATAATCCACTTTTCCCTCACTCGTGAACAAGACTCCTAGGTACTTGAACACCTCCATTTGGGGCAAGATCTCCTCCCCAACCTGGAGATGGCACTCCACCCTTTCCCGGGCGAGAACCATGGACTCGGACTTGGAGGTGCTGATCCTCATCCCAGTCGCTTCACACTCCGCTGCAAACCGATCCAGTGAGAGCTGAAGATCCTGGCCAGTTGAAGCCATCAGGACCACATCATCTGCAAAAAGCAGAGACCTAATCCTGCAGCCACCAAACCGGATCCCCCCAACGCCCTGACTGCGCCTAGAAATTGTGTCCATAAAAGTTATAAACAGAATCGGTGACAAAGGGCAGCCTTGGCGGAGTCCAACCCTCACTGGAAACGTGTCCGATTTACTGCCGGCAACGCGGACCAAGCTCTGACACTGATCATACAGGGAGCGGACCGCCACAATCAGACAGTCTGATACCCCATACTCTCTGAGCACTCCCCACAGGACTTCCTGGGGGACACGGTCGAATGCCTTCATGATTATTTTAATAATGGTTTTATTTGTATTTATGTTAACTGTGCTCTAAAGTAAGCTTGTATTTACTAATATTGCTATTGTACCGTCAACTGAAACAATTTTGAGGGCCTTTAGTACACTCAAAAACATAATGTCTCACAAGAAATTTGTACACTTTTTCATCGGAAATCATCAAAGACTGTATAAAGTAAGACACTCAGGTTGTCGGCCATTTTGGTTTTCAGGTCCCATTTTTGGGGGATTTGGTCCCGTTCAATTTTTCATAGTTTTTTGTCCAAATTTGGGACCGGTTTAGTTTGTCTATAGAATGGGTCGCGGGCCAATAAAAAATGAGCTGCGGGTCGCAAATGGCCCTGGGCCGTACTTTGGGCACCCCTGCTTTATACTCTATAGCAGGGGTGTTCAAATGTTTTCCACTGAGGGAGTTGAAGCACGCAAAGGTCATTTTGATAGAATGTACAACAATTCTTCTCTACTAAAGAGGAGATTTATAACCTTAGAGGGAAATCTAATTTAAAACATTTGTATGCACGTACAACACTTAGAACCTTTAGCATATCAGTATGTGCAATTAAATTAGGGAATGGATTAAGTAGAGAAGTTAAACATTGTACTGATATGATCCAGTTTAAGAGGTTGTTCAAATTAATAGTGCTTACAAAGTGTCAAGGCGGGGACTATGCTGTGCTTGTTTTCCCGAGATGCAAGTAAAGCTGGATCGGACATGGCTTAGGTGTGAGTACATATTTATTTAAACACTAACAAACTACACAAAAGGAAGCAAACAAAAGGCGCGCACAATGGCGGAGAACAAACTTGACTAATGAAACCAAAAGACTAGCACAAAGGCAATTAACTATGAACACGAAACAAAAACACTTACTATGGCATGGCATGGCATGAAGCATTAACTATAGTAACAGGACTATCATGGGTAGCAGAGGTAGTATGGTTGATGTCACCAGGCCAATTAACAGAAACAGACAGGCTTAAATAGCAGTGACATGATTAGTGACAGGTGTGCGAGTGCAAAGCGTGAGACAGGTGCGTGACGAGGACAGGTGAAAACTAATGGGTAGTCATGGAAACAAAAACAATGGAGCGTAAACAGAAACTAAAGAGTCCAATAACTAAAAAAAACAAAACATGACTAAAACAAAACATGATCACACAGACATGACACAAAGTACAAAGAAGAATTATGAGAAACACTTTCAACCTTCTTGAAAATAAGATATTCTTCCTCTCAGTATGTGTATCATGACTGACTTAATTATATATTACTGTTGTATTAATATTAATTAATATTAATATTAATATTACTGCTGTATTAATCATTCACAGATGTCATTGTGCCACAAAAAGAAGTCAGTAAACAAATATATATATTTGTAAACGCTCTGAAGTGGGAAAGAGGCAGGATTAAACATGCTTTGCTCCTTCCTACTCCTTTTCGGACATGATGTAAAGTGAAATGATATGAAATTGTGTTATGTATTATGCTGTAAGTGTGTTCATGTTCGAAATAAACTAAAGAAAGAAAGAAAGAAAGAAAGAAAGATATATTTAATTTTCAAAACCAATACAATACATTGACCTTTAGGGCTCCCCTCAAGTTTGGTCGTGGGGACCCGGAAGAGTCTCAATCATAAAAATGTTAAAAATAAGTCATGTATTTTTATTTACTCAACACTTAAATCTCAAGATCAACTTCAGGTCTACCTGTCAATATAAAGTGGGGGAAAAAAAGTTGTATGTCCTTTTTGTGAAAAAAAAACCCTGTACACTATGGCAAAAACACAAAATAAGCAATACACCAGGGGTCCCCAAACTGCGGCCCGCGGGCCGAATGCAGCCAGCCACTGCCCAAAATTCGGCCCGCGGGAAGTCTCAAGTTGTTTTTTTTAATTTGTCCGACCGCTTCCATGTTAGCTACCTCTCTTTGTATATAATGTCTATTTTCTGCTGGATCTACTCTCTATTTTATGCTGCCCTTTTTTGTTGCTGCAGCTGTTACATATAATGTAATGCTGTACATCATCAATCAATCAATCAATGTTTATTCATATAGCCATAAATCACAATCACAACGATCATCATGATTTAGACACATCAGGGGTGTCCAACTCATTTGAGCTCAGGGGCCGCATGGAGGGAAATCTGCGCACACGCGGGCCGTACTATTAAAATCATGGCATTGAAACTAAAAAATAAAGACAACTTCAGATTGTTTACTTTGTCTTACTTTGGCCAAAAATAGAACAAACACATTCTGAAAATATGACAATAAAAGTATAGAAAAAAATACCCGGCAGCAGTAAAGTTTAGAATGAATGCACCCTTAAAAATGTGGAATATTTGATGTGAAGTAATTGGAGCCCTAAATAGGTCAGTAATTCATAATAACATTGATTAGAATGTAATCTTATTTTTTGAGCAATGACAGTTTAAAAAAGAATCCCACAAAAAAAAAAACACTTGGGGTGGCGTGGCTCGATTGGTATCAATTTAGGGGTTCCAAGTTTGATCCCCGCTTCCCCCATCCGAATCACTGCCATTGTGCCCTTGGGCAAGATACTTTACCCACCTGCTCTCAGCGCCACCCACACTGGTTTCAATGTAACTTAGACAATGGGTTTTTACTAAAGATGTCCGATATTATTGGCCGATAAATGCTTTAAAATGTAATATCGGAAATTATCGGTATCGGTTTCAAAAAGTAAAATTAATTACTTTTTAAAATGCCACTGTACGGAGTGGTACATATCCGGTAAAACACCGACGTAGGCTAGTATACTCTGGACTGAAGCTGTGTGCCTTCTTTGTTTTTGCAGCTGTTGTTTTGAGGCATGTTTAGAAAAAAAATTAAAATAATGCACTTTGTGAAAGTCAAAGTATAGTATTTCCCATAGTTGTAATGGGTATCAGGATTATCTCAGGGAGAGTGTGTCCCAAATTCCAAACTGTTTTGAGGCATGTTAAAAAAAATAATGCACTTTGTGACTTCAATAATAAATATGGCAGTGCCATGTTGGCACTTTTTTTCCATAACTGGAGTTGAAGTTATTCTCTTATTTAGGAAAACCTTGTTTTTGATTGATTGATTGAAACTTGTATTAGTAGATTGCACAGTACAGTACATATTCCGTACAATTGACCACTAAATGGTAACACCCGAATAAGTTTTTCAACTTGTTTAAGTCAGGGTCCACGTTAATCAATTCATGGTCAAGTTATATTGTTTAATGTATCCAGCGGGGCATCACAACAAAATTAAGCATAATAATGTGTTAATTCCACAACTGTATATATCGGTATCGGTTGATATCGGAATCGGTAATTAAGAGTTGGACAATATCGGAATATCGGATATCGGCAAAAAAGCCATTATCGGACATCTCTAGTTTTTAACTATGTAAAGCGCTTTGAGTCACAAGAGAAAAGCACTACATATATATAAATCACTTAACTAAAATTATTGGGTATCCAAAAAGGACACACTCATAAAAGTGTTTAAAAAAGACATCGATTTTATTAGATTTTTACTTTCAACACTCAAGTCTCTCTAGAGACTCGAGAGCCGCGGGTTGCTGACCCCGCTCTAGACAAACTTCAGATCCATCCGTTAATAATAAGTTTGTATTATTTTCTTCATGGTTTTTTCAGTTGTTTTATGCCCTTTTGCCAAAGAACACTTAGATTTTTATACAGCAAACACAAAATCAATCCATCCATCCATCTTCTTCCGCTTATCCTAGGTCGGGTGGCGGGGGCAACAGCCTAAGCAGGGAAGCCCAGACTTCCCTCTCCCCAGCCACTTCGTCCAGCTCCTCCCGGGGGATCCCGAGGCGTTCCCAGGCCAGCCGGGAAAGATAGTTTTCCCAACGTGTCCTGGGTCTTCCCCGTGGCCTCCTACCGGTCGGACGTGCCCTAAACACCTCCCTAGGAACCACCTCATCTGGCTCCTCTCCATGTGGAGGAGCAGCCGCTTTACTTTGAGCTCATCCTGGATGACAGAGCTATTTCTAAGGGAGAGCCCCGCCACTCGGCGGAGGAAGCTCATTTCGGCCGCTTGTACCCGTGATCTTGTCCTTTCGGTCATAACCCAAAGCTCATGACCATAGGTGAGGATGGGAACGTAGATCGACCGCTAAATTGAGAGCTTTGCCTTCCGGCTCAGCTCCTTCTTCACCACAACGGATCGATACAGCGTCCGCATTATTCTTATGCTTTCTGATCTCTCTCTCTCTCTATGTCCACTATTTGCTGTACATATCCTACCAAGTCAGTCCTACACTGTTCCAATGTCCATTTCTCTGATGATGCAATTGTTGATGACTGAAGTGTTGATATCAACCAATCCTAACCCCCCCTCCATATCCCACACCCCGGATTGTAAATAATGTAAATAATTCAATGTATATACTCTGATGATTATCTTGTGTGATGACTGTATTATGAAAATAGTATATATCTGTATCATGAATCAATTTAAGTTAATAATAATAATAATGATTAACCGACAAGTGTTTCTGTTTTCCCCTTTTATGCTGCTATTACGGTAATTGAGGGCGTCGCTGTCACGCCAATTTTCTTCCCATCACGAAAACCTTCCTAACCCCCATTTACTTCCGGGGTCATTTCCGCTTACGTCATTTCCTCTTACTTACGTCATTTCCTCTCACGTCATTGCCAGCGATCGATAAATCCAAATCTCCTGAAAATGGTGGTGTCACTGGATGATATTCGTCTTTATCTGTCCCAGGGGACTTATGTCAAACACCAGCAGGCTTCGCAACATTTCAAGCGGAGTGTTAGGGCCGCTGCTGCGAACTTCTGTCTTCGTGGTAACGTGCAAAAAATATCAATTAATATATAATACTGTTAAATGTCTGTACTACTTTAAATCAACATTATTGTTGAAACCATTTCACTAATATTAATTAATATATAATACTGTTAAATGTCTGTACTTTAAATCAACATTATTGTTGAAACATTTCAGTAATATTAATTAATATATAATGTTAAATGTCTGTACTTTAAATCAACATTATTGTTGATAATTCAGACGTTTTGTTAACGCTGTATTATAAAAAAGAGTCAAACGAAGTGCTATCGATCGCTGTCAATGACGTAAGAGGAACTGACGTAAGCGGAAATTACCCCGGAAGTAAATGGGGGTTAGGAAGGTTTTTGTGATGGGAAGAAAATTGGCGTGACATCGCCAACCCGGAAAGGAGGCAGCCATTACTAGGTCAAGCTAGCTTAGCCGCACGTCCGTCTACCTAAACAACAATAACATTTTATGTTACAGGTATAACATAGCTACAACATGATGGCTTGAATAATAAGACGACAATTAATTCAGGTGCACGCCTGAAGGCCAATGTCGCTTCGAAGAACATGGTATCATTTAAGATAATGTAGCTAACTCGTAGGTAAACATGACACCTGATGTAAAGATGGCAGATTCATCGCCGCTATCAGGGGTGAACGTGGTGTTGGTGATGGCGTATGGCAGCTTGGTGAGTCCGACACAATGTAATTGTCGCGCTATTAATAACACTGATCAATAAGTGTATTGTCGACAGGTGTTCGTGCTGCTCTTCATCTTCGTTAAAAGGCAAATTATGCGCTTTGCGATGAGATCACGCCGCGGCCCTCACGCACCAATCGGGCACAATGCGCCCAAGGTAACAAAACAAGTAAACAACCAAAGGCGCGTCATAACTAAACAGTGTTGATATATAACGTATTTATTTCAGGGTTTGCGTGAGGACATCGACTCCAGCCTGTCCAAAGTTCACGACATTCGGTTTGAACCTCGGCTTCTTCTGGAAGAAGACGCCAGGCTGGGGCATGGATCACAAATGAGTGAGTACAGAGGGAAAAAAAAGTGCAAATATCAATATTAAAGATACCAGATCGATACTAACATGATGAGATAAACGATATTCAGTTGTGTTTTTCTGTTTTATTCAGATTATAATGCGATTCACTGGTTGATTGATTTATTGATTGAGACTTTTATTAATAGATTGCACAGTACAGTACATATTCCGTACAATTGACCACTAAATGGTAACACCCCAATAAGTTTTTCAACTTGTTTAAGTCGGGTCCACGTTAATCAATTCATGGTATACATATACACTATCAGCATAATACAGCCATCACACAAGTTAATCATCAGAGTATATACCGTATTTTTCGGACTATAAGTCGCAGTTTTTTTTCATAGTTTGGCCGGGGGTGCGACTTATACTCAGGAGCGACTTATGTGTGAAATTATTAACACATTACCGTAAAATATCAAATATTATTTAGCTCATTCACGTAAGAGACTAGACGTATAAGATTTCGAGGGATTTAGCGATTAGGAGTGACAGATTGTTTGGTAAACGTATAGCATGTTCTATATGTTATAGTTATTTGAATGACTCTTACCATAATATGTTACGTTATAGGCCTACTGAAACCCACTACTACCGACCACGCAGTCTGATAGTTTATATATCAATGATGAAATCTTAACATTGAAACACATGCCAATATGGCCGGGTTAACTTATAAAGTGCAATTTTAAAATTCCCGCCACACTTCCGGTTGAAAAACTCCTTTGGATATGATTTATGCGTGTGACGTCACAAAATCCATGGAAGTGGTTGGACCCCATCGGACCCGATACAAAAACCTCTTGTTTTCTTCGACAAAATTCCACAGTATTCTGGACATCTGTGTTGGTGAATCTTTTGCAATTTGTTTAATGAACAATGGAGGCTGCAAAGAAGAACGTTGTAGGTGGGATCGATCGGTGTATTAGCGGCTAAGTACAATACTTACAGCAACACAACAAGGACTACTTACTACGCCTAGCCGATGCTTGCCGCCAAACCCATGGAAGAAGTCCTTCCTCGCGCCGTCGATCGCTGGAACGCAGGTGAGCACGGCTGTTGATGGGAAGATGAGGGCTGGCTGGCGTAGGTGGAGCGCTAATGTTTTTATCATAGTTCTGTGAGGTCCGGTTGCTAAGTTGCTAAATTAGCCTTAGCGTCGTTAGCAACAGCATTGTTAAGCCTTACCAGGCTGAGAATTTTTACACATGTTACATGTACATGGTTTAATAGTATTGTTGATCTTCTGTCTATCCTTCCAGTCAGGGGTTTATTTCTTTTGTTTCTATCTTCATTTGAGAACGATGCTATCACGTTAGCTCAGTAGCTAAGTGTGTCACCGATGTATTGTCGTGGAGATAAGTCACTTTAAATGTCCATTTCGCGTGCTCGACTCTCATTTTCAAGAGGATATAGTATCCGAGGTGGTTTAAAATACAAATCCGTGATCCACAAGGAGAGAGTGTGGAATCCAATGAGCCAGCTTGTACCTAAGTTACGGTCAGAGCGAAAAAAGATACGTCCATCACTGCCTCTCTAGTCCTTCACTGTAACGTTCCTCATCTACGAATCTTTCATCCTCGCTCAAATTAATGGGGTAATCGTCGCTTTGTCGCTCCGAATCTCTCTCGCTCCATTGTAAACAAAGGAAAATTGTGAGGAATATTACCTCCTGTGACATCACGCTACTTCCGGTACAGGCAAAGCTTTTTTTATCAGCGAGCAAAAGTTGCGAACTTTATCGTCGATTTTCTCTACTAAATCCTTTCAGCAAAAATATGGCAATATCGCGAAATGATCAAGTATGACACATAGAATGGATCTGCTATTCCCGTTTAAATAAAAAAAATTCATTTCAGTAGGCCTTTAACATACCAGGCATGTTCTCAGTTGGTTATTTATGCGTCATATAACGTACACTTATTCAGCCTGTTGTTCACTATTCTTTATTTATTTTAAATTGCCTTTCAAATGTCTATTCTTGGTGTTGGGTTTTATCAAATACATTTCCCCCAAAAATGCGACTTATATATGTTTTTTTCCTTCTTTATTATGCATTTTCGGCCAGTGCGATTTATACTCCGAAAAATACGGTACATTGAATTATTTACATTATTTACAATCCGGGGGATGGGATGTGGAGGGGGTTGGGGTGGGGGGGTTTAGGTTTGGTTGATATCAGTACTTCAGTCATCAACAATTATATCATCTGAGAAATGGTAAATGGGTCGTACTTGTATAGCACTTTTCTACCTTTTTTAAGGAACTCAAAGCGCTTTGACACTATTTTCCACATTCACCCATTCACACACATTCACACATTCACACACTGATGGCGGGAGCTGCCATGCACGGCGCTAACCAAATGGACATTGATTTGGATTCTGATAAAAATCACTGAATTATATTTTTTTAAATTTATTTTTTATTAATCAGTCCAACAAAATAATAACACAATAACACCATAATAACACAATTCCAATTCCAAAACCAAACCCGGCCCAGCAACATTCAGAATAGCACTCAACAGAGCAATTGAGAGGACACACAAACATGACACAAAACAATCCAAAAGTAGTCAAACAAAAATAAATATCAGAATCAGAAATACTTTATTAATCCCTGAGGAGAAATTAAACTTTTCAGCACAATCCCATTCAAGATCAGACAAACATTACAGGGAGACAGAACAGGATCGCTGACGGGTCTGCCAACTTCCGGCGCCCCTTACAAAAAAGGTCAGAAACAGGTAAACAAGGGGGTGTGTGAGAAGAAAAAAATCGGTCTAAGCCTGGGCCCCTGAAGAGGGGGTCCAGACTGAGGCCTAGGGAAAAAAACAACCCATAGCCATGCACATCTCCTTCTTACATGTGTGTAACAACAACAACAGTATCAATATTATTACGAATTCCAACATAGCAGTGATTAGCAATCCCTCATTTAAATTATCATCACAGCCATTTATAAAAAAAATCAAATAAAAACATTGAAAAAATGAACAATAGTGTCACAGTGGCTTACACTTGCATCACATCTCATAAGCTTGACAACACATTGTGTCCCAATATTTTCCACAAAGATAAAATAAGTCATATTTTTAGGTTAATTTAATAGTTAAACACATTTTAATAATGGACCCCATATTCCAATATATGACTCATTATTATCTAAATTAAATGCAGTTGTTTCTACTGATATCATCTCCATAGCTTGTGTATACCAACCAGTCAGTATGAGTTGGACTGATTGAATGATATTGAAAAATGTCCAAATAAAAAGTATTGTTGTCGGTGTTCCTGGCCCTTTATTTACTTGGTGCCTGATCGTTGGATGCATAGCATGTCATGTAATGTTAATTCATTGATCTCTTGAAGGTTGCTATAACTACCTGTATCGAATGAAAGCCCTGGATGCCATTCGTGACTCAGGTAAGAGATGAATCCACTACTTTACGTCTTCATTACCTTCTAAATTGTCTCTCCTAATCCACAGGTATTCCACTGCAGGACATATGCAACACTCCCACTGCTTTCACGGGGAGAAACTTCCGGAACTGGCTGCTGGAGCTTCGAAATTCCCACTCCCTGATCAAGAGCAGCCGGAGCGCGCTGATCGAGCGCCTGCTGGAGGGCTACGACAGTGCCCGCCATGGCACCGGGGTGTGTATTGTACACCGTGGTGGATGCAGGCATTAGAAACTATATTTTATCGTCATTTCAGGTGTTTGGAGAAGCAGAATTCCTTGAATACCAGCAGGCGCTCAATGAATTAGCTGATGTGTAAGTATTTGTTGCTGTAAAACATTCTATTATGTGGATTTTACATGAAATCAACCAACATTTCTGTCCCATTTTAGTGTGAAGGCCTACTCCAGCAGCACCAGCCTGGACCAGCACCACCAGTTGGCAGCCAAAGACCTGACAGGTTCCACGGCCCGTAACACCCCGTCCACCATCCAGGTCACCTACCTGCCCTCGGCCGGGCCGCGCAGCAAGAGGCCCAAGCACTTCCTGGAGCTGAAGAGCTTCAAGGACAACTACAACACGCTGGAGAGCACTTTGTGACGCCGTGTTTTCTTGACTTGTACAATGCAACCTCGCTAGATGAGTGCTTGTGGACACATTTTCAAAGACTAGGAGAGCCGGACTTCTACTTTCACTGTTATTCTCATTTTGTATATAATGTTAAAATGTACATTAAATCATAAATTAAGCAATACGTTTCCTCTAAATGACCCTATTTAAGGACCTGCTGCAAAAACATGTCAAATGAACGTTTTGCTTCCAAGTACCAAAGTAAAATGTGCCAAAAACAGCAATTTTAAGCATGGAACACAAATACTGTACTGTTTTTAAGGACCTACTGTAAAAACCCTCACCAAAGAGCATCTATAAGAACAGTGCTGTACTACTTTTAAAAGCCTTGCGTAAAAATCCTAATCAAAGATTGTCTATATGACAAGAATGTCCTATTTTTAGGATTGTACTGCAAAAAAAAAACACTTGGCAAAGATCCTATGCTGTTATTACAGATATACACTACCGTTCAAAAGTTTGGGGTCACCCAAACAATTTTGTGGAATAGCCTTCATTTCTAAGAACAAGAATAGACTGTCGAGTTTCAGATGAAAGTTCTCTTTTTCTGGCCATTTTGAGCGTTTAATTGACCCCACAAATGTGATGCTCCAGAAACTCAATCTGCTCAAAGGAAGGTCAGTTTTGTAGCTTCTGTAACGAGCTAAACTGTTTTCAGATGTGTGAACATGATTGCACAAGGGTTTTCCAATCATCAATTAGCCTTCTGAGCCAATGAACAAACACATTGTACCATTAGAACACTGGAGTGATAGTTGCTGGAAATGGGCCTCTATACACCTATGTAGATATTGCACCAAAAACCAGACATTTGCAGCTAGAATAGTCATTTACCACATTAGCAATGTATAGAGTGTATTTCTTTAAAGTTAAGACTAGTTTAAAGTTATCTTCATTGAAAAGTACAGTGCTTTTCCTTCAAAAATAAGGACATTTCAATGTGACCCCAAACTTTTGAACGGTAGTGTACTACAAAAAAAACCGTTAAAAATTCTCTAAATAATTGGTTGTGTAACTTTTTTCACCATGTAATTGGCTGTCCAATTACCACCGTAATGACCAACATTAAAATACAGTATTCATGAGTGTTCTTTAAAACAAGGCAGAGGTTTTATTTAACATTTAATATTGTCGGCCACTGTAACATTACACAGTTTGAACAGTAACACTGTTTGAATAAAGGAAAATAAAACACTACAAGTGATTTTTTGGTGTACCACTTGATGGAGCCCTCGTACCACTAGTGGTACACTTACCGCAGTTTGAGAGCCACTGCTCTAAATGACAGTTTTTAGGAATCTGAAGCAATAATGCTACTCAAAAGTCTTCTATATGACACATGTGCTCTGCTGTTTTTAAGGACAAGTTTCAAAAAAAAAAAAAAGATCCTCTAAATGTCAGGAGGGCTATGCTGTTATTATGGATATACTAAAAAAAACAGTACGTAGTCAAACATCCTCAAAATAACGGGAGTACTGTGTAGTTTTTAAGAATCTGATGCAAAAACGCTAATCAAAGATCTACCACATAACAGGAGTATGCTGCTGTTTAAAGGATCTACTGTAAAAAAAAAGTGAATCAAAGATCCTCTATTTGATAGGCAATTTTTAGGGTTGTACTGTAAAATACCCTGGTCAAGTATCTTCTATATGACACGACTGCGCCGCTGCTTTTAGGAATCT
Organism: Entelurus aequoreus; assembly: GCF_033978785.1. Lineage (NCBI taxonomy): Eukaryota > Metazoa > Chordata > Actinopteri > Syngnathiformes > Syngnathidae > Entelurus > Entelurus aequoreus. The sequence goes on along the minus strand of NC_084735.1, from coordinate 27,788,716 downwards.
ACTCCTAAAATATTAAGTCAAAGATAAAATGAGCATTTTGTGTTTTTTAAGGACCTACTGCAAAAACAATTTGAAAGGGCTCTTCCCAAAAATGTCAGTCAAAAGATTACGCACAAGCTCTCTGCCGTTTCCAAAGACCTACCTGCAAGAAATTAGAGTTAAAAATCCTCTATACGACAGGAGTGTTTTGCAGATTGCCAGTTAACTACAGCACTGAGTGGACAAGGTATTGAAATGTTTTGAATGAATCAGAGTTGTGTTGTGTATCTTTTTGTCCACTAGGTGGCAGTGCAAGGCTCTGGCTTGAAGGTATTTCCAACTAAGTGCGGTTTTTGAAATACACTTTATTTATTTAGTCATTCATTTGACACAATACAAGTAATCAGACACACTGAACTGCAATATCTACAAAGTTTACATTAAATATGACTACACTCTCACACTATTGACGGTGTCAAATACGCGCTCATTAAATATGCATAGCAGAAACTTGATACACTATTTAGAAGTCGTTACCAAGTGCCTAAATAAATATTTTCCTGATTAAAAAAAATATTTAAAAAAGTGTAAGCATGATAATTATTGTATAGATGGTTATTTAAAGTTAAGGGCAATTGAATGGCCTCTGTCAGCAATGATATGCAAAGCACTGCGGAGGTTGACCTTTGAACCCTTGAATCGTTTGGATTCCAGTCTTGTAGAAAAATCGTTTCTCCAACTATTTCAACTAGTTCTATGTATTGATCGTACGTACATTTACACATTTTTGACTCATGGTTCCCGTCTTTGCCGTTTACGACTTGATCTCGATGACTTTGATGAAGGGGAGGGACTTGTTGCTGTGTGTGGATGGCGTCAGAGGTTTACTGCGCAGAGAGAAGGAGGGAAGGTGATCATCTTGGCGTGAACATGGCAAGGTAGGAAGAGGAGTGGAGCGCACCTGTAAACGATCACTGGCTTGTTCTCGGCGCATTTGAGAGGCGGAGGTTTCTGGCCCGACAGGAAGTAGTCCATGTGGTCATGCATTTCTCTGTTCTGTCGGTCGAAATAGTTTGAAAACATGAGAAAAATATGTTTGAAGATGAACATGTATAGCAGGGGTCACCAACCTTTTTGAAAGCAAGAGCTACTTCTTGGGTAGTGATTAATGCGAAGGGCTACCAGTTTGATACACACTTCAATAAATTGCCAGAAATAGCCAATTTGCTCAATTTACCTTTAACTCTATGTTGTTATTAATAATTAATGATATTTACACTTAATTGAACGGTTTAAAAGAGGAGAAAACACGAAAAAAAAAAGACAATTAAATTTTCAAACATAGTTTATCTTCAATTTCGACTCTTTAAAATTCAAAATTCAACCGAAAAAAAGAAGAGAAAAACTTAAAAAAAGAATTTATGGAACATCATTAGTAATTTTTCCTGATTAAAATTAATTTTAGAATTTTGATGACATGTTTTAAATAGGTTAAAATCCAATCTACACTTTGTTAGAATATATAACAAATTGGACCAAGCTATATTTCTAACAAAGACAAATCATTATTTCTTCTAGATTTTCCAGAACAAATATTTTAGAGTAAATTCAAAAGACTTTGAAATAAGATTTAAATTTGATTGTACAGATTTTCTAGATTTGCCAGAATATTTTGTTTGAATTTTAATCATAATAAGTTTGAAGAAATATTTCACAAATATTTTTCGTCGAAAAAACAGAAGCTAGAATGAAGAATTAAATTAAAATGTATTTATTATTCTTTACAATAAAAAAAATATATACTTGAACATTGATTTAAATTGTCAGGAAAGAAAAGGAAGGGATTTAAAAGGTAAAAAGGTATATGTGTTTAAAAATCCTAAAATCATTTTTAAGGTTGTATTTTTTCTCTAAAATTGTCTTTCTGAAAGTTATAAGAAGCAAAGTAAAAAAAAACAAAACAATTTATTCAAACAAGTGAAGACCAAGTCTTTAAAATATTTTCTTGGATTTTCAAATTCTATTTGAGTTTTGTCTCTCTTAGAATTAAACATGTCGGGCAAAGCGAGACCAGCTTGCTAGTAAATAAATAAAATTAAAAAAATAGAGGCAGCTCACTGGTAAGTGCTGCTATTTGAGCTATTTTTAGAACAGGCCGGCGGGCTACTCATCTGGTCCTTACGGGCTACCTGGTGCCCGCGGGCACCGCGTTGGTGACCCCTGATGTATAGTATATAGGTAGCTATGCACAGGTGACTTTTTAACAGTTATGTGTCCCTAAAAAAAATACAACCAAAATCCTGCCCAGGCTTATCGATAAATGATAAAATAAAGCTCTGCCAACTATCATTTAGGAAGAAAAACAGCCCAGGCTTCACTACATATCTTAAAATAAAGCTCTTGTCAACTGCCAGTCAGGGAAAAAAAGATTCATGCCCAGTCTTCGCTACACATCTAAAAAAACCCTCTGCCAACTGTCAGTAAAAAAAACAAAAAACAAAAACAGGCTTCACTACACATCTTAAAATAAAGCTCTCTCAATCGTCGTCAGAAAAAAAACCATTCCCACCAAGGCTTTGCTACACATCCTAAAATAAAGCTCTCCCGATTGTCAGTCAGAAAAAAAAATCCCCCCAGGCTTGGCTACACATCTTGAAATAAAGCTCTTCCAACTATCACTCAGAAAAAATATTTCCGCCCAGGCTTCACTACACATCTTAGAATAAAGCTTTGCTAACTATCATATAGGGGAAAAAAACGCCCAGGCTTAAAGCTCCTGTCAACTGTCAGTCAGGGGAAACAAGATTCCTGTGCAGGCTTCGCTACACATCTCAAAATAACTCTGTCAACTATCAGTAAAAAAAACAAAATCCCACATAGGCTTCACTACACATCCTAAAATAAAGCTCTCCCAACTGTCTTCAGAAAATAACCCATTCCAACCCAGGCTTTGCTACACATCTTAAAATAAATCTCTCCAATTTTCAGTCAGAAAAAAAAAATCCCCCCAGGCTTGGCTAGACATCTCAAAATAAAGCTCTTCCAACTATCACTCAGAAAAAATATTCCCGCCCAGGCTTCACTACACATCTTGAAATAAAGCCCTGCCAACTATCAGTCAGGGAAAAGAAAAACTAATCACGACCAGGCTTTGTTATACGTCTTAAAATAAAGCTCTGACAACTATCAGTCAAAAAACAAATATAAAAATCCCACATAAGCTTCACTACACATCTTAAAATAAAGCTCTAAACTGTCGTCAAAAAAATAACCCATTCCTACTCAGGCTTTGCTGCACATCCTAAAATAATGCTCTCCCAATTGTCAGTAAGAAAAAAAATAATCCCCCCAGGCTTGGCTACACATCTCGAAATAAACCTCTTCCAGCTATCACTCAGAACAAATATTTCCGCGCAGGCTTCACTACACATCTTGAAATAAAGCCCTGCCAACAATTTGCTGTTTGTTTGTTTTCAGCGAATATGCTAGCATGACATCGCTGTTCCAATGTGAGTGCCACGTTGGCACAATATGCTAATGTCGCTCACGTTTGTGTTCTCAATTCTTTTCTGTCATGCTCCCCAACCTACTCAGTGGCCTAGCAGTTAGAGTGTCCGTCCTGAGATCGCTAGGTTGTGAGTTCAAACCCCGGCCGAGTCATACCAAAGAATATAAAAATGAGACCCATTGCCTCCCTGCTTGGCACTCAGCATCAAGGGTTAGAATTGGGGGTTAAATCACCAAAAATGATTCCCGGGCGCGGCCACAGTTGCTGCTCACTGCTCCCCTCACCTCCCAGGGGGTGATCAAGGGTGATGGGTCAAATGCAGAGGACAAATTTCACCACACCTAGTGTGTGTGTGTGGCAATCATTGGTACTTTAACTTTAACACTATGGAGTACCTGGTAATATGTATTTATGTGATATATGGCATCTATTAGATTGGACAAGTGCACAGTTTGTATGTAGCTAATTAGTATTAAAGCTACAGACACGGACAAAAAAAGCACTGACCTCAGCTTCCAGAAAGGCCACCTTTTCCTCCAGATCCTTGATGAATCGATCTCTCTCCTGGAGAACAGTGCGGGAGTTCTGCAGCTGTCAGAGCACAAAGACACAAACATGACGCCATTGTTCCATTTCCTCCCCATCCGAATCAATAATCCTCCATAACGGCTTCCTGAGTACCTGTTCAATCATGTGTCGCACTTTCCTCTGTTGACTCTTCAACATGTCGTCCAGGTGATGGATCTTCTCCTTCAGCACGGCCACCTCCTTCTGCAGCTCGTTGCACCTGCAAGCACCTGTTCGTTAGTGTTTGTCTGTTTTTTTCTATGAAAGTCTTGTTTTACCAAATTGTTAATTTAAGTTAAGTTAATTATATTTGCTATTACTTTTACCATCATATATGTACATGTCGTATTTGCTGATGTTGCTCTATTGTTGTTGTTGTTGTTGTTGTGTTTGCTGTTGTTGTTTTTGTCTCTCTGTCTAATCCCCCTCTTGTCCCCCCAATTTCCCCCTCTGTCTTCCTTTTTTTCTATTTCTATCCCCTCCTGCTCCGGCCCGGCTGCACCAAATGATAATATAATTACATTTAATAAATTCAAATACAAATAAGGCAACAAGAGAAGTATCCTACACTTCTCTTTTGTAAAGTAAATCTGAACAGTCGATATGGGCATCTACATCAACTATATGATTTGCCTGAGAAGCTGGACAGGACAAAAAAAACAACAAAAAAGTTATGTTAAAGAGGTTCATTTAGCCTACTAATGTGTATTTATAAATAGTTGATTTATATAGGCTAGTAAGGTAAAGTTTTGTACCTGACAAGTCAGGTACAAAACTTTACCTTACTAGCCTATATAAATCAACTATTTATAAACAAAAAAGTTAATTATATTTATATAGCGCTTTTCTCTAATGACTCAAAGTGCTTTTACATAGTGAAACCCAATATCCAAGTTACATTTAAACCAATGTGGGTGGCACTGGGAGCAGGTGGGTAAAGTGTCTTGCCCAAGGACACAACGGAAGTGACTAGGATGGCGGAAGCAGGGATCGAACTTGGAACCCTCAAGTTGCTGGCACGGCCACTCTACCAACCGAGCTATACCGCCCCTTTTGGTATTGAAAATACCAAAATGGCCGCTCACCTCTGCTCCTTCTCGCCTCCTTCTCCCTTGTCTGCTTTAAGCCGCAGCAGCTCGGCCTCGCCGGCCGCCATCTTCTCTCGCAGGACGCCGCTCTCCGCCTCCATGTTGCCCAGCAGCCTCTGCAGCTCCTCCACCTGCTGGCCTCGCTCCTCTGACTTTTCCTCCGCCTTCTGAAGGCGCTCGGACTGCGCAGCCAGACGGACGTGCTGGTCTTCAGAGTCCATCTGCCGGATAACGACATCAGGTTACAGCGTGCCCTGGAGCTGGAGCCTATCCCAGCGGGCTCAGGGTGCGCCGTGGACTGATCACCCGTCAATCGCAACAAACCGCCATTGTCAACTTTCTACCATTTGGACGTTAGAGGCGGGACGGCGCCAGTGTGGAAGGAAAAAAGACACAATCAACGTTCTCTCTGATGTATTTAATAATAATAACGGATTAGATTTATATAGCGCTATGTGTCAAACTCAAGGCCTGGGGGTCTTTTATGTGGCCTGCAAAGGCCTTGAATTACCATGCGTCTATTTGTTTCGAAATGTAATCAACTTTCTATTTTGACAGAAAAAAAATACATGTACTGTATGCAATTTCATATTTGAAACTTAATCTAATATTGCAACAAATATTACACAAACCCCGTTTCCATATGAGTTGGGAAATTGTGTTGGATGTAAATATAAACGGAATACAATGATTTGCAAATCCTTTTCAACCCATATTCAATTGAATGCACTACAAATACAAGATATTTGATGTTCAAACTCATTAACTTTATTTTTTTTTTGCAAATAATAATTAACTTAGAATTTCATGACTGCAACATGTGCCAAAGTAGTTGGGAAAGGGCATGTTCACCACTGTGTTACATGGCCTTTCCTTTTAACAACACTCAGTAAACGTTTGGGAACTGAGGAGACACATTTTTGAAGCTTCTCAGGTGGAATTCTTTCCCATTCTTGCTTGATGTACAGCTTAAGTTGTTCAACAGTCCGGGGGTCTCCGTTGTGGTATTTTAGGCTTCATAATGCGCCACACATTTTCAATGGGAGACAGGTCTGGACTACAGGCAGGCCAGTCTAGTACCCGCACTCTTTTACTATGAAGCCACGTTGATGTAACACGTGGCTTGGCATTGTCTTGCTGAAATAAGCAGGGGCGTCCATGGTAACGTTGCTTGGATGGCAACATATGTTGCTCCAAAACCTGTATGTACCTTTCAGCATTAATGGCGCCTTCACAGATGTGTAAGTTACCCATGTCTTGGGCACTAATACACCCCCATACCATCACAGATGCTGGCTTTTTAACTTTGCGCCTATAACAATCCGGATGGTTCTTTTCCTCTTTGGTCCGGAGGACACAACGTCCACAGTTTCCAAAAACAATTTGAAATGTGGACTCGTCAGACCACAGAACACTTTTCCACTTTGTATCAGTCCAATTTAGATGAGCTCAGGCCCAGCGAAGCCGACGGCGTTTCTGGGTGTTGTTGATAAACGGTTTTCGCCTTGCATAGGAGAGTTTTAACTTGCACTTACAGATGTAGCGACCAACTGTAGTTACTGACAGTGGGTTTCTGAAGTGTTCCTGAGCCCATATGGTGATATCCTTTACACACTGATGTCACTTGTTGATGCAGTACAGCCTGAGGGATGGAAGGTCACGGGCTTAGCTGCTTACGTGCAGTGATTTCTCCAGATTCTCTGAACCCTTTGATGATATTACGGAGCGTAGATGGTGAAATCCCTAAATTCCTTGCAATAGCTGGTTGAGAAAGGTTTTTCTTAAACTGTTCAACAATGTGCTCACGCATTTGTTGACAAAGTGGTGACCCTCGCCCCATCCTTGTTTGTGAATGACTGAGCATTTCATGGAATCTACTTTTATACCCAATCATGGCACCCACCTGTTCCCAATTTGCCTGTTCACCTGTGGGATGTTCCAAATAAGTGTTTGATGAGCATTCCTCAACTTTATCAGTATTTATTGCCACCTTTCCCAACTTCTTTGTCATGTGTTGCTGGCATCAAATTCTAAAGTTAATGATTATTTGTAAACATTTTTTTTTTTTTTATCAGTTTGAACATCAAATATGTTGTCTTTGTAGCATATTCAACTAAATATGGGTTGAAAATTATTTGCAAATCATTGTATTCCGTTTATATTTACATCTAACACAATTTCCCAACTCATATGGAAACGGGGTTTATATTATCACACATTACAAACATGAAAATAAGTACTTAAATATCTGCTTGACTTATGATTTTGAAGCAACTTATCCATCAAATTGTTTTTTCGGTAAAAAACTGGTAGCTCAGTTGCTAGACTTTTACAGTAAAAACCCGAATCAAAAACATTTATAATATTATTTTTCCATTTACAGTAATACAACGTAAAAAATGTAGGTTTTACAGTAAAATAGTGGTACTGTTTTCCCATTTACAGTATACATTGTAAAAAACATGATACATTTAATGGTAAAATTGCGGCAGCTAAACTTTACTCTAAAATCTACATATTTTTCCTACAGTGAACGTAAAAATATATAACAATAAATAATTGTGTAATGAAACAATTTAAAATGTATATATTACTCACTGTTATAATTGGCCCTCTGAGGGCAGCCATAACTGCGATGTGTCCCCCAATGAGAACGAGTTTGACACCCATGGACTATAGACACTTGAAATAAACCAGTTTTTAGGGAGGCCCCGCCTTACTAGAACCTTTCCCACCGTTAGTCACACACTGGCTTGACCCCTGTGCACAAATATGATCACACAAAAACAACGGCAACAACGTGCGTGTGCAACACACCTGCAGCCTCTCTCTCTCCTCTTGGTGCCACCTCTCCATGTCCTTCATTTGCGCGTACAGCCGCCTGGTTTCCTCCCGCAGACTCTGCACCTCACTGTCATCCAGCGCCTGAGGACACAAGAGTTGACATCGTCCATTAGAAGACAAAGTATGTTCACGCCCCTCGGGCTGCCTGACTGACATCAACATAAATGGTTGTCGACATAAGCGGTTGTCGACATAAGCGAAATTGGCCATAGTGTGCACATTTACGTGTGACATGTTTTATTTTTATAGAAATGACCATTTTGGCTCTTAAATATTATGTCGACATAATTGGTTGTCTACACAGGCAAAACTAGCCAAGGCTTGCACATTTACGAGTGACACTTTTTTTTTTTTTTACAGAAATGACCACTTTTGTGCTCAAATGTTATGTCGACAAAAGGGTTGTCGACACAAGCGAAATTAGCCATAGTTAGCACATTTACGTGTAACACATTTTTAAAATAGAAATGACCACTTTGGCTCGCAAATGTTACGTCGACATAAGCAGTTGTCGAGATAAGCGGAATTAGCCATAGTGTGCACATTTACGTGTGACATTTTTTAAAAATAGAAATGACCACTCTGGCTCTTAAATGTTGTCACACGTAAATGTGCAAGCCTTGGCTAGTTTCGCCTATGTCGACAACCGCTTATGTCGACATAAGCGAAACTAGCCAAGGCCTGCACATTTATGTGTGGCACTTCTTTTTTTTTTTTTTTTTTACAGAAATTATTACTTTTGTGCTCAAATGTTATGTCAACATAAGCGGTTGTCGACACAAGCAAAACTAGCCATAGCTTGCACATTTACATGCAACACATTTTTTTAATAGAAATGACCACTTTGGCTCTTAATTATGTCGACATAGGGGAAACTAGCCAAGGCTTGAACATTTACTGTACGTGTGACATTTTTTTAAAACAGAAATTACCACTTTTGTTTTCAAATGTTTTGTTGACATAAGCGGCTGTCAACATAAGCAAAATTAGCCATAGTTAGCACATTTACGTGTAAAAGTTTTTCATAGAGATGACTTGGCTCTCAAATGTTACAGTTTGTCAACATAAGTGATGGATGAATGTTATGTGGACATAAGCAGTTGTAAACATAAGCGGAAGTTGCCGCTGCTTGCACATTCAGATGTGAATTTTTTTTTTTTTCAGAAATTACCCCTTTGGCTTTTAAATGTTACACCGACATAAGCGGTAGTCAACATAGGGCGAAACTATAACAACGGTTTGCACATTTACGAGTGAATTTTTTTAAATAGAATGACACCTTTGGTTCTCAAAGGTTATGTCGACATAAGCGGTTGTCGACATAAGCGAAACTAGCCAAGGCTTGCACATTTACGTGTCACTTTTTTTCGTAGAGATGACCCCATTGGCTCTCATATGTTTTGTCGACATAAGCGGTTGTCGACATAGGTGAAACTAGCCAAGGCTTGCACATTTACGTGTGACACTTATTTTTTTTACAGAAATGACCACTTTTGTGCTCAAATGTTATGTCGACAAAAGGGTTGTCGACACAAGCAAAATTAACCATAGTTAGCACATTTACGTGTAACACATTTTTTAAATAGAAATGACCACTTTGGCTCGCAAATGTTATGTCGACATAAGCAGTTGTAAAGATAAGCGAAATTAGCCATCCTGTGCACATTTTTTTTATTTATTTATAGAAATGACCACTTTGGCTCTTAAATGTTGTCACACGTAAATGTGCAGGCCTTGGCTAGTTTCGCCTATGTCGACAACCGCTTATGTCGACATAGGCGAAACTAGCCAAGGCCTGCACATTTACGTGTGACATTTTTTTTTTTTTTTTTTTTTTTTACAGAAATGACTACTTTTGTGCTCAAATGTTATGTCAACATAAGCGGTTGTCGACACAAGCAAAACTAGCCACAGCTTGCACATTTACATGCAACACATTTTAAAAATGGAAATGACCACTTTGGCTCTTAATTATGTCGAAATAGGTGAAACTAGCCAAGGCTTGCACGATTACGTGTGACATTTTTTTTTAACAGTAATGACCACTTTTGTTTTCAAATGTTTTGTTGACATAAGCGGTTGTCGACATAAGCAAAATTAGCCATAGTTAGCACATTTACGTGTAAAAGTTTTTCATAGAGATGACTTGGCTCTCAAATGTTACAGTATGTCAACATAAGCGATGGATGGATGTTATGTGGACATAAGCGGTTGTCAACATAAGCGGAACTTGCCGCGGCTTGCACATTCACATGTGATTTTAAAATTTTTTTTTTTTTTTTTTTTTACAGAAATAACCCCTTTGGCTCTCAAATGTTACACTGACATAAGCGGTAGTCAACATAGGGCGAAACTATAACAACGGTTTGCACATTTACGAGTGACATTCTTTTTAATAGAATGACCCCTTTGGTTCTCAAATGTTACGTCGACATAAGCTTTTGTCGACATAAGCAAAACTAGCCAAGGCTTGCTTGCACATTTACGTGTCACATTTTTTCATAGAGATGACCCCATTGGCTCTCATATGTTTTGTCGACATAAGCAAAACTAGCCATGAATTGCAAATTTAAGGGTGGCACTTTTTAATAGGAATGACCCCTTTGGCTCTCAAATGTCATGTCGACATAAGCGGTCGACTACGTTTGTTGACGTCACTTGAGCGGGCATTTAAAAAAAAAAAAAGAATGACAAGAAAACGGTGGATTGGGATTGAAGGAGTTGGTCCACATGTACGGGTTGTCAACCTGGCTAAGTATGTGTTTGTGTTGACGTGAAAAGCAGCAGCTCCTCTCGTCTCATTGGTTCAAATTAGAGATATTATCGGCCGATAAATGCGTTAAAATGTAATATCGGAAATTATCGGTATCGTTTTTTTTATCGGTATCGTTTTTTAAATTTATTTTATTTTTAATTAAATCAACATAAAAAAAAACAAGATACACTTATAATTAGTGCACCAACCCAAAAAACCTCCCTCCCCCATTCACACTCATTCACACAAAAGGGTTGTTTCTTTCTGTTATTAATATTCTTGTTCCTACATTATATATCAATATATATCAATACAGTCTGCAAGGGATACAGTCCGTAAGCACACATGATTGTGCGTGCTGCTGGTCCACTAATAGTACTAACCTTTAACAGTTCATTTTACTCATTTTCATTAATTACTAGTTTCTATGTAACTGTTTTTATATTGTTTTACTTTCTTTTTTATTCAAGAAAATGTTTTTAATTTATTTATCTTATTTTATTTTATACATTTTTTTTAAAAGTACCTTATCTTCACCATACCTGGTTGTCCAAATTAGGCATAATAATGTGTTAATTCCACGACTGTATATATCGGTTGATATCGGTATCGGTAATTAAAGAGTTGGACAATATCGGAATATCGGATATCTGCAAAAAGCCATTATCGGACATCCCTAGTTCAAATAAAGTTCATTATATGAATGAAAGCTGAGTGGCGATTGGCTTACGTCAGCATCGTGCGTGTCGTTGTAAATGTTGTTGCCGTTGGTGACAGCTGCTTGGTTGTTGGGGACGTTCACTCTGTAGCCGTTGGAGGGTTGCTGCAGAAGAAGAACATGCAGTTTATTTGTGTCACCTTTATGCAGGAAACCTGATGCTACGTGAGTAAAAACAGTCAAACCATGAGAGTCCTACTAGCCAATCAGAGGCAAGTACTGTTAAGGATCTTTAAATGGGGTTTTTGCAGGAGCTGTTTTAAAACAGCAAAGCGCTCCTGTCATGTAAAGGATCTTTACAGTAGATCAGTGATTCTCAAACTGTGGTCCGTACCACTACTGGTACGCAGCCTCCATCTAGTGCAGACCTGGGCATTCTGCGGCCCGCGGGCCGCATCCGGCCCTTTGTACGTCCCTGTCCGGCCTGCGTGAGGCCAATTATAAATTACAAAATAAATTTAAAAAAGTATCTATTTCGAGTGTGCAATACAACAGTGCTGCTTTTGTTTTGAAAAGCGTTATTTGTATTACTTCCGTGTGGACGTATGCTCGTGCGCGCAGCGGCAATCACAAATACAAAATAAATTTAAAAAAACATCTTTGTCGTGCGTGCAATACAACTGTGCTGCTTTTATTTTGAAAAGTGTTATATGTGCGTATGTCCTGTGAGGGAAGGCGCACAGCGGTTATCCCCGAGACGATAAAAAGAGAAAAGTTGATGACGAATGGCGTGTTTTAAAAAAGACATGGACTGCCAAGTAAAGGTAAAGCCGTGTGCTTATTTGTGGTACACATGTTGCTGTGTTTAAAGAATATAGTGTAACGACCTGCTGAAGTAGATGTTGTCTTCTTGAGTTGTGTAAATGAGAAGTGAGGAGACGTGCGTGTGGAAGGAACGAGATATGTTGAGCTGTGTTAGTATAGCTTGCTCAATAAAAGTTTAAAAATTGCGTCAGACTTGCTGTGCACTTCTTCTGGACGCTACAATTGGTGTCAGAAGTAAAATTTTGCGCATACTGCGCTGCTTGTGTGCTACGTCATCGGGAGGTACGTGCCACGTGAGGAGCTCGCCGCAAAGAGAGAGAGAGAGAGACAGAGAGAGAGAGAGAGAGAGAGAGAGAGCGTTTACAGGTGCAGCCACGCTGCTTGCCACGAGGGGAATTCCGCCCTCAATGAAGACTCCCAGGTTTGATGGCAAGGCGAACTGGGAGGCATTTCATCCCACTTGTGCCATCAACTGTAGCGTCCAGAAGAAGTGCACACCAAGTCTGACGTTCTTTTTAAACTTTTATTGAGCATGCTATACTAACACAGCTCAACTTATCTCGTTCTTTCCAAAAGGAAAACCAATCCTCACTCCTCATTTCCGCAACAGCAACGCTTCTTCCTTCTTCGCCAATCACCTTACAGACGTGCTACGTTCACAACAAAGAGGGTGCAGGATGAAGTGACAGAAATTGAAATTTTTGTATTGTAATATACATCAGGAAGTGTTGTGTAAGAAAGTGTTAAAAATAAAACCATCAAAAGCCATCTGTTTTTGTATAAAGATAAGTTAGGTTAAATGAAAATATTATTATTATTATTATTATCTATCTTACGGTATATCAAAAATAATTTGTGCAAAACTTAATTGAAATATTGTCGGTGTGGCCCTCCAGCAGTGCTCGGGTTGCTCATGCGGCCCCCGGTAAAAATTAATTGCCCACCCCTGATCTAGTGGTACGCCAAAGAATCACTTGATAAAAGCAGAGTGTTTTATTTTCCTATATTCAAACACAGTGTTACTGTTCAAACTGTGTGTAATGTTACAGTGTTGAAAAATATTAAATATACTTGTTGAAAAAAACCTCTGCTTTGGCTTTAATGAATACGTAGTCCTACTACGCTACTGTATTTGAATATTGGTTCTTAAGGTGGTCCTTGGAGAGCCAAGTGTTTTCTGAGGTGGTACTTGGTGAAAAAAATGTTTGAGAACCACTGCAATAGAGCTTTAAAAAATGTCAGCGCGCTCCTGTTTTACAGAGTATCTTTGTTTGCTGTTTTTGCAGTAGCAAAAGTAGCAGAGCACTCTGATCGTCTTTGACTTGTGATTTTTGCAGGATTTCCTTGAAAACAGCAAAGCACTCCTCTCATACAGAGGATCTTTTACTAGCGTTTTTGCAGTAGGTTCTTAAAACAAGCAGAGTGCTCCTGTTGTATACTGTAGATCTTTGATTAGCATTGTTGCAGTGGGTTTTAAAAAAAAATGGCAGAGCGCTCCTATCTTATGCAGGATCTTTGACTAGCGTTTTTGCAGTAGGTATCTAAAAACAACGGCGTACTCTTCTCATTTAGAGAATCTTTGATTAACGTTTTCGCAGTAGGTCATTAAAAACAGTAGAGCGCTCTTGTCATATAGAGGATCTTTGACAAGCCTTTTTGCAGTAAATCATTAAAAAACTATAGAATGCTGCGGTCATATAGAATATGTGATTAGTGTTCTTAGATCATTAAAAAACTATAGAATGCTGCGGTCATATAGAGGATATGTGATTAGTGTTATTGGACTAGGTCATTAAAACTGGTGGAACACTTTTCTTTATCCAGAGGATCTTTGATTAGCTTTTTTTACAGTAGGTCAATAAAAAAGGGAAGAGCGCTCCTGTCACATTGAAGATCTTTGACTGACAGTTTTGCAGTAGGTCATTAAAAAAACGGCAGAACATCTCTGTCATATAGAAGATCTTTGATTAGTGTTTTTGCAGTAGGTAATTAAAAACGGTGGAACACTCCTGTCATTTAGAGGATCTTTGACGAGCGTTTATGCAGTAGGTCCTTAAAAACAGTAGAGGGCGTCTGTCACATAGAGGATCTTTGACTAACATTTTTGCAAGGGGTCATTAAAACAGTAGAGCGGTGGTTCGTAAAAATGTTTTTTCACCAAGTACCACCTCAGAAAACACTTTTGCTCTCCATCATATCGACCAACATTAAAATACAGTAGCATAGTAGGCCTAAGTATTGATTAAAAACAAGGCAGAGGTTTTATTAAACAAGTATATTTAATATTTTTGGCCACTGTAACATTACACACAGTTAGACACCGTGTTAGAATAATTTATTAAGTGGTTCTTTGGCGTACCACTAGATGGAGCCCGCTTATCACTAGTGCAAGGGTGTCGAACACGGTTACACTGAGGGCCACATCGCAGTTATGGCTGCCCGAAGAGGGGCGCTTGTAACCGTATATAATATATGAATATACATGTATAAGAATTCACCTCATAATATTATAAAATTGCTGTGCTTTTGATTATTATATTGTATTATACACTGTAAAAAAAAAAAAAAAATCAGTAGCAGTAACAGTAACCTACTCAGTGGCCTAGTGGTTAGAGTGTCCGCCTGAGATCGGTAGGTTGTGAGTTCAAACCCCGGCCGAGTCATACCAAAGACTATAATAAATGGGAGCCATTACCTCCCTGCTTGGCACTCAGCATCAAGGGTTGGAATTGGGGGTTAAATCACCAAAAATGATTCCCGGGCGCGGCCACTGCTGCTGCTCACTGCTCACCTCACCTCCCAGGGGGTGATCAAGGGTGATGGGTCAAATGCAGAGAATAATTTCGCCACACCTAGTGTGTGTGTGACAATCATTGGTACTTCAACTTTTTTAACTTTTTAGTAAAAAAACCCAACTTGCAGCTGAGTCACCACAACTTCACCGTAAAATGTATGATGGTTTTTACAGCATATTACTGTAAATGGAAAAACGGTACTACAGTTGTTGTTTTTTTACTGTAAAATCCTGGCAACTGAGCTGCCAGTTTTTTTTTTTACTGTAAAATCTATTGTCATTTCTACAGTGTACAATTTGATGAATAACTTGCTTTGATATAAAACGCAGATATTTATTTTGTTTTCATTTTTTAAATTTTGAAATATATGACAGTATTATATTGTTGCATTATTAGATAATAAAGTTTAAAATATACTCAATAGCATGCAATACATGTATTTATGTCTGTCACAATGAAAATATTAAATTTAGTAAATGATAAAATGCTTTATTGATTCATATTATTTCAGGGCTTTCGCGGGCCGCGTTAAATGATGTGGCTAGCCAAATCTGGCCTCCGGGCCTTGAGTTTGACACCTGTGCGCTAGTGGTACATGTACCAAAGTTTATGAATCACTGCAGTAGAGCACACATATGAAGGATCTTTGATTTATGTTTTTGAAATACATATTTAAAAGCTATTAACTGTGATGAATAATTAAGTACGGCATATTATTTACCTTTTTCATGTTATTGTTCTGTCTGGCTGCCATCTGCTCTCTCAGCGTCTTCAGACAGTACCTCACCTAAGACATTCAAACAATTGTACATAAGGCTTATCAAATGGACTCGTCATAAAAAGGATCAACAGAACATGAAGTCTGTCAAAAACTTCAAAATAACCACGAATTGAAACAACTAAATAGTTATTTTTCCACACATAATAACCCAAAAAGGAAATATTTGTGTATAAAAACATTTTGTAGGTACAGGGAGAAGAGTTAATTTCACATTTTAATCAAGAAATAATCTTGTTTTCGTGAAATTGTAAATAATAGTCATTAAGTTTGAGCATTCAATATAAGTAAGGTCCGAGAGCTTTTACATACAGTATGTGATAGAAAAACACCAGATTATAAATACGTTTTTATAATACGTCATATGGAGGGCAAAAAAGTCAGGCACTGACCTCCTGGATCTGCGACACCTCGTCTGTCAGCATCCTGACGCTCTCTGTCGTCTCGGGGCGATTATCCAGGTACACCTGCGAGACATGTCGCCGCCCCATCAGCGACCACTTGACTCCTCAATATTTTTGCAAAAAAGGAGCTGACATACTTTGATGACTTCCACTTTTTCCTCCTGAGGAGTTACTTTCTGCTTGTCCGGTTTCTGCGGCAGCACGACCGCAACGCTGCTGTCCTGCAGACGACCAGCACACATGTTTAGTAAGCAAATATAAACAAATGTTTGTGTTTTCTTACCTTGCAGGGCCACGCTGAGGTGTTGCTGTCGTGATGTTGCGGGTGGAATGTAGGCCGCCTGCAAGTGTCCTGCAAGATAAGTGCAAGCAGTGTGTGAGCAAAGAGCACTGTGACACGACAAGGCCCACACATGGGAGAAAAGGGCAAAGAGGCGGTGCTAAGAGAGAGAGGACACATTTTTGCCATTAAACTTCCCGCTGCTGAGGTTTTTACATGTCTGACAGTTAGAAGGCGCTGCTTAGCAACACACAATGTGGGTTCATTTCTTTCCACTGAGCACTTGGAGCAAAGTCACAAGTCACTGGAGAATGCCCACCCACGCCTTGGCGAGCACTTTGTTTACAAAAACACACAACAAACATTATATATATATATATATATATATATATATATATATATATATATATATATATATATATATATATATATATATATATATATATATATACTGTATATATATACTGTATATAGATATATATGTCTATAGATGTGTATATATATATATATACTGTATATACATACACATACATATATATATATACATACATACATACAGGTATATATATCTATAGATACATATGTATCTATAGATATACTGTATATATCAGGGGTCGGCAACCCAAAATGTTGAAAGAGCCATATTGGACCAAAAATACAAAAACAAATCTGTCTGGAGCCGCAAAAAATTAAAAGCCATATTACATACAGATAGTGTGTCATGAGATATAAATTGAATTAAGATGACTTAAAGGAAACTAAATGACCTCAAATATACCTACAAATGAGGCATAATGCTGCAATATGTACATATAGCTAGCCTAAATAGCATGTTAGCATCGATTAGCTTGCAGTCATGCACTGACCAAATATGTCTGACTAGCACTCCACACAAGTCAATAACATCAACAAAACTCACCTTTGTGCACAACGTTAAAAGTTTGGTGGACAGAATGAGACAGAAAAAGAAGTGGCATAAAACACGTCCTAGAAAGTCAGAGAAAGTTATACTTGTAAACAAACTACGGTGAGTTCAAGGACCGCCAAAATTAGTAGGACAAAACGGCGCTCGCCAAATACTCGAATCAGTGAAGCATGTTTAATATAAACAGTGTGCTTTGTAACAATTAGGGAGGTTTGCGTCATGTTTGTCCTCCTACACCACATATGTCAGAGTCAAGGCCCGCGGGCCATATCCGGCCCGCGAGAAGGTTTTTTACGGCCCTTGGGATGATCTTGATTTATTATTAGAACCGGCCCGCAGACCGCAGATCTTTTACACGCACCAAGCGGATGCCGGTCCAAGGTTCCGAAAGGGGGCGAGCGGCCCGCCGGGACGCGCCTGCCGGCCGAAGGGCTGCAGCCCGGCCGTCAGTCGCGGAGCCCGCCGTGCCACGCGCGCCAAGGGGGCGGGCCGAAACCCGGCCCCGAGGCCCTGAGACTTCTGCTTTGTTTCCCCAAACCGCGCGTCACCGCCGGGCCCGCACCACAGTCGGGCTGCAGCCCGAGCGTCGGTGGCGGAACCCGTCATGTGCCGCGCGCGCCAAGCGGAGCGGGGGGGTCAAGCGGGCCGAAACCCGCAGGCCACCCCCTCACCACGAGGCCCTGAGACTTCTGCGTTTGACCCCTACGCGCGGCCCGTCGGGACGCGCCCGCCGTCAAGCCACGAGGGCCAGCCGTCGGGTCGCGGAGCCCGCCGTGCCACGCGCGCCAAGGGGCGGGCCGAAACCAGCGGGGGGTTTCGGGCACCCAACTCGCCTCCCTCCCACGGAGGGAGGAGGGGGGTTCAATGTGAACATTACTGTGCAATCACATATTTAGAGTTTTTACTCAATTCAAGTTTAAAAGTTAAAGTTTAATATTTGTTTTCACTGCATGTTACTTCTCCTTAAACAAAGTGTTGTTTTTGATTTATAGATTTTTGCACTTTATTTTATTGTATTTCAATTTAATTATATTTTAAAAATATTTCAGTTGAGTGGATGATAGAAAATTGCTATTATTGTTTTTTTCTTTGAAGTAAATTTAGCCCACTTTTGCTAAAATAGAAAATATAGGCTACTGATGGTGCCTTGAATACCGGTTTCTTTCATTTAATGTTCATGTTATGGGGATTTTTATATAAAGGAAATTTGTCTTTTGTGTCTGTTGAAAATTAAAGATTACTGACAGAGCCATAAGAAAATATTGCTTTATTTATCTGATCATATTGGAATATATTTGTTAGGTTTTCAGTAGGTTCAATTAGGTTCACTAGACTATATGCGTCATTTAAAATTTTTTCAATGAACATTCGAACAGTCCGGCCCTCGGCTTGTAGCTAAATTTTTTATTTGGCCCTCCGTCCATTTGACTTTGACACCCCTGTCCTACACAAACCATATTAAAAAAAAAAAAAAAAAAAATTCCTCATCTTTTTCCATTTTTCATACATTTTTAAAAAAGCTCCTGAGAGCCACTAGGGCGGCGCTAAAGAGCCGCATGCGGCTCTAGAGCCGCGGGTTGCCGACCCCTGGTATATATACACATATATATGTATACATATATATATACACGCATCTATATATACACAAACACATACATATGTATATATCTATCTATATACACACACACACATATATACAGTATATATATATATATATATATATATATATACATATATTTATATATATGTATACATATATATTTACATATATATACACAGATATTTATATATGCATATATATGTACATCTATACATACATACACACATATATCTATATTTATACATACACACATATATAAATGGTTATACTTGTATAGCGCTTTTCTACCTTCAAGGTACTCAAAGCGCTTTGACAGTATTTCCACATTTACCCATTCACACACACATTCACACACTGATGGCGGGAGCTGCCATGCAAGGCGCTAACCAGCAGCCATCAGAGGCAAAGGGTGAAGTGTCTTGCCCAAGGACACAACGGACGTGACTAGGAAGGTAGATATACAATAATATACATATATTAGCCTCTTTTTACATTTTTAAATAGCAGTGATTAGCTTATTTTTACACGTTTAGGATAAAAGTGGTTAGCGTCTTTTTCCACTTTTAAGTACAAGATGTTTACATGTTTAAGGTGAAGGGGTTAGCTTTTTTTTACGCTTTTAAGTAGCAGCGGTTATCTTGTTTTTGCCCTTTTAAGTAGCAGCGCTTATCTTCTTTTTACACTTTTAGGTAGCAGTGGTTATAGCCACATTTTACACTTGTTAACTGCACAGGCACTCTTTCCATAATGTTCCCCCCCACATTCCTACAGGTGTAAAAAAAACTCAAACAATGTAAATTTAAAGACTGAAGTAATTGAAGTCCGTCATTTAAGTGTAAAAACATGTTAAACAGTGTAAAACAGTGGTCCCCAACCGCCCGGTACCGGTCCGCGGACCGATTGGTACCGGGCCGCACAAGAATTAAAAATAAATAAATAAATAAATAAAAAATTATGAAATCAACATAAAAAACACAATATATACATTCTATATCAATATAGATCAATACAGCCTGCAGGAATACAGTCCGTAAGCACACATGATTGTATTTATATATTTAAAAAAATAATAAATTAAATACACCCCCCCCCCCCACCGGTCCGTGGGACAAATTTTCAAGCGTTGACCGGTCCGCAGCTACAAAAAGGTTGGGGACCACTGGTGTAAAACATTGAATAACTGGTTGCCTGTACTTTGTTAACAAGTAGGCTAAAGGACACAGCTGCAGTCCCAGTTTGACCCTGGAACACATGATTTCAACCATCATTATTTCCTTTGGGGCTAATTGGGTGTTTGATTGAAACTTTTAAAGGCAAAATAAAGCATTTCTCCATGAGTACACATAACCACGAAAAAAAGAAAAATGAAGCCGTGGATTTTTTGCCAACTGCAGCCCTGCAGCCACAAAGATGAAAAGAAAAAGATTACACAAAATTCCAAGAAACTAAATGTTCTGTGAGTCACTCTCACTAAATATTTAAGCGGTGTGTTTACACAGCAACACACACACACACACACACACATCAGCTCTGACACAATGGACCCAAGTAATCCTTCAGGAAGGCGACGCCCACAAATGTCATCCCGCCAGGAATGACTTTGACATACGTTTGATTTTGTGCGGGGAAAACACGAGGTTGGACGTGTTATGCAAGACGTCTGGCTATGTGCCTCGTCTCGTTTGGAAGACAGCCTCCATGTGGCCTTCGCTTAGTTACTTAGTATGCAGCTATTCTTCCTGGTGTCCAGCAAAGTTGTACGTACAAAAAGAAAAAACATAAAAATACCTTATTCACAAAAAAAACCCATACAAAAACAATTCTAAAGCATTCACATACAGTATTGTACATACTGTATATCAATTGATACACATACACATGCATAAACATAAACAATTATTGTGTAGTTGTGGAGAAATTACAACAGTTTGTATGTGTGCCTCACACTTTTTAAAGGATCAAAAGTAATTGGACAAAGTAATATTTGGTTGCAATACTAATTCCCGCTACCTGGAATTCAACACCTTTACTCAACAGTACCAATTTCCGGTACTCCCATGTGTCTTCGTGCTAGTAAAAGTGATTTTTTTAAATAATAAAATCGCTTATAATGACAACTGTGCTGTCCACTTGATATATCTTGTTTTCTTACACTTCTGAGTCTCATTGGCAAGTATTATATGGCGGACTTTGCAATTATAGCTACGGTGTGTTGCCATACCCAGGAAGTAGTCTTTTCCATTAAGTTTAGTCCTGTTGTTAAGCCCTACAAAGTGTTTACACTGTAATTATTGTACTTATTATTAAGGCTGAAATGACGCGTCGACGTAGTCGACGTCATCGGTTACGTAAATACGTCGACGCCGTTTTTGTGCGTCGACGCGTCGCATAATGACGTCACACTACCGTCATGGCGAAGCGCAAAGCAGACGATCAAAGAAGACGATGCGAGCGGTGCGAGCGAGGGGGGAAAAGCATGCCAAAAGTGGTCAAAAGTGTGGGAGTATTTCAATAAACGGCCTAATAATGTTGTTGTATGCACACTGTGTCGAGCGGAAATGGCCTATCATAGCAGCACAACGGCTATGAACGAACATTTGAAAAGAAAACCATCAACTAGTCAATCGTCCGCGCGAGCATACGTTGTCATCATTACACAAAAACATGAATGTGTCATTTGTATCTGCTAGGGGTGTAACGGTACGTGTTTTGTATTGAACCGTTTCGGTACGGGGCTTTCGGTTCGGCACGGGGGTGTACCGAACGAGTTTCTAAGCTAAAGCTAAAGTCTTAACAAGTTGCTTTGCTCCGTCTGCCTCTGTCTCAGCATGCAGCATTGTCCCACCCACACAACCATCTGATTGGTACACACGAAGCATTATCAGCCAATCAGCAGTGCGTATTCAGAGCGCATGTAGTCAGCACTTCAGCGTGGAGCAGATAGGTGTTTAGCAGGTGAGCATCAGGCAGCGGACTCTCCCCAAATGATAATAAACACCTCCCAGTCAACTACTAGTAACATCACTATGAGCCCGTTGACCTTCTAGAAACTTAAACTGCAGCTCAGCTCACTCGCAATCCTGGCTTGAGGTGAAGGCTAATTAGCTCTCAGTTCCAGCCACATCGACCCCTTCAGAGCGCCTATTTTCAGCTGCTGGGAATATTGCAAACAAGAAAAGAACCAAAGCATGTAGACATGCTAACCTTTCTTCATTACAACTGTTAGACACTCACTGGAATGAGTAGAATTGGTTATTGTGTACGGTGTTGGACTGGATGTTTATTTTGCACATTTTAAAAGCAATACTTAATGTTTACAGTGCTCCAGAATATTTAGATTGGCACTTTTTTGTATTGGATGTTTATTTTTGCACATTTTAGCAAATAAGCAATACTTTCACTTTTGTTGAAATGTTTACAATGTTGTTACAGAATATTTCGTTTTGCACTTTTTTGTATTGGATGTTTATCTTTATTTATGCACATTTTAAAGCAAAATAAGCAATACTTTTACTTTTGAAATGCTTATACTATTGCAGAATATTAAGATTTGCACTGGATGTTGACTTTTATATTTGCACATTAAAAAGCAAATAAGCTACTTTTAATTTTGTTAAATGTTAAAAGTTTTAAATGTTTACATTGTTACAGAATATTTAGTCATGTTGTTGTCAATGTTGACTGAGTGGCCATACTTCTTTTTTTTTGTAAATAAAAGCCAAGCCTTTTGAAAAAACGGGCCTACGTTTATTTTTTCATCTTCATTTTGAATAAAAAAATAATCGGTAAAAGGAAAAATAATCTATAGATTAATTGAAAAAAATAATCTATAGATTAACCGATGAATCGAAAAAATAATCTATAGATTAATCGATAGAAAAATAATCGTTAGCTGCAGCCTTACTTATTATGCACCAGCTGTTTGTAACGTGCATCTCAGCTGTAGTTTTTATTAACAAATTGAGGGGTGTTGAAATGCCAATGTAAAACCGCTAACGCTAATCGGTAGCATGTCTATGGCAAATCAAATGTAGAATAGCATCCAGCTAGCACCTTTCTAAAAGTGGTGCCTTACTGTATGTAGCAGTTTTGTCTTGCTTTGTTGGCATGGAAAATTGCAACATTACCTAGAGGCAGTCCCATTGAGTTCGCTCTGAGTGCTTGTTTGCCCGACAAGTGTTTGAGCCGGCCGAGTCTGCAACCGGATGTGCAACAAAGGTATTTGAATATGGCAAACAAACTATTTTTTAAAATTTATATCGAAAATTAAGGATTTTTTTCATTGACTAAGAAGATATTTTTATTATATAATGATGATATATCTAACTAACATGACATCAAAATTCTCTCCCGACATAAATCTTTTTTTGGTTCTAACGTCTATTTGTTACAAATGAACAGACACATTATGTCTCACAGCTTGCTTCACGTTCAAACACACACCCACATACACAAATGTTGTGTATTTGTAGTGACAACACGCGTGTGAATACAGTAAATACAGGTAGCAGACCCTGGAATGTGGAAAAAATGCTTTTGTTTACATGTTTTTCTGTCTTAAATCAGCATAGGAACGCTTTGCACGGCAACGCCACTTGGCCTCCGCACATTAAATAACCCCCTGCTGGGACATAGTGGATGGCGCCCTTTTGTGACACATTCTCCGCATGCCACCAAGGGGTCGTCAAGTTGAAATGTGGCCGCAAAGTCAAGTGCGAGGGCGACGCTAATTAGCTGGAAATTACAAAAGACACACGGTGGGCGGTGGAAACAGAACAATTTGCTCTGAGGACACTTCTTACGTGTCGCCAAACGTCATGTCAACAGACAAAAGGAGTGGATAAAGGGGTTGATTGTCACGGAAACCCTGACTACAAAATAAGGAATACAAGTACACTGTAAAAAAAAAAAGTTGAGAAAGCGCAAATTTTCAAGTTAACATGATGCAACAAGATTTTTGCGTTTTCTCAACTTTTGACTACTGCTGGCCAGACACTGTTTTGGTAGTTAAACATAGTGAAACCTTATTTCTGAGTCTGACTAACTTGAAAACTATAATTAGTCCAACAAAATATACCAAAACAGTGTCTGGCCAGCAGTAGTCAAAAGTTGAGAAAACGCAAAAATCTTGTTGCATCATGTTAACTTGAAAATTTGCGTTTTCTGAACTTTCTTTTTTTTTTTTACAGTGTATGTACGATTTTGCCTGTATTGTATCGGATCGATATCGGACGATACTCAAGGTGGCAATATTGGTATCATGTCGGAAGGGAGAAAGTTGTATCGGGACACTCCTATTAAGTAACTATCAAATACACAATCTGACAACCATCCGCGTAATGTCACATTGTTACTTCAGTAGAAAAAAATCTTTAAAAAAAAGTTGAATTGCAATGACTGGAAAGTAAACAGGAAACATCTTTAGGTCAGTATACTGTATCTGTAATACATACAAATATAACTGTACTATTATACTATACTAGTGGTCCTCAAACTTTTTTTCCCAAGTACCACCTCAGAAAACCCTTGGCTTTCCAAGTACCACCATAAGTACCAACATTAAAATACTAGGGGTGTGGGAAAAAATCTATTTGAATTCGAATCGCGATTCTCACATTGTGCGATCCAGAATCGATTCTCATTTTTCAAAAATCTTTTAAAATTTTATTTATTTATTTATTTTATTTTATTTATTTTTTTAATTAATCAATCCAACAAAACAATACACAGCAATACCATAACAATGCAATCCAATTCCAAAACCAAACGCGACCCAGCAACAGTCAGAACTGCAATAAACAGAGCAATTGAGAGGAGACACAAACACGACACAAAACAAACCAAATGTAGTGAAACAAAAATGAATATTATCAACAACAGTATCAATATTAGTTACAGTTTCAACATAGCAGTGATTAAAAATCCCTCATTGACATTATCATTAGACATTTATAAAAATTTAAAAAAATTAACAAGTGTCACAGTGGCTTACACTTGCATCGCATCTCATAAGCTTGACAACACACTGTGTCCAATATTTTCACAAAGATAATATTTTTGGTTCATTTAATAGTTAAAACAAATTTACATTATTGCAATCAGTTGATAAAACATTGTCCTTTACAATTATAAAAGCTTTTTACAAAAATCTACTACTCTGCTTGCATGTCAGCAGACTGGGGTAGATCCTGCCGAAATCCTATGTATTGAATGAATAGAGAATCCTTTTGAATCGGGAAAAAAATCCTTTTTGAATCGAGAATCGTGTTGAATTGAAAAAATAAATAAATCGATTTTGAATCGAATCGTGACCCCAAGAATCGATATTGAATCGAATCGTGGGACACCCAAAGATTCACAGCCCTATAAAATACAGTAGCGTAGTAGGCATGAATATTCATTAAAAACAAGGCAGAGGTTTTAATTAATATTTTTGGCCACTGATTGAACAGTTATTTTTTGGCGTACCACGAGATGTACCACAAAATCACTGTACTATACTGTACTATCATATATTAGTACTGTATTGTCAGTGACAATCAACAAGGGATCTTTAACATTTTCCTGGCCAAGGACACCCAAACTGATAAAGAAATGGAGCGGGCACTCCCTGTTTATAAAATTGTGTTTTAAATTAAACTGGTCCTAAAGGTACATTGTTTTTGTTCAACACTAAGATATCAAGAAAATACAGTATAGCGCAGCTAATAGCTAGCTGATAGCAACTAACGCCTTAATCGCTTGTTGACAATTAACGTCCTAATCGCTAACTGACAATTAACGCTCTTATCCGTAACTGGAAGTTAACTGGCCCCCGCTAATTGCTAACTGCCGCTGCTAATAGCTAGCTAGCACCCTAATCGCTGGCTGACAATTAGCACTCTTATCGTTAGCTGACAACACGCAACCTAATCGTTAGCTGTCAGCTAGCGGTACTAATAGATAGCTGGCAATTAAATGTTAATTGCTAGCTGACAACTAGTGCCCTAACCGTTAGCTGGCAGCTTGTGCTGCTAATCGCTAGCTGGCAACTGGTATTCTAGGCATTAGCTGGCAGCTTGCAATACTAATCGCTAGCTGGCAATTAGAACGCAAATCGCTAGCTATCTTAAATGCTAATGTAAATATAATAATGTAAATATTTACTCATCTTTTTATTTTAAACCTAAAGTCTAATCAAGCAGTACCTATGCAGAACCCCTCTGGGTTACAGACCCCCTGTGAAGACCTCTGATCTAAACCATAGATCTCGCTTCGCACTTTCTTTATAAAGACTTTGTGTAGAAGACTACAGGACAAATACTGAATATTTACAATTAGACATGAAAAACCTCAAGTTAAGCCATCCTACTCCGGTGAAGACGATGCAGCCAATCTTTGATCCCTGCCGCCTCAAAATGTCCATGACTCAATTTTAGAGTCCTAATGCTTTGAACTTCCGGTTCAAAGCATTAAACGGAAGAAAATACTGTAGTGAGATGGCCAAAAGATGGCCCCTTAACAAACAATAACATACCATTTCAGTGTCTCTGTGGGTGTTTTATGAAAACTATTTCTTTAATACAAAACATGATGGCCGTTAGCAAAGAAAAATCCATCAATTAGCCACACCGTTTTATAATCAGGGTTCAAAGCATAGGAAACAAATTGCAGATTTTAGTTGGAAAATATGGTAAAATTATTTTAGCAGAGAAACAATTTAATCCAGTTTAAGCCAATTTTTGGTTTCATAAGAGTGAACAACTGTGTAGCACGGACTAGCATAGTTGACTGTGTTAGCAGCTAGCACTAACCTAGGTTTAAAATAATTTGTATTCATATTATTATTTCATACATATTTCATGTATGTATGTGTAATATAATTGATTAAAAATATATAACTGGTGTTTCTGAGTACCACCAGTGATAGTCGTACATACCAGTTTGAGAATGGGCGGTTCATTTAATCTTCGAGGCGACTTTTACTCGTCGGAAAACAAAGATGAGAAAAGGCGGTTCTCTGTGTTTGCAGACTTTGATTGACAGGTGACTACTACAAATATGTGTGGGTGAAACACAAAAACAAACACTGTTTCCCAACTCGCTAAGTAAAAGCTCCTACAATTGATCAGTATAGATCTTGAAGGATGTAAATGTGATAAAGAAGATGCCAGTTGTGTAGATTCGAGCCCTGTTTTGTTTAGTGACGACATGGCGGATTGCCTTAAAGCTAAAAAATAGCGCCAACAACAAGCTGGGAGGGAAGTGTCATTTCTGACACGGCTGCTGTGAATGTGGCGCGAAGGTTCGCGGACAATACATCAACATTTGTGACAACATCAGGCCTCTTACCACCTTTGAGTGCCAACAGGCTTCACGCCAACGTGTCGAATCCATCAATCTTTGAGCGCAGACCAAACTGAGGGTTTTATCACCGAGCGTTTTATCACCGAGCGAAAACATGCACCGTGGACTGTTGTTACCTTTAAAAAACAAGCTAGCAAAGGTGTCAACTGCTTAAGCAACTACACTAAAAACAAACAATAGACGGTTGCATTAAAAACAACAAGCTGACAGAACCTAGTTGACATAAATACAGTTTTCTCATGAGGATGTCATTTTACTGCTGCATGCTAATAGAGAAGCGAAGACTATTGTTGACGCAACTGCAACAAAATGCAACTGGAGAAAATGGAGGACATCCCTTCATTGCTTAATGCTAACAGAAAAGCTAATGCTATAGATGTTGACGCCAACAACTAAAGAACAAGACAAGTCACTCACTATGAACCAATATCTTTAGAAAAACAAAACCAAGCTAGCTATCATGTCAACAATCTAAGCA
The DNA here is from genome assembly GCF_033978785.1 of Entelurus aequoreus. Taxonomy (NCBI): domain Eukaryota; kingdom Metazoa; phylum Chordata; class Actinopteri; order Syngnathiformes; family Syngnathidae; genus Entelurus; species Entelurus aequoreus. The sequence continues at coordinate 27,760,886 of NC_084735.1, read as the reverse complement.
ACAAGACACAAAACAAACCCATTAAGTATTGTTATTATTATTTTGTTGTTGTTGAAAGAATGAATCTAGCTCAACAACTGAAGCAGCTATAATGGAAAGCGTAATTTTAATGCCACATAATTACGCTAATAAAAATATTTGCTATAGTTGTTCTCGTCAACAACCAAATAACAAAATAAAACACCAACCATAAGACCACTACCTTCAGAAAAAAACCCCTAAAAGAACACAATAGACAATGAATAAACAATAACCTATACAATAGATGGACACACTTCAAACCAAAGAAAATAAAAAACATACTTGAGTACTGTTACGTTAAAAAAAAAAAAAAGTTTTTAAAGAAACATGCTAGTTCAACAACCAAATATCAAGACAAATCCCGCCTAAAAGAACAAGCTAGCTTAACGAAAATGCTAGGTAATGCGTCAACAACCTAAGCAACTAAACGAAAAACAAACCCATGGACGGTTATGTTAAAAAAAACAACTTTTTAAAGAAACCAGCTATCTCATGCATCAACAACTGAAGCAATAATAATGGAAAACTTAATTTTACTGCTACACATGCTAATAAACAAGCTATTGCTATACTGTAGTTGTTCACATCAACAACCAAAGATCAACAAAAATCCTGCCTAAAAAAACAAGCAAATGCGTCAATAAATTAAACATCTAAACAAAACACAATACCATGGACTGTTGTGTTTGAAGAAACAAGCTACCTTTTTTGCGCAATTTAGGCAAATATAATGGAACATGTAATTTTAATGCCAAATGCTAATAAACAAGCTAATGCTATAGTTGTCCACGTCAACAACCAAGGACCAGGACAAAACACTCACTCTGGATCATTATCTTTAGAAAAAACCCTAAATGAAAAAGCTAGCTAATGCGACAACAACCTAAGCAACTAAACAAAAAACAAACTCATGGACGGTTATGTTAAAAAACCTACTTTTTAAAGGAACCAGCTATCTTATGCATCAACAACTAAAGCAGCAATAATGGAAAACGTAATCTTACTGCTACACATGCTAATAAACAAGCTAATGCTATACTGTAGTTGTTCACATCATCAACCAAAGATTAAGACAAATCCCGCCTAAAAGAACAAGCTAGCTAACGCGTCAACAAATTAAAACACTAAATAAAACCATGGACTGTTGTGTTTAAAGAAACAAAATATAATGGAAACTGTCATTTTTAAGGCCTAATGCTAATCAACAAGCTAATGCTATAGTTGTTCATGTCAACAACCAAGGACCTGCACAAAACACTCACTCTGGACCATTATCTTTAGGAAAAAATGTAAATGAAAAAGCTAGCTAATGCGACAACAACCCAGGGAACTAAACGAAAAACAAACTCATGGACGGTTATGTTTAAAAAAAACTACTTTTGAAAGAAACCAGCTATCTCATGCGTCAACAACTGAAGCAACAATAGTGGAAAACGTAATTTTTCTGCTACACATGCTAATAAACAAGTGAATGCTTTACTGTAGTTGTTCACATCAACAACCAAAGATCAAGACAAATCCCACCAAAAAGAACAAGCTAGCTAACGCGTCAACAAATTAAAACACTAAACAAAACAGAAAACCATGGACTGTTGTGTTTAAAGAAACAAAATATAATGGAAACTGTCATTTTAATGCCAAAGGCTAATAAACAAGCTAATGCTATAGTTGTTCATGTCAACAACCAAGGACCAGGACAAAACACTCACTCTGGACCATTATCTTTAGGAAAAAACCTAAACGAAAAAGCTAGCTAATGCGTCAACCACTTAAGCAACTAAACAAAAAACAAACTCATGGACGGTTATGTTAAAAAAAGCCTACTTTTTAAAGAAACCAGCTATCTCATGCGTCAACAACTGAAGCAACAATAATGGAAAACTTTATTTTTCTGCTACACATGCTAATAAACAAGCTAATGCTATACTGCAGTTGTTCACATCAACAACCAAAGATCAAGACAAATCCACCCTAAAAGAACAAGCTAGCTAACGCGTCAACAAATTAAAACACTAAACAAAGCAGAAAACCATGGACTGTTGTGTTTAAAGAAACAAAATATAATGGAAACTGTCATTTTAATGCCAAAGGCTAATAAACAAGCTAATGCTATAGTTGTTCACATCAACAACCGAGGACCAGGACAAAACACTCACTCTGGACCATTATCTTTAGGAAAAAACCTAAACGAAAAAGCTAGCTAATGCGACAACAACCTAAGCAACTAAACAAAAAACAAACTCATGGACGGTTATGTTAAAAAAAAGCCTACTTTTTAAAGAAACCAGCTATCTCATGCGTCAACAACTGAAGCAACAATAATGGAAAACGTAATTTTTCTGCTACACATGCTAATAAACAAGCTAATGCTATACTATAGTTGTTCACAACAACAACCAAAGATCAAGACAAATCCCACCTAAAAGAACAAGCTAGCTAACGCGTCAACAAATTTAAACACTAAACAAAACACAAAAACATGGACTGTTGTGTTTAAAGAAACAAAATATAATGGAAACTGTCATTTTAATGCCAAATGCTAATAAACAAGCGAATGCTATAGTTGTTCACGTCAACAACCAAGGACCAGGACAAAACACTCACTTTGGACCATTATCTTTAGAAAAAACCCTAAACGAAAAAGCTAGCTAATGCGACAACAACCTAAGCAACTAAACAAAAAACAAACTCATGGATGGTTATGTTAAAAACAACCTACTTTTGAATGAAACCAACTATCTCATGCGTCAATAACGGAAGCAACAATAATGGAAAACATAATTTTCTGCTACAAATGCTAATAAACAAGCTAATGCTATACTGTAGTTGTTCACAACAACAACCAAAGATCAAGACAAATCCCACCTAAAAAAACAAGCTAGCTAACGCGTCAACAAATTAAAACACTAAACAAAACACAAAACCATAGACTGTTGTGTTTAAAGAAACAAGCTACCTTATTTGCGCAATTTAGGCAAATATAATGGAAACTGTCATTTTAATGCCAAATGCTAATAAACAAGCTATTTCTATAGTTGTTCACGTCAACAACCAAGGACAAGGACAAAACACTCACTCTGGACAATTATCTTTAAAAAAAAATGTAAATGAAAACGCTAGCTAATGCGTCAACCACTTAAGCAACTAAACAAAAAACAACTTTTTAGAGAAACAAGCTGAATCAACTACATATGTATAATGGAAAACATAATTTCACCGCTAATAAACAAGGCTAAACAGATCAAGACAAGATCAAGATACATCTCGCAAAAAGAACAAGCAAGCTTAACAACTTAAGCAACTAAACACAACCATGAAGGACTACTTATAAGAGCAAGCTACTTCATGTTTTTGATATCAACAATAACTCTGTTCCCTGTATGTGTCATTATACTGCTAAGTGCTATTAAACAAGCTAATGCTACGTTGCACAAACAATGTTTTATGCTATTATGGTGTAATTTGCTGAAAATCAAGCATCATGTTTTTTCCCTAGAGACCAAAATAGTTCATCAAATAACAATTGTGCACATTTTTAACACACACACCACCTAAAAACCTATCGATGCATTGCTGTGATAGGTTATGATGCCTTTCTCTGCTATTTCCGGACCGCCGTGGCGGGCCGAGAGCCACCACTAGTATGTGACATCATGGGTAAAATGAACACGCAGAATAAAAGACGCCCATCTTTTTGGACCGAGACTCTAATCGAAGCAGCATCACACAAACATCATGCGTTCATTTACCTAAGGAGGTCCTGATGGAGACCAGTGAGCTGCGATCCACACAGAGTGTCAGCGTGTAAGGCAGAGCGTGGGAAGCTTGCTTGCCTTACATGGCAGGGTGAGGCTCATCAACTGCCCAACCCTTTTGTCTCTAGATGGTTCCTTCACACACACACGCACACACACACACACACACACACACACACATAGAGCTGCGAGCCTCCCCTGCAGGATCACACTCATCAATACATAAAAGGACACATTCTTCTTGCACCGTCATTGAAGACAAAACAATAATATAAAAGCATATTTGCTGTGCTACGTGACGGACTGGGACAAAAGTGTGTGGGGGAAAAGTCATGTTAGGTGAAAAGCAGCAGTGTAAAGAATGTGTTACGTAAGCCAGATTAATGAAGCGTCTTTATGTAACACACCTGCAGTGTATTTAGTATTCCACCTGTATTGTTCGCGTAGCTCGCTTTTGTTACGGTAGCGTAGTGGTTTTCTCAAACTTTTTTTTCCGCCATAATTGCCAACATTAAAATACACCACGTCGCAGGGCCAACACAGATAGACAGACAACATTCACACTCACATTCATTCCCATTTAGTGTTGCCAATCAACCTATCCTCAGGTGCATGTCTTTGGCGGTGGGAGGAAGCCGGAGTACCCAGAGGGAACCCACGCAGATGTATTAAAATTATTACTGTTTATTATTGATAAAAATGTATCAGTTTATTTAATTACCTATTCATTTATTCAAATGAATATTTGTCGCTTCATCATATATTTTATGACAAACATATCAATAAAATGTATTTATTGACCAATTTATCAACATATTTTAATTGAATTTAATTACAAATGTATGTGTTTATTTCAAATTATTTATTTTTTAAATAAGCCCAACTGTTATTTTAATTCAAGACTTATTACTTTAGTACGCTACATTATTAATTTATCTATTTAGGGCCTGCTATGTTTCTTAATTGATTTAAAATGTGTTTATTTTATGACTTAAAGGCCTACTGAAATGAATTTTTTTTTTATTTAAACGGGGATAGCAGATCTATTCTATGTGTCATACTTGATCATTTCGCGATATTGCCATATTTTTGCTGAAAGGATTTAGTATAGAACAACGACGATAAAGATCACAACTTTTGGTATCTGACAAAAAAAAAGCCTTGCCCCTACTGGAAGGAGCGTGACGTATTCAGCTGAACATTTCCGCAAAGTTCCCTACTGTTTACAGTGATGGCGGCCAGAAGTGAGAGCGATTCGGACCGAGAAAGCGACGATTTCCCCATTAATTTGAGCGAGGATGAAAGATTCGTGGATGAGGAACGTTAGAGTGCAGTTCAAGACATATATTTTTTCGCTCTGACCGTAACTTAGGTACAAGCTGGCTCATTGGATTCCACACTCTCTCCTTTTTCTATTGTGGATCACGGATTTGTATTTTAAACCACCTCGGATACTATATCCTCTTGAAAATGAGAGTCGAGAACGCGAAATGGACATTCACAGTGACTTTTATCTCCACGACAATACATCGGTGAAACACTTTAGCTACGAGCTAACGTGATAGCATCGTGCTTTAACTGCATAAAGAAACAAAATAAATAAATCCCTGACTGATAGAAAATCAACAATACTATTAAACCGTGGACATGTAAATACACGGTTAATGCTTTCCAGGCTGGCGAAGGTTAACAATGCTGTGCTAACGACGCCACTGAAGCTAACTTAGCAACCGGACCTCACAGAGCTATGCTAAAAACATTAGCTCTCCACCTACGCCAGCCAGCCCTCATCTGCTCATCAACACCCGTGCTCACCTGCGTTCCAGCGATCGACGGTGCGACGAAGGACTTCACCCGATCACAGATGCGGTTGGCGGCCCGGAGACGTAGGAAGTCAAGGTGAGGTCGCCGGCTAGCGCGTCTGCTCTCCAACAAAGTCCTCCGGCTGTGTTGCTGTAGTCCTCCGCTAATACACCGATCCCACCTACAACTTTCTTCTTTACAGCCTTAATCGTTCATTAAACAAATTGCAAAAGATTCACCAACACAAATGTCCAGAATACTGTGGAATTATGAAATGAAAACAGAGCTTTTTGTATAGGATTCTACGGGGTACCAATACTTCCGTTTAACTGACTACGTCACGCGTATACGTCATCATACCGAGACGTTTCAGCCGGATATTTCCCGGGAAATTTAAAATTGCACTTTATAAGTTAACCCGGCCGTATTGGCATGTGTTGCAATGTTAAGATTTCATCATTGATATATAAACTATCAGACTTCGTGGTCGGTAGTAGTGGGTTTCAGTAGGCCTTTAAGCTATTATTTTATTTGATGACTGACATCTGTCAGTGTATTTATTTTAGAACCAATGTATCTATATTATGACTAAAATTAACATTATTTTATGTTATGGCAGAATTATTAATTTCATGGCCAATTTGTTATATGTAATTAAATACAATTAAACAGGCAAATCAAGGATGTGACAGGTGAGTCATTTTCCTTTTTTTTTTAAGTTGTATTTTACAGTGGTTAATAACCTATTTTTGTCACATTTGTATGTGAAAATGTACCATAAAATTAATAAGTTAATAAAGGCATGCAGGGGTAGGACACGTAATAAAACACAATTTTCTGTAGAGAAGCTGTGGCACTGATGCAAGTTCAAACACACCTATGCAAGGAACAAGAGGAGCGGCCGGCCGCTAACGTTTAATCCTCGCTGCAACATGACTGGTGTTGTCCGGGCTCGACAAACGCACTTCCTGTCAGCTTTCTAGAGAACCCACTTAGCAACATTTGACGCACATAACGCTAAGCACAGAAAAAACCCCATAAGCATCTACTATAAACTACTAATATACAAAATACCACCAACATATTTAGGATGTTTGAGATTGTCCTCCATCACATCTTGACTCCCCGCTAACGAGCTTCTTAAAATATTTGGCCACACCTAAGTGAAGTCCTGGAAAGACTCGTGAAACACGTCAAGTATGTTCTAAGTCATAAAAACATGTCTGCAAGCTATGATAAATCATCAAAAACAGCAGAAAATGTAGTTAGTCTTCGCCACCAAAGACGTTTAACCCTTGAAAGGCGCTCACACATTTCACCATAATAACAAAAAATGTCCGCTTCCCAAAAACTGCTGTAAAAATATAAAAAAATATGTTTACTTTGGATATGGGTCAGTGATTGGCAGCAACATTGATTTGCATGCATGGTTAGTTTTTCCACAGTGTCAGACTGTGGAAAAAACTCACACTAGCAAATGACAAACAAGGTCAGCTTCCCAAAAACTGTTGTAAAAATATATTTTTTTTCACTTTGAACGAATCAGTCTTTTACAACCCCTTCAACCTGACGTATCAAATATTAATTTAATATTTTTTTAGGGCTTTAATCCCTAAAAGGATGCCTAAAAAGGCACTCGCTCATTTCACCATCTTAACAAAAAATTTCAGCTTCCCAAAACTTTGCTGTAAAAATATTTCAAAAAATGTTTACTTTCTAGAAGGGGTATTTTCTTCCCCACAATGTCAGACTTATAAAAACTCACACTAATAAACGACAAACAAGGTCAGCTTCCCAAAAACTGTTAAAAATTATATATTTAAAAACATTTTCACTTTGAATAAATCTAATATTTTTGAAATATACTTTACAAAATGTATTATACAGTAAATTGGTCCCTTTAAAAGTACACTGTTTTTTTAATTGAAAAAACGAAAAAAATTCCACAATAAATGTTTTTTAGGCCGTGAGATGGGTCAGTGACTAGTGAGCAATATTCATTCTCACGCATTGATAGTTATTTTTACCCACAGGTTACATTTAAAGAAAACTCACCTTAAAGATCCTATTTATTTATTAGCCTTTATTTAACCAGGTAAAATCCCATTGAGATCAAAGATCTCTTTTCCAAGGGAGACCTGGCCAAGAGGGCAGGAGCAAGGTTACATTAAAAACAGTAAACAAATACATAAAACATCACATTTACGACATTAAAACTTGCTCACATAACACATGTGCATACAGACAAGGTAGACTGCAGTCCTTTCACAGAAGCTTTAAAGTCATTCAACGTAACAAGGGTTTGAAGTTTAATATTCGATTGTAGGTTATTCCAAGCCTTCGCTGCTGAAAACCTAAATGCTTTCTTTGCCCTCATGACAAAAAATGTCAGCTTCCCAAAATCAAAAAATATATGTAATTTTTTCACTTTGAAAAAGTCAGTCTTTCAAAACCACTTCAACCTGACATATACAGTATATATCAAATATTAATTGACCACTTTTTTAAAGGCTTTAATCCTAAAAGGGGTGCTTAAAAAGGCACATACACATGTAGCCATCATGACAAAAATGTCAGCTTCCCAAAAACTGCTGTAAAAATGTTTTTTATTTTAAATTTACTTTGGAGACGGGTCAGTGATTGGCAGCAACATTCATTTTCATGCTTTGTTATATTTTCCACAGTGTCAAACTTACAACAAACTCACTATAATAAATGACAAACAAGGTCAGCTTCCCAAAAACTGCTATAGATATTCAGAATTGCTTCCACTTTGAATGAGTACTGTATTTTAAAGTAACTTCCAAAATGTATTATACAGTAAATTGGTCCCATTAAAGAGCAGTATATTTACTACACTATTTTTTAATTGAAAAAACAAATTTTTTTCCATAAGATATGTTTTTTTAGGCCGTGAGTTGGGTCAGTGACAGGTGTGTAATATTGATTCTCATGCAGTTATTTTTTCACCCTACAAGTCACATTAAAAAAAAACTCACTAATTATCCTAATGACAAAAAATGTCAGCTTTCCAAAAACTGTTGTAAAAATATATGTATTTTTTTTACTTTGTACATATAAAATATTAGTTTGATATTTTCTAAGGCTGTAGTCCTTACAGTAGTGCTTAAAATGGCACTCACACATTTGACCATTATAAAAAAAATGTAAAGTTCCCAAAAATTGCTCGTAAAAACTGTATATATTCAGCGGAAGAAATTGGATGGATAGGTTTCCACTTTGAATGAGTACAACATTTCAGCCTGCAATATAGCTAACATGAATTTATTATACAGTCAATTGGTGTGTTTTTTAACTCTTTAAATGGCAGCACAGTATGCTGTCAGGTCAGGTCTTATCCCTGCTACTGGTAAAATGTAACCCAGTACAACCTGCCGCATGGGTAGATGGGACCCGTCAGCCCAGTAAGGCGACCCATCTAGGAGAAGGTAAACTCCGATCCAAAACCGCCCCTGCCTTGTGGCATACCTTTCTAGGGGAAGGCTTCGGGAGTAAACCCTGAGGAAAAATCCGGAGATGGAGTCCCTAAGGTGGTCCACTGCTGGCTACAGCGGTGTACTGGCAACTCCTGCGACACTGTTGGTGCCAAATTGTACCAGCTCTTGCTGCTCCTTTGGATCCATCCTCAGTGTGTAGAGGGGGGTCCTGCTGCATGGGCAACAGCTTGACCTCCATACAATTCTGCCCTGGCTTGCGCCCTGGAGAGGTCACTCCAGCCTCGTGTCATAGCGTGGAAACAACAACGGGAAGCAACAGTCTACCAGTTATAAGCTACAATGCTCGATTGGCGTAGAGCATAGCGCCAGGGGTTGCTTCCGACGGTGGGAGAGATCCTTGAATTTCATTGGACAGCTACTGCCCGCCTTAAGCTGGGCAGCCCCCAGCCAATTAGGTGCTGTCCCGCCACAGTCTGCCTTCCTCATTGGGTGCATGGGGATTAGGAAAAAACCGACAAGCAGACTGCAAGACCTGCACCAAGCAAGAAACAAAGTATGAAAAACAGGTGCCCAGTCCTAAAACTGGGAAGCTGGAATGTCCGAACTATGACACCCGGACACTCAAACGATCTCCAAGACATCAGTGATGCTAGAAAAACGGCTGTCATTAACAATGAGCTACTGAGACTCCAGGTAGACATAGCTGCATTGCAAGAGACCCGCCTAGCCGACTCGGGAACCCTCAGGGAGAAAGACTTTACCTTCTTCTGGCAAGGAAAGAGTGCTGGAGACCGCAGAGAGCATGGAGTTGGATTCGCTGTCAGGAACACCTTGTTAAAGATGGTTGAACCAGGAGACAAAGGATCCGAACGCCGGATGACACTCCACCTCCACACCTCTGATGCCCCAGTGACCCTAGTTTGCGCATATGCTCCCACTCTAATGTCTACAGCAGAAGTTAAGGATACATTTTATGCCAACTTGAATGATGTCATCAAGAACAATCCCCCCAAGGAACATCTCATCATCCTTGGTGACTTCAATGCGAGAGTGGGTGCTGACCATGACTCATGGCCTTCCTGTCTTGGACACTTCGGAGTTGGCAAGGTCAATGACTATGGGCAACGGCTACTGGAGTTCTGTTCCTACCATAACCTTTGCGTCACCAACTCCTACTTTCAGACGAAACCACAGCACAAAGTGACATGGCGCCATCCCCGCTCAAAGCATTGGCATCAGCTAGACATGATCCTGATCCGACAAGCCAGCCTCAAGTTTGTGCTCGTTACTCGTAGTTACCACAGCGCAGACTGCGACACCGACCATTCACTTGTCTGTTGCAAGATCAGGCTATAACCAAAAATGTTTCACAACTCCAAACAGAAAGGCAAGCCCCGCATTGATTCCACCAGCATGCATCTTCCAGAGAAAGTAGAAGAGTTTGCCAAGTCTCTCAACAACATCCTATCTGAAGAACACTAGCACTACTCCGCCTCTGAGAAATGGGGCCACCTCAGGGAGGCCATTCAGAAAACAGCCCTTGCGACTTTTGGGAGGAAGATCTTCAAAAACAACGACTGGTTTGTTGCCAAGTCCAGCGAGATGACCCCCGTCATTGAAGCAAAGCGAGCTGCCCTCGCTGAATACAAACGCTCCCCAAATGAGAAGTCCCTGCAAGCACTGAGAACTACAAGAAGCAAAGTGCAACAGACTGCAAGACATTGTGCCAATGAATACTGGCAACAACTCAGTGAATCCATCCAGTCTGCAGCTACCTCAGGTAACATCAGGGGGATGTACGAGGGCATCAAGACTGCTCTGGGTCCAACACAGAGCAAAACAGCTACCCTAAAGACCACCAGTGGGGAAGTTATCACTGACAAGCGCAAGCAGATGGACAGATGGGTAGAGCACTATTCAGAACTCTATTCCAGAGAGAACACTGTCGTCGCCTCAGCCCTTGATGCCATTGAACAGCTGCCCATCATTGAGGAATTAGATGCTGAACCAACACTTGCTGAACTTCACAAAGCGATCGACAGCTTAGCAACTGGCAAAGCATCTGGTACTGATGGCATCCCCCAGACCTCATCAAGCGCTGTAAAGACACCCTCCTGCAGCCTTTGCATGATGTCCTCTGCCAGTGCTGGAAAGAGGGAGCCGTGCCGCAAGACATGAGAGATGCCAAGATTGTCACCCTTTACAAAAATAAGGGTGACAGGAGCGACTGTAACAATTACAAGGGCATCTCCCCCCTGAATATCGTAGGGAAACTCTATGCCCGTGTTGTGCTTGTCCGCCTTCAAAAACTTGCTGAGCGCGTTTACCCGGAATCTCAATGCGGCTTTCGCGCCAAGCGCTCTACAGTGGACATGATATTCTCCCTACGCCAACTTCAGGAGAAATGCAGGGAACAACAGAAGCCCCTGTACATATCCTTCATTGACCTGACCAAGGCTTTCGACCTGGTTAGCAGAGAAATAAATAAATGATAAATGGGTTTTACTTGTATAGCGCTTTTCTACCTTCAAGGTACTCAAAGCGCTTTGACAGTATTTTCACATTTACCCATTCACACACACATTCACACACTGATAGCGGGAGCTGCCATGCAAGGCGCTAACCAGCAGCCATCAGAGGCAAAGGGTGAAGTGTCTTGCCCAAGGACACAACGGACATGACTAGGAAGGTAGAAGGTGGGAATTGAACCCCAGTAACCAGCAACACTCCGATTGCTGGCACAGCCACTCTACCAACTTCGCCACGCGAAGGGCTCTTCAGCATCCTACCCAAGATCGGATGCCCTCCAAAGCTCCATAGCCTCATTAGATCTTTTCATGACGACATGAAGGCAACCATCCAGTATGAGGGTAGCATGTCCAACCCATTTGACATTAAGAGCGGAGTCAAGCAAGGTTGCGTCCTTGCTCCTACCCTTTTCGGCATCTTCTTTGCCCTGCTCATCAATCATGCTTTTGGGACTGCAACAGAAGGGGTATATCTACGTACCAGATCTGACGGCCGACTTTTCAACCTAGCCCGTCTTAAAGCAAGGACCAAAGTCTGTGAGACAATCATCCGGGACATGCTCTTTGCTGATGATGCCGCCATCATTTCACACACTGAACAAGAACTCCAGTGCCTTATGGACAGATTCTCCCAGGCCTGCAAAGACTTCGGGCTTACCATCAGCCTAAAAAAGACCAATGTGCTGAGTCAGGAAGTGGACACTCCACCAGCCATCACAATCGATGAGTACCAACTCAAAGTCGTACACCAATTTACATACCTGGGATCCACCATCATCATAATAATTGATATTTTACGGTAATGTGTTAATAATTTCACACATAAGTCGCTCCTGAGTATAAGTCGCACCCCCGGCCAAACTATGAAAAAAACTGTGACTTATAGTCCGAAAAATATGGTAGGTTTAATCCTTTAAAGGGCAGCATGTTTATGGGTCAGTAATTGAGCGCAATATTATTTTTCATTCATTATTTTTCCCCACAGGTCACATTTACAAAAACTCACACTAAATATCTTCATGACAAAAATGTCAGCTTCCCAAAAACTGCTGTAAAACAATGTGTATGTTTTTCACCTTGAACAAGTCAGTCTTCTTAACACCCTTCGACCAAAAATATACATATTACATGTTCAATATATGTTTTTAACCCTTTAATGGGCAGTATGTTTACATAATTACAATGTTTTTATTTTAAAAAACAACAACAACTCATTTACCATAAATTACATTTTTTAGGCCGGGAGATGGGTCACTGACCGGGAGCAATATTGTTTGCATTGTTACTTTTTCCCACAGGCCACATTCACACAAAACTCACACTAAAGACAATATTGTCAGCTTTTCCAAAAAATGCAGTAATAATGTTTGTAGTTTTTATTTTTTATTTTAACGGGTCAGTCTTTTAAAATCACTTCAACCTCAAATATACAGTACAGGCCAAAAGTTTGGACGCGCCTTCTCATTCACAACACAACTGATGGTCCCAACCCCATCGATAAAGCAAGAAATCCCACTAATCAACCCTGATAAGGCACACCTGTAAAGTGAAAACCATTTCAGGTGACTACCTCTTGAAGCTCATCGAGAGAATGCCAAGAGTGTGCAAAAGTGTAACCAGAGCAAAGGATGGCTATTTTGAAGAAACTAGAATATAAAACATGTTTTCAATTATTTCACTTTTTTTTGTTAAGTACATAACTCCACATGTGTTCATTCATAGTTTTGATGCCTTCAGTGACAATCTACAATGTAAATAGTCATGAAAATAAAGAAAACACATTAAAGAGAAGGTGTGTCCAAACTTTTGGCCTGTACTGTACAAATTGAATATGAATAATATATATTTTTGACGCTTAAAAATGCATTTTTGCAACATATCTCTGCAATTATTTGATAGAAAATGTACAATTTTACTATTTTCACAAGCAGCAACATTTCTTTCTGCAACATTTTCCCCTGCAGTGTCCGATTTGACGTCTTTGGGACAAAAAAATTTCATCTTCCGATAAACATCAATAAAAATGTAATATATTGATATATTAGGTTCACAGCAGCAAAAAAATCCCATTAACCAAACATGTTGATGAAACAAACTAAAAAAACACACACACGGCATACAACGTTATGCTAAGACAGTAAACTTTTTAGCTTAGTATGGTTACTCACAGTGGTGGTCGTGATGTTATCCCACTCTCTGTTGGCCGAAGTCTGAATTTCACCGCCGGTCGTCTTGGTGCAAAAAAGACAAGCAACACGCACGACACATACAAGTTGTCAAATGAGACCTTTGGCTCATCTGAGCAGCAACAAAAAAAGTAAGGTGAGCCTCAGTGACGTGATGATTGTGTGAAGTGAGTCCAGCACTCTGCAAGTTGAACCCTGCAGGCAGTTCCTGCTTTAAATGTTCCACTCATTGACACAAATAAGAGTTATAATATGTACGGTATATACATGATTAGACTACTTTTTAGACACTGTTATAATTTTGATAAACACAGATTAATCAAGATAGTCTTTATGTGCTCATGACCTTTCCCTATGTTATTTGAATAGCAAGATGTTACATAATATTGACTATGCTGTAAAACATTAGAGGAAGTTTGACTTTTTTCCCTTCATACTTATTGCAAATATTTGAACATTTATGGACCACTCATATTTAATTTTTTTTAACACTAGAGCGGTGTCTTACTACATAAATAACAGATAAATAAAAAAATACTTATGAAAATAATTTTATAACAATGACACACCACGCTATACAATCAGATCTTTGAGTATTTCTTTTAATGTTTTGATGATTATGGTTTCCTTTTTTATGATACCACTAAATAACAGTAATTTTTCAATAATAATTAATTTGAAAAATTCTCATTTCCATGAAAATAAAGACAAGAAGCAGGAAAATTATTATTTTAGCATTTTAAAACGTTGAACGTTATTTTTCTTAATTTTTCTAAAGTAAAATTGGGTATGTAAATGTATTTAATAAATTATATTCATATAATAAGTACAAATAAACAAAATGGTTATGTTTACAACAAAGATACAGGTAAAATACTTTCATAAGTACATTTTTGTTGACTATACCATTGAATTAGATTAAACAAATGTTCTTCATAATTTTTAATCAAGATGGACAGTAAGGTTTGAATAATAATAATAATTTTAAACATGTTTCCTGGAAAATAAAGACTTATGAGGCAAGGAAATTTTTGTTTTGAATTTTTGTAAAGTAAAATTGGGTCTGTAAATGTATATATTCATATAATAAGTAGAAATAAACAAAATGGTATACCGGTAGTTATATCTATAACAAAGATACAGGTAAAATTATTTCATATATATATATATATATATATATATATATATATATATATATATATATATATATATATATATATATATATATATATATATATATATATATATATATATATATATATATATATATATATATATATATATATATATATATATATATATATATATATATATATATATATATATATATTATATATATATACACACTGTATATATAAGGAAATTATTATTTTAGAGTTTTAAACATTTTTGTTTAGAATTTTTCTAAAATAAAATTTAGTGTATAATTATTTTTTTTTTTTAAAGCTGCCGTGATTATAAATTAATATACTGTATGCTTAATATATAAGTAAAAATTCATACAATTTTATAGTCACATTTAAAACAAATATACGGGTAAAAAAACATTGTTTCCTTGCAAATATAGTCTTAATAGGCAGGGAAATTATTATTTTAGACTTTTAAATTTTTTTTGGGTTAAATTGGGTGTATAGCATCTTTTTTTAAATGTTGGCATGAGTATAAATTATATTTGTATATTATATATAAAGTAATAAAATAGTATAGTTACGCTTATAACAAAAACAATTATATAATAAAATAAAATATATTTTTTTAAATAAATGCGATTGCTATTATATTTAAATTGATTAAACACATTTTTATCATAACTTTTATTTAAGATCGACAGTAAGGTGTTGATAATAATAATAAAAAAACAGGTTTTATTAAAAATAAAATCTTACTTCTTCTAAAGCTAAAATTTTCTGCATTGAACAGCAAATCATTTACATAAAGTGCATGAATCCTAACTTACCTCCTGGATGTTAATGGCAGTTCCTTCCTGCAGACATTTGCGGCGAGCTTTGCACAACCCCATCCTTCCCTCGGCCGCTTGGCTCATCTTTTTCCAAAAAGACCCCATGTTGGCCTTCTTTAGTCAACCTTGAGGGTCCATCTTGCACCGCCGCCACCTTCCTTCCTTCCTTCATTCATTAAGTGGTGATGTGTCTCCTCCTCGCCAGCTAATTCTGTGTCTGACCTGCAAATAGGATAGAGTTTACTTTGATAACAGTAGTCACATGGCAGCTGGCCCTTTTGCAGCCACACACTCAAGGCTTTACTTGCAGACCCTATTTACAACTTCTTAAATGGCTCAACTCAACATGATGAAATACTTGATAATTGTTGGAACATGTTTGGTATTCAGCACTTTTTTAAAGGCGTTATCTTTTTATTGCTTCAAAAATGGGTTTTCTTAGTTTTTTTGTGTCGGTATCAAAATTAGCAGTTTTATAATTTTACCTCTTAGGCTTTCATCTATTTTTATGTATTTATTGTACAATAACGAAAACTCAACTATAATTTATTGAATTAAATATAAATATACAATATTCAGTAACATTTCATAAAAATCTGTTTTGTATTTCTTGTACAATAACGGAAAATGTACTGTAATTAATTGAATCAAAAATACACAATATTCAGTCAAATTGAACATATATTGTTTTGCACAATAACGGGTCATTTCCAAATGAATTTTTCTTCATTAAATTAAAACTACACAATTATAAGTAACATTTTAAGTAATGAATAAAAATATATATATTTTTAAAAACTCAAAATTGTATAAAAAATAAATACACAAAAATTAGTCAAATGTTAAATAATGAATGCAAATAAATGTTTGTAGTTATTGTAAAATAACAGAACATTTACAAATGTACTCAAATGTATTGAATTCAAAATAAATACATAATATTCAGTGAAACTTTAAATCATGTATGAAAATATTTTTGCATCTATTGTACGCTAACGGAAAATGTACTGTAACTTTAGAATCAAAAATACACAATATAGTCAAATAAATATATTGTTTTGCATTGTTTTGTACAATAACGGGTAATTTACAAATTTATTTTACTTTATTAAATTAAAACTACAAAATTATAAGTCAAATTTTAAGTAATGAATAAAAATATATTTTTTAAATGCATTTTACAATAACAGAACATTTACAAATAAACTAATTTATTGCGTAAAAAATAAGTACATAATATTCAGTCAAATGTTAAATAATGAATGCAAATATATTTTTGTATTTATTGTACAATAACAGAACATTTACAAATGTACTCAAATGTATTGAATTAAAAAACAACAACATTATATTAAGTGAAAATTAAAATCATATAAGAGAATATTTTTGTATTTATTGTACAATAACGGAAAATGTACTGTAATTTTAGAATACAAAATACACAATATTTAGTCAAATAAATAAATATATTGTTTTGCATTGTTTTGTACATGACGGGTAATTTACAAATGTATTTTACTTTATTAAATTAAAACTACAAAACTATAAGTCAAATTTTAAGTAATGAATACAAATATATTTTTTAAATGCATTTTACAATAACAGAACATTTACAAATAAACTAATTTATTGCGTAAAAAATAAGTACATAATATTCAGTCAAATGTTAAATAATGAATGCAAATATATTTTTGTTTTTATTGTACAATAACAGAACATTTACAAATGTACTCAAATGTATTGAATTAAAAAAAAAAACCCCCATTATATTCAGTGAAATTTAAAATCATGTATGAGAATATTTTTGTATTTATTGTACAATAACGGAAAATGTACTGTAATTTTAGAATACAAAATACACAATATTTAGTCAAATAAATAAACATATTGTTTTGCATTGTTTTGTACAATAACGGGTAATTTAAAAATGTATTTTACTTTATTAAATTAAAACTACAAAATTATAAGTCAAATTTTAAGTAATGAATACAAATATATTTTTTAAATGCATTTTACAATAACAGAACATTTACAAATAAACTAATTTATTGTGTAAAAAATAAGTACATAATATTCAGTCAAATGTTAAATAATTAATGCAAATATATTTGTATTTATTGTACAATAACAGAACATTTACAAATGTACTCAAATGTATTGAATTAAAAAAAAACCATTATATTCAGTGAAATTTAAAATCATGTATGAGAATATTTTTGTATTTATTGTACAATAACGGAAAATGTTCTGTAATTAAATAAAATAAAAAGGGACAAGCGGTAGAAAATGGATGGAAAAAGAAATACACAATATTAAGTCAAATTTTAAATAATAAATGAAAACATTGTTTTGCATTTACTGTACAATAGACATTTACAAATGTACTTTATTCAATTAAAATTACACAATACTAAGTCAAATTTTTAAGTAATGAATGAAAATATTTTTTGTATTTATTGTACAACAGAAAATTTACAAATGTACTCAAATTTATTGAATTCAAAATAAATACACAATATTTAGTCAAATGTTAAATAATGAATGCAAATATATTTTTGTATTTATTATATAATAATGGAAAATTTACTAAAATGTAATTAAGTTACACAATATTCAGTAAAATCTTAAATAATGAATGAAAATGTTGTACTTATTGTGCAAAAACAGAAGATTTACAAATATACTCAAATTTAGTTCATTACAAATTAATATTAAAACATCCTGCTAGAGAGGTGTGGCCAATAATTACAATTTATCATTTTTTGTTGCCATACATTTCTTTGTTTTTGCATACATGACCCGAACGTACAAAAGCCTTTTGTCCGGAGCCCAGCCCAAAGTCAATAGTGTTTTAAGAATTGCCACCTGTGTATTATTGTAGCAGGTGACTTAAAAGGAAGAAACGCTTGAATGGCTTCTTGAGAAAACCACATAAAGACAAATCCTGTTCTACAGTCAGTGACTATGTCTGCGTGTTACTGAATGACTGTAGGCTACCTTTACTCTAACACTTGTGGGGAGAAGTCTTAATTACAGGCTGATGTCGACAGTAATTACAGTAAACCTGCAAGGATTACACACTTATTCAGTGCTCCAAGGAACTAACATTAGAATGTAGCGTTGAAATGGCTGTTATCAAAAATGGTGCAGTTGATAAAATTATCATTTTTAGCACACGGCAAATAAATAGTACTGTGCAAAAGAATTGACAGTATTTACTCAAATATAAGACGCTACCTCCCCCCTTAAAAAATGGTTTGACAAAAACATGTCCTTTTATTTGGGTCAACTGGTTGGTTTAGCTATGCATGAATAACATGACTTATTTTTTTTAATAGAAGTTTGCGTTACATTTTGGTGAGAATCTGCATAGAGGTGTATATATATATATATACACATGTATATATATATATATATATATATATATATATATATACATGTATATATATATATATATACATATATATATATACATATACATACATACATACATACATATATATATATATATATATATATATATATATATATATACATATACATACATACATACATATACACATATACATACATATATATATATACATATATATATATATATATATATATATATATATATATATATATATACACACACACACACACACACACACACATTAGGGTTGTCCCGAAACCAAAATGCATTTCGATACTTTTCTAATTAAAGGGGAACACACACACACAAAAAAAGGCATTATTGGCTTTATTTTAACAAAAAATCTTACGGTACATTAAACTTGTTTCTTATGGCATTACAAGAACAATTTTGTCCTTAAATATAATAGTGAACATACAAGACAACTTGTCTTTTATTAGTATGCAAACAAAGGCTCCTAATTTGGGTGCTGACATATGCAGTAACATATTGTGTCATTTCTCACTCTATTATTTTGTCAACATTATGAAGGACAAGCGGTACAACATTGATTCTTAAACTACTTGTTTTTACTGTTAATATCTGCTTACTTTCTGTTTTAACATTTTCCATCTACACTTCTGTTAAAATGTAAAAAACACGTATTCTTCGGTTGTTTGGATGCTTTACATTAGTTTTGGATGACACCACAAATTTGGCTATTGATCCGATACCAAGTAGTTAATGGATCATACATTGGTCATAATTTACGTCCTCATGTGTCCAGGGACGTATTTTCTGAGTTTATAAACATAATATGAATTTTAAAAAAACAAAAAAAGATTTTGTGATTATAAAAAATATTGATGTAATCATTGTAGTATCGACTAGATAGGCTCATGTACTTGGTATCACTACGGTGGATGTCAGGTGTAGATCCACCCATGGCGTTTGTTTACATTGTGACGCGCCAGCTTGTTAGCAGTGATGCCGGTGAGCTATCGTATCCTCCTAAGGTGTATAGTGAAGCATGTTTAGCTATTCCTCGTCCTGCAAGGATGATACTTGTAAGAAATGTACTTTATTTGTTGCCATGGAAGCGAGGATTAGTGATTTAGAAGTAGCTAAAACACTGCCGACTGCGGATGGACGCTAGCCGCTAACCACGTAGCCATGTCTTAAAAGCACCTCTGGCTGAGCAGCGTTTCAGTGTTGTAGCTTCACCTTTGTAAGTTTTTAAACCTAAATTCGTCCACTCTACCTTTTCTGTCTACACACTGTGTCTGATTTTAAGTATTCCGTGATTGTGCGCTGCCGAACATGCTCCGCTGCTCTTAAAACCAGCAATGTCATAACGTTAAAAAAAAGAAAAAAAGACAACCGGTACTTTTTAGAGGCGATGTAGTACCGATTATGATTCATTAGTATCGCGGTACTTTACTAGTACCGGTATACCGTACAACCCTAATATACATACATACTGTATACACATACACTAGTAAATAACATAATGTCATGGCTGTCTTGATTTTCTAATAATTTCTACAACTCTTATTTTTTTGGGATAGAGTGATTGGAGCACATACTTGTTGGTCACAAAAAAAAATCATGGTTTGGTTCTTTTATGAATTCATTATGGGTCTACTGAAAATGTGACCAAATCTGCTGGGTCAAAAGAATACATACAGCAATGTTAATATTTGATTACATGTCCTTTGGCAAGTTTCACTGCAATAAGGCGCTTTTGGTAGCCATCCACAAGCTTCTGGTTGAATTTTTGACCACTCCTCTTGAAACAATTGGTGCAGTTCAGCTAAATTTGTTGGTTTTCTGACATGGACTTGTTTCTTCAGCATTGTCCACACGTTTAAGTCAGGACTTTGGGAAGGCCATTCTAAAACCTTAATTCTAGCCTGATTTAGTCATTCCTTTACCACTTTTGACATGTGTTTGGGGTCATTGTCCTGTTGGAACACCCAACTGCGCCCAAGACCCAACCTCCGGGCTGATGATTTTAGGTTGTCCTGAAGAATTTGGAGGTAATCCTCCTTTTTCATTGACCCATTTACTCTTTGTAAAGCACCAGACCCATTGGCAGCAAAACAGGCCCAGAGCATAATACTACCACCACCATGCTTGATGGTAGGAATGGTGTTCCTGGGATTAAAGGCCTCACTTTTTCTCCTCCAAACATATTGCTGGGTATTGTGGCCAAATAGCTACATTTTTGTTTCATCTGACATCACATGGACAAAGATAAGACCTTCTGGAGGAAAGTTATGTGGTCAGATGAAAGGTAGTAAACTGTAAATGGAAAATTCTGTTTACAGTAAATTCTATAGTTGTTTTTAACAGTGCATTAGAGTAAATAAAAAAGGTACCACTTTTATTTGTACAAAAACTCTGGCAACTGACCTTATCACCAAAAATTATTCCCGGGCGCGGCACAGCTGCTGCCCACTGCTCCCCTCACCTCCCAGGGGGTGAACAAGAGGATGGGTCAAATGCAGAGGACAAATTTCACCACAGCTAGTGTGTGTGTGACAGTCATTGGTACTTTAACTTATCACACATCAACTGTGTGATTGTAATCTGTTTAACTATTGATTGTAGTCTCCCCTGGTTTGTAAATATACATATTTAATATCATGTATATCATAAACTATCATAAACTACCTCTTAAACAAAAAAAACTGTGTATCCAGATTACATTTTAAAAGTAATATGTAAATTTTAAAGCAATAAATGGGAAAAAAACAACTAATACGTCATTAAAAATCTAATAATGGTAAAATACATCACAGTTTCATTTGGACTCAATTAAAACCGATAGTTAGAAAATATTACATTCATGTTTAAACATTTATTATTCATTCGGCCTTGTTGAAGGGTCTGCATTTTTGTCATATATGATTATAATAGCATTTCAACAAATCTAACGGTGACACTTTGGCACAACAGCGCGATAAAAAAAACAGTAGCGTGACACTTTTGGGTCTAAATTTGTACAAAATCCAATACTTATTTTATACCCGCTCTCATTTGATGTTCAGCTACTAAGCTACAAAAATGACTAAATAAAGAAAAGTACTAAATAGAAAAACTAAAACATGCTTAAACTTACTTCTCCTGCAGACTACACAGCTTGGTAGCACAAAAGTGCGGACAAGGAGCTGATTCGCTGGCAGAGAAGACAAAGTGTTAGCTGAGAAAAAGATTGGTTAGTATTACCATAGACATAACAATCACTTGCTTTATTCACTGGAAAGGCTGCTTGGAAGTATGCAGGTGGCGGGCACGCCTTTTGGAATGGGACCCTTGTTCGACCAGCAGGGGACGTAACCTGTAAACCTGAATGCAAATCTCAAGTACACAAAACAATAAATCACATATAGGGCTCTTTTATTGTGCACTAGTGTCAAAATGGTCGTAAAATACTTTCTAAAAAGGAGAACCGCTGCTAATTACACATTTAATTAATGCTATGCTTAGTAATAAGAGAGAAATGTCATATACAAAAAATGCAAGCGTGTGCAACACTAGTATTTAAATAAAGCATATAAACACGCAGGGACATCATTAATCTGAACAGAGATAACTTTTTAAGGCATTTCAGTGAACAACTACACACAACAAAACAGTAGATTAAAAAATAGACTAGAATTAGTGTCACAGTGCCAACGTGTATGATTGTCACAGCTAATACAGTGTACACGAAAAATACACAATATCACATCACTTTAGATGCAAAAAAAAAACATGCACTAACTCACAAAACCACAAAAACGATATCTCTTTTGGTTTTACGCAACACCCAAAGTTCTTCCTTAGAATACAGTATATTTCATACGATCTTCCTGCATTAGCAGTTAGAGCCTTGGTGGTGGCCATCGTTCAAGACGTCGTAGAAAGCATCCTCGTCCTCGGAGCTCAACGTGGCCAGAGTGCTGCGGTGGGATTGCTGCACCTTCCGCCTTCGGGGGAAAAAATATTGACGGATAAAAATCCATAGACACATGAACAGAGAACATACGCACATAATACTATCAAAGGATACAAAAATGTTTTCTTTTTTTTATTAATTAAATTACAAAATAAATATTTAAAAACCAAATAATCTTTTAATAAAGTAATAATTACTGTATTACTTAATGTATTATATGCAGTAGTGCTGTTAAATTTAACGAGTTAACACACGTAAATTATCAGAAAGAAGTATACGCATTAAGCATATCATCACTGTGGAGCAAAAGTTACACCAAGGCATATCCAATACATATGATCAAGATCACAAGGCAGTGTTTTAAATATAGATTAGAATCATCATAGGTTCCTTTAAAATAGCATCTATGCTATAGTACAGGGGTGGGCAATTAATTTTTACCGGGGGCCGCATGAGCAACCCGAGCACTGCTGGAGGGCCACACCGACAATATTTCAATTAAATTTTGCTCAAATTATTTTTGATATACCGTAAGATAGATAATAATAATAATAATAATATTTTCATTTAACCTAACTTATCTTTATACAAAAGCAGATGGCTTTTGATGGTTTTATTTTTAACACTTTCTTACACAACACTTCCTGATGTATACTACAATACAAAAGTGTCAATTTCTGTCACTTCATCCTGCATCCTCTTTGTTGTAGAACCTTTATTTAACCAGATAAGAAAACGTTGTGAACGTAGCACGCCTGTAAGGTGATTGGCGAAGAAGGAGGAAGCGTTGCTGTTGCGGAAATGAGGAGTGAGGATTGGTTTTCCTTTTGGAAAGAACGAGATAAGTTGAGCTGTGTTAGTATAGCATGCTCAATAAAAGTTTAAAAAGAACGTCAGACTTGGTGTGCACTTCTTCTGGACGCTACAATTGATGTCAGAAGTGGGATGAAATGCCTCGCAGTTCGCCTTGCCATCAAACCTGGGAGTCTTCATTGAGGGCGGAATTCCCCCCGTGGCAAGCAGCGTGGCTGCACCTGTAAACGCTGTCTCTCTCTCTCTCTCTCTCTCTCTCTCTCTGTCTCTCTCTCTCTCTTTGCGGCGAGCTCCTCACGTGGCACGTACCTCCCGATGACGTAGCACACAAACAGTGCAGTATGCGCAAAGTTTTACTTCTGCCACCAATTGTAGCATCCACAAGAAGTGCACATCAAGTCTGACGCTCTTTTTAAACTTTTATTGAGCAAGCTATACTAACACAGCTCAACATATCTCGTTCCTTTCACACGCACGTCTCCTCACTCCTCATTTACGCAACTCAAGAAGACAACATCTACTTCAGCAGGTCGTTACACTATATTCTTTAAACACAGCAACGTGTGTACCACAAATAAGCACACGGCTTTACCTTTACTTGGCAGTCCATGTCTTGTTGAAAACACGCCATTCGTCATCAACTTTTCTCTTTTTAGCGTCTCGGGGATAACCGGGCATCACTTGTCGCTGTGCGCCTTCCCTCACAGGACATACGCACATATAACACTTTTCAAAATAAAAGCAGCACAGTTGTATTGCACGCACGACAAAGATGTTTTTTTAAATTTATTTTGTAATTTGAGATTGCCGCTGCGCGCACGAGCATACGTCCACACGGAAGTAATACAAATAACGCTTTTCAAAACAAAAGCAGCACCGTTGTATTGCACACTCGAAATAGATGCTTTTTAAAATGTATTTTGTAATTTATAATTGGCCTCACGCGGGCCGGACAGGGACGTACAAAGGGCCGGATGCGGCCCGCGGGCCGCACAATGCCCAGGTCTGCTATAGTAGATGGACAACAAACAACACGGGTGGAGTTTACCCAGCGGCAATGTGGTCAACAAAGGTACCACAGATAAGTTAAGCGACATTTTTGTAGCAACTGTGATTAATCATTATTAATCCAAATTCAAAAGTGTGATTAATCTGATTAAAAATTAATCATATGACAGCACTAGTATTATACACTGAAGTGCGGGGAAAAAAATTGCGTGCAATTGTGATTTTCTGTTATTATAATTCTGAGTATATTCATAAAAATGTTCAAGAGTTGATTCTTAAAAACTTTAAGGCCATTTCTATGCTTTCATTACCCATAACCTCTTTTGAAAAGGTTATAATAATTCACATTCCAAATATTGTATGGCGGGAATCGGTTTGAATGGAAAATTGACTCGTCACCCAAAGAATCGGAATGAAGGTGAATCGTGATTTGTCCTTTATATGCCTGCATTTAGTCATTTAGATTTATGGATCATTCACTGAAATACACACAGAAAACAAACCTACTATTATATCTATACATATTATTTATCTATAATTAAAAATGTTTTCTCATTTGTGAATAGTTTTCAAACTTTTTACACCTCAAGTACCAACATCTAAACAATTTAGTGCCAACGCTTTTGCTACCTCCACTTACTTCCAATAGGGGGCTTGTGCTTTCACCGAATTAGTATTTGTACAATATTTTCACATGTAAATGTCTCTAATATATTTTTATTTATTTTTTAAATGCTGAGTAACACTGTACCACTAGTGATACTTGTCCCACAGTCTAAGAATCCATAATGAGTGACCTACTATTGTATTATTAATAGAAGAATGTGGATCATACTGAGTTCACACATCATTATGTATGACGCAGAGCAGTTTTAATTTGATATGGTTGTGCCCAATAAAGTGTCTGCATGGTGTGCGGTTTTACTTTAATTCGGACTCCAGCGCTGAGACTTTGGCCTGCATGGCCTCCTGAAGCTCCTGCTGCTCCTCCAGCTCCCTGAGGACCTTTCTGCGCACTCCCTCCAGACGCTCCACCTCGCCCTCGCTCTCGTCCACCTGCCGCTTCAGGGCCTTCACCCGCAGGGTCAGCTGTTGTGGGTCACAAACAGGGGGGCAGGGGGTAAAATGTTAACAGGGATGAAATGTTGAGAAGGAGTCATAGGCCAGAGGTTGGCTATTTGTAGATTATATTAGTCTTTTTAGGAATTTAGGATGAGCATATTGGAGGTTCTTCTACACCACATTCATCAAAGCTCTTGGCTTCCATCCACAAAGTTGGAAGAGTGTCTTGCTAGGGACTCAAGTCATCTGGCCGAAAGTGTCTCCCAATACTCTTATTCGTATAGTACAGGAGTGCACCCAGCCCTCAAGCCTCTTTAATTTGGCTCGTGAGACATCATGAGTTTAACAAAGCATCGTACCAAGGAGTGCTTTCAAATGAATTTTAAAAACCAGGCGGTTTCTGAATGCTCCATATCGGCTACCATCTTGAGGACAATGTGAGTAAATCATATCAATGACCCATGAAAGTATTTTCGAAAAAATTGCACAGCATTTACTTATATGAAACAATCCAAACAACCTTCTTCCCTAGTTGCGGTGCTAAGAAATGTTTTAAAGGCAACTAACATAAAGGGCAACACACATGGTCACACATAACACAACCAGCACACTGAACATTGTGGAGAATATGAAAAACGTCCAAACATCATTAAAAAAAAATCTAAATGACACCCATTTAAAGGCCTACTGAAAGCCACTACTACCGACCACGCAGTCTGATAGTTTATATATCAATGATGAAATCTTAACATTATAACACATGCCAATACGGCCGGGTTAACTTATAAAGTGACATTTTAAATTTGCCGCTAAACTTCCGGTTCGAAACGCCTCTGAGGATGACGTATGCGCGTGACGTAGCCCGGCGAACACGGGTATGCCTTCCACATTGAAGTCGATACGAAAAAGCTCTGTTTTCATTTCATAATTCCACAGTATTCTGGACATCTGTGTTCGTGAATCTGTTTCAATCATGTTCATTGCATTATGGAGAAGGAAGCCAAGCAAGCAAAGAAGAAAGTTGTCGGTGCGAAATGGACGTATTTTTCGAACGTAGTCAGCCACAACAGTACACAGCCGGCGCTTCTTTGTTTACATTCCCGAAAGATGCAGTCAAGATGGAAGAACTCGGATAACAGAGACTCTAACCAGGAGGACTTTTGATTTGGATACACAGACGCCTGTAGAGAACTGGGACAACACAGACTCTTACCAGGATTACTTTGATTTGGATGACAAAGACGCAGACGTGCTACTGTGAGTATGCAGCTTTGGCTTTTTTTTGCGTATGTACGTAACTTTTTTTAAATATATAAGCTTTATGAACCTTGGGTTAGGTGAACGGTCTTTTGGGCTGAGTGATTGTGTGTGTTGATCATGTGTTTGAATTGTATTGGCGTGTTCTATGGAGCTAGGAGCTAGCAGAGGAGCTAGCATAACACGTACCGTACCTACGTGCGCGTCACGTACGTAACTTTTTAAAAATATATAAGCTTTATGAACCTTGGATTAGGTGAACGGTCTTTTGGGCTGAGTGATTGTGTGTGTTGATCATGTGTTTGAATTGTATTGGCGTGTTCTATGGAGCTAGGAGCTAGCAGAGGAGCTAGCATAACACATACCGTACCTACGTGCGCGTCACGTACGTAACTTTTTAAAAATATATAAGCTTTATGAACCTTGGGTTAGGTGAACGGTCTTTTGGGCTGAGTGATTGTGTGTGTTGATCAGGTGTTTGAATTGTATTGGCGTGTTCTATGGAGCTAGGAGCTAGCAGAGGAGCTAGGAGCTAGCATAACAAACACGCAGGTGTTATTATGCAGGATTAATTTGTGGCATATTAAATATAAGCCTGGTTGTGTTGTGGCTAATAGAGTATATATATGTCTTGTGTTTATTTACTGTTGTAGTCATTCCCAGCTGAATATCAGGTACCGTGAGTATGCAGCCTTGGCTGCTAAACATTCGATAACTTGACCGTATGTGCGCGTCACGTACGTAACTTTTTAAAAATATATAAGCTTTATGAACCTTGGGTTAAGGAAACGGTCTTTTGGGCTGAGTGATGGTGTGTGTTGATCAGGTGTTTGAATTGTATTGGCGTGTTCTATGGAGCTAGGAGCTAGCAGAGGAGCTAGGAGCTAGCATAACAAACACGCAGGTGTTTTTATGCAGGATTAATTTGTGGCATATTAAATATAAGCCTGGTTGTGTTGTGGCTAATAGAGTATATATATGTCTTGTGTTTATTTACTGTTGTAGTCATTCCCAGCTGAATATCAGGTCACCCCCGGCTCTTACAGCATCTTCCCTATCTGAATAGCTTCAACTCCCCACTAGTCCTTCACTTGCACTTTACTCATCCACAAATCTTTCATCCTCGCTCAAATTAATGGGGAAATTGTCGCTTTCTCGGTCCGAATCTCTCTCACTTCATGCGGCCATCATTGTAAACAATAGGGAACTTTGCGTATATGTTCAACTGACTATGTCACGCTACTTCCGGTAGGGGCAAGCCTTTTTTTTATCAGATACCAAAAGTTGCAATCTTTATCGTCGTTGTTCTATACTAAATCCTTTCAGCAAAAATATGGCAATATCGCGAAATGATCAAGTATGACACATAGAATAGATCTGCTATCCCCGTTTAAATAAAAAAAATTCATTTCAGTAGGCCTTTAAATCCATTAGAGTGCATGACGGGTAAAATGTAAAACACTCTCCACACTATCAATTGTTGGCACATTTTAGCTGCTTGATATATAAGGAGGTCGTCACGGAAGTTAACAAGGTAGGAGTCAAACTTTCACATACTCTTAGTATCCAATTATATATCCATCATATTAATATAATATGTACACGCACGCACACCCAGCCCAATGCGGCCTCCAAGTCAAAAAGTTTGGACACCCCTGGTATAGTGTATATGATCAATTTATTTGATCATATACACTTATTTACTAAATCCATATAAGATTTTCTATCTTATCAAAAACTGTTTATACATCACACTTTAAATATTGCAGATTCACCACAACGCCGATTTATTTGGGGACCTTTAATTAATTATTTTTTTTAAGCACATTCTACATTTTTTTTGGTCCTAAATTAAACATTTTCAAGACTAAAAATGGTTACATAAGATAAAACCTATCAATACTAGAGTAGTATTGGCTACTAGACGAGACAAAACCAACCGGAGCGCGTTGTTCAGTCTTGTGGCCATTGCAGTGGTTCTCAAACATTTTACACTAAGTAGCACCTCAGAAAAAAGACCAACATTAAAATACAGTAGCATTGTAGGCCTAAATGTTCATTAAAGACAAAGCAGAGGTTTTATTTAACAAATACATTTAATATTTTGGGTCACTGTAATACAGTTTGAACAGTAACACTGTTTGAATATAGGAAAATAAAACAGTTTTTAATAAAGTGATTCTTTGGCATACCACTAGATGGAGCCCACGAGTGGTACACGTACCACAGTTTGAAAATCACTGCTGCATTGCATTAAAAGAGTGTAAAGGTGACTAAAGGGTGTTATTTCATGTCTAGAGGGTTCTCATAATGTTGCAAAGTGTATTGAAAAGGTCGTAAACGTTTTTTTAAAGGCCTACTGAAACCCACTACTACCGACCACGCAGTCTGATAGTTTATATATCAATGACGAAATCTTAACATTGCAACACATGCCAATACGGCCGGGTTAACTTATAAAGTGCAATTTTAAATTTCCCGGCAAACTTCCGGCTGAAAACGTTTCGATATGATGACGTTTGCGCGTGACGTCAACAGTGGAAGCGGAAGTATTCGGAGCCCATTGAATCCAATACAAAAAGCTCTGTTTTCATTTCAAAATTCCACAGTATTCTGGACATCTGTGTTGGTGAATCTTTTGCAATTTGTTTAATGAACAATGGAGACTGCAAAGAAGAAAGCTGTAGGTGCGATCGGTGTATTAGCGGCGGACTACAGCAACACAACCAGGAGCACTTTGAGGATAGCAGACGCGCTAGCCGAACGACCTCACCTTGACTTCCTCCGTCTCCGGGCCGCCAACCGCATCGGTGATCGGGTGAAGTCCTTCATCGTACCATCGATCGCTGGAACGCAGGTGAGCACGGGTCGTGATGAGCAGATGAGAGCTGGCGTAGGTGCAGAGCTAATGTTTTTAGCATAGCTCTGTCGAGGTTCCGTAGCTAAGTTAGCTTCAATGGCGTCGTTAGCAACAGCATTATTAAGCTTCGCCAAGCTGGAAGGCATTAACCGTTTATTTACATGTCCAGAGTTTGGTAGTATTGTTGATCTTCTGTCTATCCTTCCAGTCAGGGACTTATTTGTTTTGTTTCTATATACAGTAAAGCCCGATGCTATCACGTTAGCTCAGTAGCTAAAGAGCTTCATCGATGTATTGTCGTGGAGATAAAAGTCACTGTGAATGTCCATTTCGCGTTCTCGACTCTCATTTTCAAGAGGATATAGTATCCGAGGTGGTTTAAAATACAAATCCGTGATCCACAATAGAAAAAGGAGAGAGTGTGGAATCCAATGAATCCTTGTACCTAAGTTACGGTCAGAGCGAAAAAAGATACATTTTGCACTGCACGCTAGTCCTTCACTTTCACGTTCCTCATCCACGAATCTTTCATCCTCGCTCAAATTAATGGGGTAATCGTCGCTTTCTCGGTCCGAATCTCTCTCGCTGCTGGTGTAAACAATAGGAAAATATGAGCAGTCCTTCCTCCGGTGTCGTCACGCTACTTCCGGTAGGGGCAAGGCTTTTTTTTATATCAGAGACCAAAAGTTGCGAACTTTATCGTCGTTGTTCTATACTAAATCCTTTCAGCAAAAATATGGCAATATCGCGAAATGATCAAGTATGACACATAGAATGGATCTGCTATCCCCGTTTAAATTTTAAAAAATTCATTTCAGTAGGCCTTTAAATGCTCTAGCTATGAAAATATTAGATTTATAATTAGTGATTCCTACTTTGCGGAAATTCTTTTATTGCAGTCATGTCTGCAACCAGTTAACAGCGATAAACGTGGGACGTCTGTACTACTACAAACTTTTAAATATTACAAGTGATTATTCAAATTAGCCATTATGCCAGTACCACAAGATAAATCATTATTTTGGAAAATAATAGAAAAAAGATACAAAAAATCTATAGCAGTTTTATAGAGAACAGTCATGATTTTGCAAAAGAAAATTAAAAAAAGGGTGTTGTCAAATGTTACATTTTTAAAATCAGATTAACCACACTTTTAAATTTGGATTCACTGTGAATAATCACAGTAAATTACTTGCATGCATTATTTAAATTAACTTGTTAAAGAGACCAATATTTGGACACAAATGAAATTTCATTGTCAGAACAGGGACATTTTTTTTTATATTTTACTTGAATACACGTCATTTATTTGCCCCAAATTTGCTAAAATTTCTATCGTAAATCCTGCCTGTGTTTGTTTTGGATTAAAATAAATAAGCATGTGCACTCAAACAAAAACTGTGAGATTAATCTGCGTAAATACATGATTAATGAAATAGATTTTTGTGATTAATCTCATGAGTTAATGCACTAAATTTGACAGCCCTAATAAAATACAATAAAATAAAGAAAAATAAGTAAAAGTAAAATTATATAAAATTAAATACGTGTTTTTTGTTCTGCATTTGATATTGCAGTTGTCAAGTGTAACAGGCTGTTTGTTTAATATCTGGGCTGATGAGGATTGCTGTAGTCAATCAATCAATCAATGTTTATTTATATAGCCCTAAATCACAAGTGTCTCAAAGGGCTGTACAAGCCACAACGACATCCTCGGTACAGAGCCCACATACGGGCAAGGAAAACTCACCCCAGTGGGACGTCAATGTGAATGACTATGAGAAACCTTGGAGAGGACCGCATATGTGGGTAACCCCCCCCCCCCCCCCCCCCCTCTAGGGGAGACCGAAAGCAATGGATGTCGAGTGGGTCTGACATAATAGTGACCGCTTGCTGCCCGGGGAAGCAATCTAGTGTGTCATGGGTGCTTGGTGTCCACGATTAACATGGTGATTAACGCAGTGATTAAACTCAGATGAGCAGTCGAGTTGCAAAAATTGCGTAAAAAATGCAAAGGTTAGCTTTTGGTTTGTTGGATGCGCAAAGGTCAGATGGCTGTTTCTGACTATGACACAAATTTAATAAATAAAACTGACTGCGTTCTGCCTGTGAGACCTCTATTCTCTAAACGAGAAATATGGTCATGTTTTAATCTAGTCACACCCAGAGTAAATAGTAATTTTGCATGGAAAATTCTAAATTTTACCGAAATACCTTGCCATTTTAAAAGCTCTAGAATTTTACAAAGTCAATTTGCAGTATTATATGAGCAATATATCGCTATTTTTACGAGAGAAAGTCAGTTTTGCAAAAAAAAAAGGGCAATTTGCACAAGAAAAAAATACATTACTAAGCCTGTCAAATTCATGGGATTGATCACATAAAATATCACATTAATAACGTATAAAATTGTTACAAAGTTTTGAGCAAAAAAAGGACGTGCATTCAAAGTACCATTAAAACATTTCATATGATTGTGTCTATATCATTCTGACGAAATTGCATTCGTATTAAAATATTTTACGTTACTTTGACATGTTGCCATTTTACAAGAAAAACGGGGTTTCATTGGTACTTTAACTAACTTTAACTTTAAAAAAAGCAGAAAAAAAGCTTCACTGTGAGGAAAAAGTTACAATTTTACAACACAAAAGTGGTGAGTAAAAACAAGTACTATATTGCAACAGAAATCTTTGTAATTTTATAAGTTAAAGTCGTAATGTGAAAATTCAATGTATACCTGCTTGTTCTGTTACAACTTTTCACAGCGGCCATAATATGTTGATTGTAAGTCTTGGGTATAAACACTAAACATGTTTTGCATACCTGATCCTTCTGTTCGACATGCTGGCTCCTCTCCTGGTCCAGCGTGGCGTTCAACTCCTTCAGTTTCCTCTCGGTTCGTCTGTGAGAGGCCTGGATGCCGCTCTTCTCTCTACGTGCACCAATGTCATATTATTAAATTTTTTAGACTATAAGGCGCACTTGAAATCCTTTCATTTTCTCAAAAATCGACAGTGCGCCTTACAACCCGGTGCGTCTAATGTACGCATTTTTTCTGGTTGTGCTTCAGGGTTTCCCGCAGCGCTTTGCTGTTAAGGTGGCCGCCTTAACAACAAAGAGCCACCGCCTAAACTAACGTCTTAAACAAGCTGCTACGCTTCGTTCTGCCTCTGTCAGTACGTCTCTGCAGCACCCAGCATTGTCCCACCCACAGAACCATCTGATTGTTTATACGCAGAGCGGTAACAGCCAATCAGCAGTGCGTATTCAGAGCGCATGGAGTCAGTGCTTCTGCGGTGGGGTGAGCAGATAGGTGTTTAGCAGGTAAGCATAAGGTAGCGGACTCTCCCCAAATCATAATAAACACCTCCCAGTCCCTTACAAGTCAACTACTAGTAACATCACTATGAGCCCGTTGACGTTCTAGAAACATAAGCGGCAGCTCAGCTCGCTCGCAGTCCTTGAGGTGAAGGCTAATTAGCTTTTAGCGTAATGTTAGCTTACTGTGCGGTGTGTGTGTGTGCGTGCATGCGTGTGTGTGTCTGTCTGACAGAAAGACAAGCATTATTGACCTACAGTTAACAAGTAAGTTATTTCACTTGACCTTTTTCTGTGTGGATTGAGCTGTGTTGAAGCAGCAAAAAACGACATTATGCTAAATGAAGAGTTTCCTGAAGCTGTCTCTGATAGTTGATATAATAATGTAACTGCATCATAAAGCCTATATGAACTCCATGGTATTCAGGGATAAATAGTCTCTCCTATTGCTATTGTACTATTTTTTCAGCTATAGTTACATTAATCATTAGTAGTCACGTCCGTTGTGTCCTTGGGCAAGACACTTCACCCTTTGCCTCTGATGGCTGCTGGTTAGCGCCTTGCATGGCAGCTCCCGCCATCAGTGTGTGAATGTGTGTGTGAATGGGTAAATGTGGAAATACTGTCAAAGCGCTTTGAGTACCTTGAAGGTAGAAAAGCGCTATACAAGTATAACCCATTCCATTCATTCATAATGTAGCAGCCTAGTTTTGAATGGCAGGGTCCCTGCTATCACATGTTGATAAAAATATAACATTTACATAATAAAAATCAACTACAGGCTTCCCCAATGCTGTAATAAATTAAGCATGATGAGTTTAGGATATATCAGCATGTGGCCCCACTTTTAACTATTTTTTTCAAACGCTTATTGCAAACGCTTACTTACAGTAAGTCATTAATTTGACTTAATAAGTCATTATTTTGACTTAGTAAGTCATTATTTTGTCATATTTTTGACTTAGTAAATTACTAAGTCAAAATATTGACTTACTAAGTCATAATAATGACATTGTATCTCAGGTAACTAAGACTGTTTTACGTATTGTTTATTACTTTACGGAAAAAATATCGATATATATATAGTATATCGGCATTCAGCATATGGAGCGGAAAACACAACCCAAAATTGTAGGCTTCCTTACGCAACGAAGCCGGCCTACTTCACCACAGTCTGTAGTCTATTGCCCCCCCAAGCTGTGGTGGCAGCGATGAGCTGGAGACGTGATGGCGACAGGCCGAGTTACTCTGTTCCTTACACCCACCCCCTTCCCGGTGGAGAGACACCACCTTAACTAACACATTTTCTGGGGGAAACACTGTGTTTACTGACCTCGAAGCAATTTCACTATATGTGGTACATGGCTTAATGATAAGTGTGACGAGCAGATGTCAGTCACACATAAGAGATATGAGTGCACTGCAGGTTGACTCACGCCTGTTCAATAAATTACGCTACCAAGTACCCCTAAACAAGCAACACTGAAACTTTGATGTTTCATTGAGAATATGAAACATTACACACAACGCTCAAAAATCTGTTAAAATGTTTTAGTACGATTTTGGAAAGTTACGAAGCCCCACCGCTTGATGGAACGTGGAGCATTACGGCTACCGTAGTCAGACGTACTGTGCTTCAGCATACGGATATTATTACGTGTGTGTACAAGGACCCCAAAACGGCACCTATTAAGAGACATTATCTGGCATTTTGTTTCGACCTATTATGCAAAACCAACTTTTTCTACCTATCGGTACCTGCTGATGTGTATTTGGGATCTGCATAAGTCACGAAAAGTTACATGCGTTGTCAATAAGCTCTTTCTTTTTCTCTATCCTCTTGTTGTGGGGCATTCAACCTCTGCTGTTGGCATTTCTAATACAATACAAAGTAGCGTACAGTTCTAACTTATGTCTGTCAGTACGCTCGCTATGAAAGCGCTAAAGACTACCGGTAGAACAAAGATGACGGGGAGAAGACGCTGTCGAAGTTGAGCCACGTAAATGAGACCGCCCACAAAAAGGCGCATCCTGAAGAGACGGTCAGAAAACGACTTGAAGAAGGTTTGTAAAATATAATCTTTGCAAAATTTTGATCAAAAACTACAAGTACATGTTATGTAGATCATTATACGACCCCTTTAATGCGCCGTATAATCCGGTGCGTCTTTTGTATAAAAATAGACCTGCTCATCGGCAGTACCCTTTAAAATCCGGTGCGCCGTATGGGCCTAGAATACTGTATCATACTGTAACGGCGCTGTCATCAGCACATTTTAATACATCTTTTCTTCTACCTTTCTTCACTGCGCAGCCTCTCCTCCAACTCCTGAATTTTGCTTTCCAAGAGGGCAATGCCGGCCGTGGGCCGAGTTTGTCCCTCCATGTCAGCCACGCGGGACCTAAGCTCCTTCACCTGCAATTGCGGGTACATAGCAATGTTAGGCAACTCCCTCCCCCCAAAAAACAATAACCTGTGTTTGTCGTTTGGATTTATGAGCATGCACCTGTCTGTCAATCGCACTTTTGTCCATCTCCAGGTCATGTCGGGCAGAGCGCTCTTGCATCAGCTCGGAGCGAAGCTGGTCCACCTGAAAGAGAACATGCTGTGTAAACCAACAGTAATGTGCTCACTTCATTAGGAAAACACCTGCATCATCTATTGGCATCAATGTTGCCAAGTCTGCTTGTTAAAAGCAACTTTGGGCTTGATTTCCTGCTTACTGCTCGCCAAGTATGACCATGTGTTCTTACAAAACAGTTGAAGTTAGTAACAATATCAAAAATATAAGAATAAAATGTATATATGTATAGAATAAATGCAACTAAAATTAAAAATATGACATAACTGTGCACATTTCTCGTGGATTAAGTTAACGAAACATGTGTTTCATGGTCCTAAAAACAATGAGTGAATGAATTGTTAAGCTAAAAATAGCCACTTAGGTAAAAATCATACATCAATCGGGGTTTAAAAATCTCAAGGTATTTAATTTTTTCATGTTTTTCAAATTGTATTACATTAACTGTGTTTATTATCTTACTGTAGTATATGCATTGTGCAATAATAAAGGTATCTTTATTTTTTACATGTTGGGCTTGTTTTTATAAATAAATAAATAAATGATAAATGGGTTATACTTGTATAGCGCTTTTCTACCTTCGAGGTACTCAAAGCACTTTGACAGTATTTCCACATTCACCCATTCACACACACATTCACACACTGATGGCGGGAGCTGCCATGCAAGGCGCTAACCAGCAGCCATCAGGAGCAAGGGTGAAGTGTCTTGCCCAAGGACACAACGGACGTGACTAGGATGGTAGAAGGTGGGGATTGAACCCCAGTAACCAGCAACCCTCCGATTGCTGGCACGGCCACTCTACCAACTTCGCCACGCTGCCCCACTATAGCTCTGCAACACTGATTTTCATTCAGATCCGATACCCAGTAAAATTCAGGCTGGTACCGGCGATTCCGAACCGGTCCAAATACTTTGTGCAAATATACCTAATGTGTATGGTAACATTTGAAAAGTAGTGTACTTTAAGAGTTGCTGCTTTTGGAGAATCATCTTAAAACTAGAGATGTCCGATAATGGCTTTTTTGCTGATATCCGATAGTGTCCAACTCTTAATTACCGATTCCATTATCAACCGATATCGATATATACAGTCATGGAATTAATACATTATTATGCCTAATTTTGTTGTGATGCCCCGCTGGATGCATTAAACAATGTAACATGGTTTTCCAAAATAAATCAACTCAAGTTATGGAAAAAAATGCCAACATGGCACTGCCATATTTATTATTGAAGTCACAAAGTGCATTATTTTTTGCCTCAAAACAGCAGCTTGGAATTTGGGACATGCTCTCCCTGAAGAGCATGAGGAGGTTGAGATGGGCGGGGTTGGGAGGGGTGTATATTTTAGCGTCCCGGAAGAGTTAGTGCTGCAAAGCCGTAGTATTATGTGACTGGGCTGGCACGCAAAGGCAGTGCCTTTAAGATTTATTGGCGCTCTGTACTTCCCCCTACGTCCGTGTACACAGCGGCGTTTTAAAAAGTCATACATTTTACTTTTTGAAACAGATACCGATAATTTCCGATAT
Source organism: Entelurus aequoreus (assembly GCF_033978785.1). Classification (NCBI taxonomy): domain Eukaryota; kingdom Metazoa; phylum Chordata; class Actinopteri; order Syngnathiformes; family Syngnathidae; genus Entelurus; species Entelurus aequoreus. The sequence continues at coordinate 27,723,403 of NC_084735.1, read as the reverse complement.
TACATTTTAAAGCATATTATCGGACATATCTACTTAAAACGATAAAAATTCCGAACCGATCCTAATACTTTGTGCAAATATACCTAATGTGTATGTAACATTTAAAAAGTAGTGTACTTTAAGAGTTGCTGCTTTTGGAGAATCATCTTAAAACGATAAAAAATCACAGGAAGAAACAAATGATGGCGTTATAGTGCACTAAATGTGTTATCTTATTTATATTCAACTCTGCATGTAGTGTCTTCAAATAGCTTACAATAAAATAATACATACACTTGCTTTTTTATAATACAGCATAACCCATTTAAATTGCCCGTCATTTTAATTTAAAAAAAAGACTGAATGACTGATTACGCACTTACCTAGGCGGAAGAAAAAATAGTTCCCACCAATCGCGTTTCATTTATCAATCAATCAATCAATGTTTATTTATATAGCCCTAAATGACAAGATTTCAATGATTTAGTTACTTTACTCCAGTGGTTCTCAAACTTTTTTTGTCATCCCCCACTTTGGACAAGGGGGAGTTTTCAAGCCCCACCTGCCCCCATAGAACGCTAATGCCAAGCTTAATATTTTCAAATTTATTGAACATCAAGTGACATCAAGTTGTATACATTCAAACTCAATAACATAAAATAACATCAAGTTCAATAATAAATAAAATAACTGTGCAGCTGTGGTATAACTATACCACAGCTGCACAGTTATTGTATTTATTATTGAACTTGATGCAAGTTAACTTCATTTATTAAGTGTTATAACTTGCATCAAGTTCAATAATAAATCAAAAAAAGTGTTATAACTTGCATCAAGTTCAATAATAAATCAAATAAAAGCGTTATAACTTGCATCAAGTTCAATAATGAATCAAATAAAAGTGTTATAACTTGCATCAAGTTCAATAATAAATCAAATAAAAGTGTTATAACTTGCATCAAGTTTAATAATAAATAAAATAAAAGTGCCACTTTGCAATATCTGCAAAATAAAAAGGAGGAGCTTGGCAAGACAGGGCAAGTGAACATGAGTTTTACAGTACTCCAGCATTAGTGGCTGCAATGAGCCTGTTTTGCACTGCACAGCTTTTCAAATCGGGGTTGCAGGCTTGACACTGTCACTCTTAAGTCATGCTCAATGACGTTCAGCTGAGACCTGTACTTCGTTTTGAGTGAATCAAAAGCTGAAAAGCCTATCTCACACGGATAAGATGTGGCAAAGGGGAGAAGAATGGACACAGCTCTCTGCCCGATGAGTGGATATTGATTAGCCTGCTACCCATCCGCGCGAAAGTTTGTTCCGCTTAGCCCCGCCCCCATTAGTTACTGTTGCTATGTCTGTCAAACTTTCGCTCCAACCCAGAATTTTAAAGCCTACAGGAAAAATAAGTAATTTACATTTATTTATATAGCAGATTTCACAGACAGAATCACAAAGTGATTTACAGGGTGTATAGAAAATGAAAGCATAGTAAAAAAAAAAAATCTAAGAATATAATAATTAAAAAAAAAATTAAAGTGACATTTCCTCCTGTTCCTCGCGCCCCACCTGTCATGTCTCTATTCCCCACCAGTGGGGCACGCCCCACACTTTGAGAAACGCTGCTTTACTCTGTGTTCCTGATAATGATATACTTTATCTCGAATAACTTAAGTATCTAAAATATCAATATTGTAAAAATCGATATTAGAGCTCAAATATATAGTATCAGCTGGATCGATATTTCAGTATCGATCCGCACATCATGACTGGGATCCAACACACCAGTTAATATGTGCATCAATGGGCTTTGTATGCACCATGATCCCTCTCATGAAATAAAATCATCAAAATATTACACACTACAATCAATTGGCCACCGATTAGTATCGGACGAGTTCAGTAGAAAAAGTATGTGATCGACAAAATGGTCTAAAATGGTGATTTAGTCCCCGGCTGACAGCGCTAACAGTGTATATCCATTCGCAGTGCGCAGCCGCTCCCCTAAGTTAATATTTATCACCTCCACTGCGCAAATAAACTATATTTCTAACAAGTTATCACTGTAGCACAATGCTAAACATGTCACACATCTAGTAAATGCAAAGAGGGGGAACAAGAGAGCATGCTAATTGCTAAATTAGCTGCTAAGCTAGCTTGAAAAAAACACAACAAATAAGTGCTTAACCGGCTTTAAAAAGTCTAGATAGAACTGTGTTGCATCTGAAACTAACAAGCTATGAACATGAAATGAACAAGTAGATTAATACAAGTTGAGAGAGAATATAAAATAACAACAATTGAGCACCTGTGTTTGTTGGTGTGTCGGCGCCATATATGGTAGTGTCGATACCAAAGGTAGTATCCGTATAAGATCGATACTAGAGTGATTAGATCAATATTTTATCAATCTATTGATTACAAATTCAGGTAATAAGAAAAACATTTTAAATAAGTAGTAGATAATACTTTGTGCTTTTGTACAGTTATAGTGTATTATTTACTTTGTATGTAATAATGAAAGAACTTAAATATTTGGTTGATATTGTCACACCGATGTCCTGTGTTTTTTTTCTGATTATAATTGTGATCAAAAGCCTAAGAGCAAAATTACAGAATATTTCAAAGTAAAACGTATTGGAATCAGAATTGGTATTGCTAAGTGCCCCTGTAACTATAAGTTATTGGATCACTATGTTACAAATATGTCAGCAGCCACAGGACCTTTTGTCACTTCTAACCTATTTTGAAATCTTACTCTTATAATTAATTAATATGACAAAAGACACAAGTGTGAAAATTACATCAGCAGCGAATCTTTCAGCTCAGTTTATTAAAAGTCAAAGCCAACGGAATAACAGTTTTTTTTTTTTTTTTAAATTAGTCAAAATCAAGAAATTAGTCCAAATATTAATCTTTGGCAAATTAGTAACTAATGGCAACTCTAAAATAAGGCGATTTTATGGCTCCTTTTGCAGATCATGCAGTGCAGTGAATATCAAATTGTGGTACGTATACTCCATCTAGTGGTACGCCAAAGAATCACTTAATTAAATATTTAAACACAGTGTTACTGTTCAAACGGTGTGTAATGTTACACAGGCCAAAAATAGGAATATAGTTGGTAAATAAAACTGCTGCTTTGTTTTTAATGAATACTTAGACCTACTAGGCTACTGTATTTTAATGTTGTTCATCATGGTGGTACTTGGGAGATCTGAGTGTTTTCTGAGGCGGTACTTGGAGAAAAAAGCTTGAGAACCACTGATATAGTTACGTAATAGCACTCATCATAAATACATTGAAAAATTCACAATTAATACAAATATAGGCCGATCTCATTCACGGATCATCAAAGCGCCCCTACTAGAAACAACACTGCCCGCGGTACAGATACTGTACTGTAGCTAATTAACTTTTTTATGTTTGATTATATTTTTGGATTGAACTTTGGTATTGGATCTCTTTTGTGTTCGGGTGTGTCTATTGAAGTGTCCAGTGACTGTGTTGACTGAAAAAAAGTGTTGCACCTGATCTCTGCTGCGGGTGATGCGATCATTCAAAAGCTCCACGCTGCTCTTCTCCTCATCCAACTCTATCTCCTGGGTCTTTATTTTATCCTACGCACACGCACACACACAGTACAGTGAATAACACTGTACTTAGTTACACTCTGAGCCATTTTCAGACTTCAGCACCTTTGCCCCTCACCTCCAGCCCCCTGATCTCACGGGTGCGATCCGTCTGGCTGCCCTTCTCTGACTCCAGCTCACCCTCCAAGTGTTTGAGGCGGTTGTTGAGGAGGTCTCTCTCCAGCTGGGCGCTGTCTCGCTCCTCGCTGCACGTCAGGAGCTCCTTCTTTAGACGGGACACCTAAATATAAAATGCACAGCATATTTTTTTATTTATTTTTTGCTCTGAAAGGCTCCACTTTTGTATAAAAAAGCTAAGAAACTAAGGGCATGCAAAACTGATCTACTCAGGATTGTGTGTCTTAAAATGAGCAAAATAGAGAGCGCAATCCATTTAGCTTGTCTGCCTTCATGCATGTGCAAAATATATGCTGATTATTAGAATGTCCCCAATACTGCGGGAAGGAGATGTAAAGATAATATTTTAGCGCTCAAAATGTGATTTATCAAGACTGAAACTGCTCGCTGGTTTGCAACTATATTTAGCACGTTTGAAATCTACAAGCAAACATATTCTGGATGTCATAAATAAAAAAAACTGTAGACATATTGTCCGTTCAGCAATATCCTTTTATAATTGTGTAGCTGCTGGATGACTTAAGGAGCTACCGTAAATTCTGGACTAAAAGTCGCTACTTTTATTCTTCGCTTTGAACACTACGGCTTATAAAACGGTGCGGCTAATTTATGGATTTTTCTTCGCTAACGGCCACAATTCAGATAGTTTTAATCAAATACAAGCAGAGACATTGAAAGGGTGTGTAGTTATTTCAGCTACGGCGCCATCTTTTGGACGAGTTCGCTCACTGCAGGTGCTGCGGGGTGAACGTCTACAGCATTTTCTTCTCTTTAGTGCTTTAAACCGGAAGTACGAGTGCCGTTCCATCTTGTAGTCATCCATAGCGTTTCTACTCGTATGGATTGTTCATTCATCACTCCAAGCAATGTTTAAGATTTACAATATAACTAATACAATTCATACTTACTAAAACAACCCTTGTGTGATGTCTGTAGGTGTGTTTGTATGCATATTTGTGCGTGCTATCGTAATGTAATCAAACTAGCATCGTTAGCATCAGCTAATATGCTAGCTTGATTACATTACGATCGTTAGCATCATTAGCATCAGCTAATATGCTAGCTTGATTACATTACGATAGTGCGCACAAATATGCATAAAAACACACCTAAAGATAACACACATGGGTTGTTTTAGTAAGTATGAATTGTGTTAGTTATATTGTAAATCAATGGCTTTCTTTTTGTATTGTTTCAGTTTCACAAATTCCTCAGTATATTCACCAAAATGTCACTGTGGAGTTAATGAGTCTGTGTAGCTGATTGGAGAGCTAGCTTCCGCAGTTAGTGGGTCCATGACGATGATTTGTTTGATCAGCCGTTTTACTGCCGAGTTACAGGCACTGTTTCGAAACAATTAAGGTATGTAAATAAATAATTACAAAATCTTTCTGTGTAAAAAAACTCATTTCACAACATACTGTATATATCAGCGGCTTATAGTCCGGTGGAGCTAATATATGGGAAAATATTTTTTCTTCTAAAATTTAGTGGCTTATATATACTGGTGCGCTCTATAGTCTGCTGGCATTTTTTTTTTATTGGTGTTCATTTTTTCATATAGGAGATATATTTTTGACATACCTTTTATAGGAAAACATTTTTTTTTTGCAATATGCATTTTTTTTTTAAATGTTCGTAGTTAGTGCCAGCATCCCCCAAAGCTTTTGTAGACTAGATTGCAGGACTTCTTCTAAAATGCCCAGAAAAAGTGAAAAAGTCCACAAAAAGTCTGTTGCATGTTTGAAAATGCCACAGGTAGAGAAATGATAATACGGAGGGTAATGAGTGTCTCCATGGTGACAGCCACTTAGCACACGCAAAATCCAAATCTAAATAAAGCGGTCTGCACCACTTTGTCACTCGATAACAGCGGACGCAGTCTTGGTAGATCACATGCAACACGCCCACTAATAGTACACATTTTATAGTTTGCAAATGCTGTTTAATGTGTGGTATTTGGATCCAAGTAAATCAGGCCCTGAGTGTTTTTAATCTGGGGGTTATCAGGCTAAAATAGGAGAACATTAATTTAATAAAATATCTTTAATTTACAGAGGATTTTACAATTGTACTTTGTCAACCAAAGAAAAAACCAATAAAATGCTGTGCTGATATGGATAAAGGTACCTAAACAGCAGGAATGTTACAATCCGACCACAGAACCAAAATGGCGCAATGGCCTTTGGTAGCATCTTTGGCAGGCCTGGGCAATTATTTTGACTCGGGGGCCAAATTTAAAGAAAAAAATGTGTCTGGGGGCCGGTATATCTATTTTTAGGAACACCAATACAAAACCTCACAATAATGTCTGATTGATAGCTAAAAACGTTATGACAGATCGCCTTAAAAAATGGAATGGATGTAACCTTTTTTTTTTTTACTGAATGACACACCCAGAATGTACATGAAAATAAAGAAGGTGGGATTAACAATATTAACTATGAACGATAAAACACTGAATATTGACAACATATAAAGGTCACACCCCCTCTCGATGGAAATATTTTACAATCAGGCGAAGCGCTACAAACACAGCGAAATATGAATGCGAACAAAACCCCACCTACAATCTGATACATCACTGAGCTTTAGAACTTTCTTGTAAAAATCTCCTTTCGCGTCTGTCCCTGACACCCGCATTTTCAGGCTCGCTCTGGAAACACTCTGTGGAAACGCTCCTCACCCACACTGCTTGGTGCCTCGTCTGAGATGCTGTGACGTAGATTACCATAGTAACTAGTAAAGCTTGCAAAAGCGCAGATTTCAACCATTGAAATACTTTGTATAGTTCAAGACTTACGGTCATTTGAAAACATCACTGCACATCATAATGGCAGCTACAGTTTCCATCTTAAAGATCTAAAAAAAATATTTGGGTATGTCCGGCGGGTCAGATTGAAAAACTTAATGGGCCGCATGCGGCCCCAGGGCCTTAATTTGCTCAGGTCTGTTCTTTTGTCTTCCTTCATGAAACAGGAGGAAGACTGCTTGCTGACAAACAGACGCCCAAACAAATACAAAACTGCAGTTTGGCCTAGGCGGAGGTCCGCGCTCCATTCCCATCTATACGGACTACACTGTAAAAAAAAAATCCTATTTTTATGATTAATTTACTCTAAATTTCTACTGTAATTTTTCTATTTTTTTCAAATAGTTTATAAAACTGTAGAATTGAAGACATTATCTGTAAATAAACAATCCGCCTGTTATTTTAAGTAATATGCCAGTAATGACAAACTATGTATATTTCAATTTTTTTTTACAGAAAAATACCAAATTAATTATACATAGCATTTTCTGTTTTCTTAAATTACTTTCAAATTCATGTAAAATTACAGTAATTATCTTTCATTAAATATGTAGCTTGTTATATAAAAGTCTATGTCCATACTAACAATCTAACACAGGGGTGTCAAACTCAAATACAGAGTGGGCCAAAATTGAAAACTGAACAAAGCCGCGGGCGAAGGTTGAACAAATTAACCTTTAACGTACTCTACGAGCTATCGTCACGTCCGCTTTTCATCCATTCTAACATCGTTCAGACCCAGTCACAAGATATATGCGGCTTCTGTATGCACACACGAGCGAATGCAACGCATACTACATCAACATCGATACAGGTTACACTGAGGGTGACAGTATAAAAAACTTTAACACTGTTAGAAATATACGCCACTCTGTGAATACACACCAAACAAGAATGACAAACTCATTTCGGGAGAACATCCGCACCGTAACACAACATAAACACAACAGAACAAATACACAGAATCCTTTGCAGCACTAACTTTTCCGGGATGCTACAAAATACACCCCCGCTACCACCAAACCTCCCCCCCCCCCACCCCACACACACACACACCTTGTAGCGTCCTGGAAGAGTTAGTGCTGCAAAGGGTTCTGGTTTGGTGTGGATTCACAGTGTGGCGTATATTTCTAACAGTGTTAAAGTTTTTTTATTCGGCTACCCTCAGTGTAACCTGTATCGCTGTTGATGAAGTATGCGTTGCATTGTAATGTGTGTGCGTGCAGAAGCCGCACATGTTATGTGACTGTCCGACTGGTATTTTTCTGCAGAACTGTTTGCATCGTCACTTTATTAAAGGTGGTTGATTTTAACAATTCAGAAAAAATCTGTAAAATAATGGTATTTTTCTGTGGAGCTGCCAGCATTGCCACTTCATTAAAGGGGTTTGATCGTAATAATTTGGAAAAACTGTAGAATAAAGGTATTTTTCTGCAGAACTGTTTGCATCGTCACTTTATTAAAGGTGGTTGATCTTAATAATTTTGTAAAAATCTGTAAAATTACGATATTTTTCCGCAAAACGTTTCATGAAAATTTCTGTAAATATAATGTTTTTGATCATTATTTGGTTTATAATGTTTTATTTTAATTTTATGGTTTTCGTTTGGCAGCCGTAGCTGCCAGTAGATGACCGTTTTTTTACAGATTTTTTTTTACAGTGTAGGCAAGGAGCAATGCACAAAATGGACTAATGTGCTGACCTCTTCCTGTTGGGTCTTGCAGTTGCTCTGGGCCCTCTGCAGCTCAGCCAGCTTGTCCTTGTTGTTGCGTTGCGCCTCCAACAAATCCTTCCTGGAGCGCTCCCTGTACTCATCCAGTTGCGTCTGCAACACCACCACCGACTGGCGGGAGTCCCCCATCATCATCTCCATCTGCACAAAATAATGTCAATGACCTCTCACTGTCAGTATGAGCGCGTGCATGCAGACAAACCTCTTTGGTGATCTTCTCCAGAGCTCGGTCGAGGAGCCTCTTCTGCTCCTCCAGGTCACTCTTGCCCCTCCGCAGCACCTCCCTCTCCAGGTCCCTCTCCTCCAGCCGCCGGCTCATCTCGTCCTTCTCCTTGCCCAGGCGGGAGGCACTGCGTTTGACCTCCTCGAGCTGGGACTTGAGGGCACGGTTCTCGTCCTCCAGGGCCTCTATGGCCTCCTCAGCCTCGGGGCTTCTGGTCACGCTAGAGTGCTGCCTCTGGAAGGCAATGGGGCAACCAGAGATGCCATGTCAGGAATGAACAACTGCTACGCTGTGCACTAGTGGTACGCGATCTCCATCTAGTGCATACTTGCCAACCCTCCTGATTTTCCCAGGAGACTCACGAATTTCAGTGCCCCTCCCGAAAATCTCCCAGGGCAACCATTCTCCCGAATTTCTCTCGATTTCCACCCGGACAACAATATTGGGGGCGTGCCTTAAAGGCACTGCCTTTAGCGTCCTCTCTCACCTGAAAAGTAGACTATTATATATGTCTCCATTATCCATAGGTTTATCTATAACCCATAAAGTAGGCAAGCACGGAGCTATTTCTCAGCGTGTGTTTATTCCAGCCGCCACATTAATACACTGACACACAACATCCGGATTCCCATCATGCATTGCTTCAAAACTACGGCAAGTAGTAATGTCCAAAAACATAACAGAGACGAAGCAGAAGAACGAAGAAGAGACATGGCGACGACGAGTAAGAAGAAGAAGTACGCTTGCAAGTTCCAAAATGATTGGAAAAAATTATTTCCGTTCATCCAGGACAGCTCGAAGGGGAAGGGGTATGCTGCCTGCAAATTTTGTAGATCAGACTTCTGCATTGAACACGGTGGCCGAACGGATATACTCATTCATGAACGGATTATTTATATATATATATATATAAAGAAATACTTGAAAATACATACCCCCCCGCTACCCCCCTCCATCTCCCGAATTTGGAGGTCTCAAGGTTGGCAAGTATGATCTAGTGGTACGCCAAATAATCACTTCTTTAAACATTCAAACACAGTGTTACTGATCAAACTTTGTGTAGTGCTCAAGTGGCCAAAAACATTAAATATACTTGTTAAGTAAAACCTCTGTCTTGTTTTTAATGAAGATTTAGGCCTACTATGCTACTGCATTTTAATGTTGGTCATTATGGTGGTACTTGGAGGGCCAAGTGTTTTCTGTGTTGGTACTTGGTGAAAAAAGTTTGAGAACCACTGTATTACATACTGGAAATGCTCCAAATAACTGCCGGTGTCTTTAAATAGCGCCAGGTAAAATACATAAATAAAAATAATTATAATCGCTATTAACATCTGTGGCTGTAGGCGACCTACTGATGTAGATTTTTTAAATGAACTCCACAAGATAGTAAATGATAAATGATAAATGGGTTATACTTGTATAGCGCTTTTCTACCTTCAAGGTACTCAAAGCGCTTTGACAGTATTTCCACATTTACCCATTCACACACACATTCACACACTGATGGCTGGAGCTGCCATGCAAGGCGCTAACCAGCAGCCATCAGAGGCAAAGGGTGAAGTGTCTTGCCAAAGGACACAACGGACGTGACTAGGAAGGTAGAAGGTGGGAATTGAACCCCAGTAACCAGCAACACTCCGATTGCTGGCACAGTCACTCTACCAACTTCGCCACGCCGTCAGTAGTTGCAGCATTAAGCCTCATCTACCTATACAAGCACTTAAAAAGTTCTGGTTGCACTACTCAGCTTTGTCACTTGTTGTTTACAATTAACTCAATATTGTGTATATACAGAAATGGTGCTGCTCCTATTTATTGATAAGATTGAATATCTTCTGCATAGTTTTGGATATTAATAAGGAATTTAATACCGTCACTTTTAAAATTCTCAGAGAAAAAAAAATGATGATGGCATTGAAAATATTGGTTTAGAATAGCTACATAGCTATCTTCATGAAAGAGAACAATATGTTTCCATTAATAATCAAAATTCTAAGAGCTAAAGTACATGTGGTTTTTGGGATTACCCAGGGTTCCATTTTCCTATGCTTGATTTGATTGAACCAAAACATTTTAGTAAGAATGTACTGCCATTTATGCAGCTGTTTCCAGCCTGTTAATATCACATTCCAATCGCTTGACAAGAGGAGCAAATGATAATATCTTGATTGATTGATGAAAAATTAAGTTGGAAACAACATACTGGATGAAATGTATTTTGAGTAAAGGTTTGTTATTGTATTAATCATTCTTGTATGGTGACATTATATTATATTTTAATACATGCTCATACTGCAATAGTATTTGTGGTGCTACTTGTCAATCATACAGTTACAAAATTGTATTTATTCAAATAATAATGAATATTTTATTAGATTCTCATCTGCTCCTTTATATTCAAAATACTCATATATTTTATTTTTTTACAATATTTAATGTGAACACATATTCTATATCTATTTTTAAGTATTAGTAAGTAAATGTATTTGCTAATTTATAGTTTTCCAGAATGATTCAGATATACTTACTTAAAAGACTCCATTAATAACTCCACCATGTGGTCAAAGCGAGCTACATTTCCCTTTACATCTTTACTCATGCATTCCAAATTGTTATTAAAAGTTAAACAACAACTTGTTATATAAAGTATATAAGGAATTTACATTATCGCCTGCTTCCAGTTACAGTATATGCTGTAATCACAGCATTTATGGCAAGTAAAATCATCCATGCATAATGAATATCATAGTATTTCCGTCCACATATTTCAATTTAATGCAAGAGTGTTACTGCATTCAAATGTCTTTCTTTGACAAGCATAATATGATTATTTTTCTGCAATAGGCTGCATTTGAAGCACAATAAACGTCAGATTTATCCGAGAGGGAGATTAGTCAGGGGTAGGAAATAGAGTGCGTGGGAGGCCATTTGTTTTTTCAGTGTACAGTATGTCTATTTACATAACGTTGTGTACTGTGCAGCTCTGCGGTGTTTTTTTGTCAATGCAGTATTACCACGCGGGCGAGCCTCTCTCTGAGGCGAGTGTTCGCCTCCTGGAGCTCCACATTGCTGCTGTGGTCCACTGCAGTCCTTTCTGCAGAAGGTGGTGCCTGCACTCAAAGGAAAGGAGGGAAAAATAAAGAATCTACTGAATAAAAGCCATGAAAATCACTGCTGTAATAGTTGCTTCAATCATGGTAATAATGCTATCCTCTTAACACGTAATTACCTCTTTTGCCTTATCGAGGGTCTTTTCCAGCTCGGCCTTTTGCTCCTTCAACTTGCCAATCTCAGACAGGAGCTCCGCCTCGCGCTCGCCGCTGGCTTTCCTCACGGCGTCAAGGGCCTCGCTCTTCTTGTCGAGGGCGCCCTTGTGTTTGTCCGCATCCAGGCGGGCCCGATGCAGGTCGTCGTGGCAACGCTGAAGTTCCTTTAGGAAAAGTATGCGGCGATGATTAATTGCATGCGTGCAAGAACGAAGGCTGGGTGACGCTTTAAGATAGCGGGATGTTTGAAGGATGGTTATTAGTCTATGTCGGGGGTCAGCAACCCGCGGCTCATGCGGCTCTTTAGCGCCACCCTAGTGGCTCCCTGGACCTCTTTCAGAGATATGTGAAAATGGAAAAAGATGAAGAAAACCAATTTTTTTTGTTTTAATATATTTTCTGTAGTGGAACAAACATGACACAAACCTTCCTAATTGTTAGAAATCTCACTGTTTATGTTATACATGCTTCACTGATGATAGTATTTGGCAAGCACCGTTTTGTCCTACTAATTTCAGCGATCCATCGTAGTTTGTTTACATGTACAACTTTCTCCGATGCTGCCACAGAAAGTTGTGTTTTATGCCACTCCTTTGTCTCATTTTGTCCACCAAACATTTTATGCTGTGCGTGAATGCACAAAGGTGAGCTTTGTTGATTTTATTGATTTGCTGGAGTGCTTATCAGGCATATTTGGTCAATATATGACTGCAAGCTAATCGATGCTAACATGCTAATTAGGCTAGCGCAGGGGTCGGCAACCCGCGGCTCCAGAGCCGCATGCGGCTCTTTGACCACTCTGATGCGGCTCAGCTGCATACTTGCCGACCCTCCCAATTTTCCCAGGAGACTTACTGATCTCAGTGCCTCTCCAAGATAGCACACATTCTCTGATTTACACCCTACCGACTAAATTAAAGGCGTGCCTTAATGGCACTGCATTTATTGTCCTCTATAGTGTGTACTAATAGCGTGCCAGCTCGGCCACATGTTGTATGTAGCTTTTACTTGCACAAGTTGGAGACAGCAAGGCATACTTGGTCAACAGCCACACAGCTTACACTGACGGTGACCGTATAAAACAACTTTAACACTGTTACGTTACAAATATGCGCCACACTGTGAAACCACACCAAAAAAGAATGACAAACACATTTCTCGAGAACATCCGCACTGTAACACAACATAAACACAACACAACAAATACCCAGAATCCCATGCAGCCCTAACTCTTACCCCCACACATCAACACCCCCCCCCCCTCCGTGCGTCGGTTGAGGTGGGCGGGGTTTGGTGGTAGCGGGGGTGTATAATGTAGACCGGAAGAGTTAGGGCTGCATGGGATTCTGGGTATTTGTTGTGTTGTGTTTATTTTGTGTTACAGTGCGGATGTTCTCCAGAAATGTGTTTGTCATTCTTTTTTGGTGTGGGTTCACAGTGTGGCGCATATTTTTAACGTAACAGTGTTAAAGTTTTTTTTATACGGTCACCGTCAGTGTAAGCTGTGTGGCTGTTGACCAAGTATGCCTTGCTGTCAATTACGTGTGCAAGCAAAAGCTGCATTCAACATGTAGCGGAGAAGTTACGCTGTTTGAGCAGACCGTAGAGGGCGCTAAAAGCAGTGACATCACTCCCTGATAATCGTGAGTCTCCCGGAAAAATTGGGAGGTTTGGCAAGTATGACGCTATCAAGCGCCATACATTAAAATCTCGAGGGCCGGGGCGTGTATCTGTGACCCCTAGTTAAAACATAGCACAAAGCAAAAAAAGCGTTGTATGCAGTGTTATTTCATTTTAAATTTTCGAAAGAGTTTTGTGGCTCCCATTGTTTTGTTTAATTTGTGAAACTTGTCAAAATGGCTCTTTGAGTGGTAAAGGTTGCCGACCCCTGGGCTAGCGTATGTACATATTGCATCATTATGCCTCGTTTGTAGGTATATTTGAGCTAATTTATTTCCTTTACTTATGTCCTCTGTGTATTTAATTCATATTTGCATGTCTCATGACACATTATCTGTATGTAACAGTGGCCGCATTTTTCATAGTTGTCTGTGTGCCATGTTGTTCCAGACCACAGCAAACGTTAACCAGCTTGCAAAGATTGTAATAAATCCATTTGAAGAAGACAGCCTGCTGTTTCCTTAAACTTGAACACACAAATCTATACCTTTGGCCGTTCTGAGCCAGTAATTTCCAGAAGTTATCTCATCCTGTGAGAAGCCTCTGTTTTACTAATGGTTTCCAATGTTGCAAAAATGTGTGAAATTAAAATTAAAATACAACATTTCTGTCAACAAAAATTTGCGTCAGCCTAGGCTGTTATTGCTAACATAGACAATTACATCATGTGTTGCCTTCATTATTTCACTTATAGAAGGCTTTTAATTATTTGCGGCTCCAGACAAATTTTTTTGTTGTATTTTTGGTCCAATATGGCTCTTTCAACATTTTGGGCTGCCGACCACTGGTCTGTGTGTTAACCCCTTCTAAAACGAATGCTAGGCGTTATTGTAAAGCCATAGCTTTACAATAACTATAATTTTTTGACAAGTTATAAACCCTAGCAACTCATCCTGATCAAAATATCATACTTTGAGAGCACCCTCAGCAGCTGCACAGCTGAAGAGAGGAAGGCAGTGCAGAGGGCGGTGAAAGCTACTCAGAAGATTACGGGAAGCAGCCTTACCACCACCACAGACATCTACATCAGCAGATGCAGAAAGAAGTCCCTCTGCACCACCAGACTGAGGAACAGCTTCTTTACAGAAGCTGTTAAGACTGCTGAACGCCGCCCCCTCCCCATCCCCGCACAAGGAACACTTCATTGGCAGACATGTCCCACCTGTGCTTTTATTTAGTTTTGTTTGCTGTCATTGTTTTTACATTCTAATAGTGCTCAATGCATAGTGACAGGCAGAACAATTAAAGGCTATTCCACACGATGGCAAAAGGTACAAAATGAACCTGTGTGTCCCCCTGCTGCCAGAGGCGTATTTAGCCGTGTAGGGGCCCAAGGCATACTTAGTCATTAGGGCCCTCTACATAACAAAAACATGGTAATTTAACATTAAACTTTCTTTGGAATTGTGCCTATCATTTACAATTATTATGATAGACACGACGACGGATAGATTTTTTTAATGCATTCTAAATATTAAATTAATTCGATCAAAAGTCTGTTTACAATAGAGCCTATAGGAGCCGTTCAATTCTGCCTAAAAAAACATCTAAACACCTCCATTAAGGTTTTATATACATGATGTAAGTATATATGTAATGTAGTAACAAGCACATTTATAATAACATTTCATATTTAGGTATATTGATCATTTTAACCATACGTGGCGCATTAATTTTAAAAACGCATCACATCTCCCGGGTTGCGGAGGAAACTCTGCCCCCAAGTGGAGGAGTTCAAGTATCTCGGAGTCTTGTTCACGAGTGAGGGAAGAGTGGATTGTGAGATCGACAGGCGGATCGGTGCGGCGTCTTCAGTAATGCGGACGCTGTATCGATCCGTTGTGGTGAAGAAGGAGCTGAACCGGAAGGCAAAGCTCTCAATTTACCGGTCGATCTACGTTCCCATCCTCACCTATGGTCATGAGCTTTGGGTTATGACCGAAAGGACAAGATCACGGGTACAAGCTGCCGAAATGAGTTTCCTCCGCAGGGTGGCGGGGCTCTCCCTTAGAGATAGGGTGAGAAGCTCTGCCATCCGGGGGGAGCTCAAAGTAAAGCCGCTGCTCCTCCACATGGAGAGGAGCCAGATGAGGTGGTTCGGGCATCTGGTCAGGATGCCACCCAAATGCCTCCCTAGGGAGGTGTTTAGGGCACGTCCGACCGGTAGGAGGCCATGGGGAATACCCAGGACACGTTGGGAAGACTATGTCTCCCGGCTGGTCTGGGAACGCCTCTGGATCCCCCGGGAAGAGCTGGACGAAGTGGCTGGGGAGAGGGAAGTCTGGGCTTCCCTGCTTAGGCTGCTGCCCCCGCGACCCGACCTCGGATAAGCAGAAGAAGATGGATGGATGGATGGATGGCATCACAGCGTTTGCTTTTTTTTAAAAACTTCATCACTGATTTCCGGTCACTGTAGACTTTATGAGAGCTAACAAACATAATAAAACATCACTTACAGTACAATGTCTGCTGTCATTACGATGCCGACTTCTGGGATTTTCATATATTCCCATTTAGATGAAAAATGTCTCATAATCCTCGCAAAGAAACGGGGTAAATTGCGCTCTAAAATAAACTCGCCTAATCCATCATTCTTGAGGATTTAAAGTACCGGTACATTTTTATTATTTATTTTCTACGAATAATAATATTATACCGACAATTAAATGTATTTTTGAAAAACACAAAAAACATGACAGCACTTACGGAATTGATCAAAGAACAGGTCGTTGGCCATTTTGATTTTCAGGTCCAGTTTTTTGGGGGGGGGGGGTTTCTTTTTTCCTTAATTTTTTTGTGTAATGTTCTAGTCTGGGGCATGTTTGTTTTTTGTTTGGAAAATGTTGTGGGCCAAAAAAATGAATCAAGTCTGCACATGCACAGTAGCATGAGGAGGGAGGGGGAGCTGTCGAAACAATCATGATTGATTTAGCGTTCTGATGTATTTTCAAGCGCACAAATTAAGACAATGGGAAGAAAAACTGGAGCTGGAGCCTATCTCAGCTGCACTCGGGCGGAAGGCAGTGCCCCTGACAAGTTGACATCTCATCACAGGGCCAACACAGATAGACAACATTCACACTCACACACTAGGGCCCATTTAGTGTTCAATCAGCCTATCCCCAGGTGCATGTCTTCGGTGGTGGGAGGAAGTCACGGGGAGAACATGTAAACTCCACATAGAAAGACCCAGAGGCTGGGAATCAAACCCAGGATCTTCTTATTGTGAGGGACAATCACTAACCACTGCAGTACCGTGCTTTTTTAAAATTCTATTTCAGGCAAATTGATGCACTTAAAATTTTTGTTACAGACTAAAAACAATGTTAATAAAGTATTTTTTTGTTGTAAGTTGATTTCCATTTTTTTTTTCTTTATTTAATGTTGTGAATTACATCTATATAACACTTTTCTCATATGTTGCTAAAGTGCTATACATAGTGAAACACATGATCTACATCTTTAAGCTACACTTAAACCAATGTGGGAGGCACTAGGAGTAGGTGGGTAAAGTGTCTTGCCCAAGGACACAACGGCAGTGACTAGGATGGCGAAAGCATGGATCCGACCTGGAACCCTTAAGTTGCTAGCACGGCCGCTCTACCAACCGAGCCACGCAATGTTTATAAGGATACAGTCTTATGCAGAGGTGTACTTATAAAAATGTTACAGAAAAATCATAAAACGACATCATTTATAGTCCGCCTCTGCCTGGTGCCATTCATAAAACATGTTTGTTCTGTAGTAAACTGTAAAATGTTTGTTGTTGTGTAAAATATGTGCTTTGGCTCGATAAAATGTTGGGAAACTACCTGGCGTCAAAAGATTAACCGCACAATTTTTTGCCTTTTTCTGTGAAAAGAAGAACACGTTAACATCAGCAGTAGTGTGACCCATTTTTACACCTGTATGACAGTTAAAAGTGCAGACAAATTACATAAACCCTAGAAGAAACTGTTCCTAACGGTGTTATCAGGCCCACAGTTTGACCTTGGAACAGATTATATTGAATTTGTGCAACAAATGGAATGTATGAGCACCCTGGAATGATTTATGATGATTATATTAAGGTATCTTTGTTGTTTGCTACTCATCAAATTGGCGTTAGATACCTCTGCAGACGATGCAGGCATCTGCTGCTTGTGCGCGGCTAACAGCGTCTCCTGGACTTCCTTTAGATTGCTCTCAAGCTCCTCCTTCTCCAGGTGACGTTGGAGCAGCCTGCAGGGGATCATATAATGTGTCCTTTTAGAGAACCCTAAGGGCTAAACAGGTGGGTGCACATGTCCCACACACGGCAAACACACACACACAAGCACAAAAGGGGATCAAGGCTTACAAAAGCGACATTCCTTTGTATTTAAAATCAATAATGCAATCATGAACTATTTAGAAAAAACGATTGAGTTTGTGATCACTGGCTTTCAGTTAGTAAGAAAGGTTTCATCACATCAAAAAAAAAAAGAAGAGAAATACTCAAGACTATTTAAATCTAAGCTATGATAGCAAAAAAACAAAAACAGGGTAAGACGGATTCACTCTCTCACATGTGACTGCCGGAGTGCGTCGCCTTCCTGCCGGATGACACGTCCACAGGAGTGAAAGAGTGCAGGTGTTAAAATAAAGAGAGCTAAAAAAAGGACATTTTCACAGATGCAACATCTCCACTGGTGCTGCTTTGAAGAGGGTGGGTATTAAAAATGGAAAAAAAGGAAGTCAACACATCAAATGGAGATGCTGCTTGATGTTGGGCCAAAGCTGGTTTTGACAACCAAGCGAAGGCAATATATTTACATACAAAAAAGAAGATGCATTAAAAAGATATCCAAGTGTGGATACTGACAACGTTGGACAGAACATTAGGAACAATACAAGTGCATTGCATCATACTGAAATTTGTTTCTTCTATTTTGGTCCCCTTAGTTAGCAAACAAACACATATAAACATATATACATATAAACATGTATGATATGCACATGTATATATACATGTATATATGTATATATCAGAGGTGGGACCAAGTCATTGCTTTGCAAGTCACAAGTAAGTCTCAAGTCTTTGCCCTCAAGTCTCGAGTCAAGTCCCGAGTCAGGACAGGCAAGTCCCGAGTCAAGTCCAAAGTCAAGACTAGAAAGTCTCAAGTCAAGTCCCAAGTCCTGCATTTTGAGTTTCGAGTCCTTTCAAGTCCTTTTAACCACAGACTAATATTTTTTACACAGATTGTGTATGCTTTTAAAACGCTGTATTTATTTATTAAAACAAGTGCATTTGAAATTGCAGGAAAAAAAATGGTGCTGACATTGCAATTCATAATAGCACTATTAACCAGTCATTTTAATAGTTTAAACAATTTTAAACATTTAACTCATTCCTTTACAGAATAAACACATTTGCAAAAACAAACATTAACATACTATTGGTTGTATTTTATGAAAATAACATTACCACAAAGTTGAGAAGGAGCAAAGATCTTCAATATTTGTATGTGAGAATCACAAAGAAATCTTCTGGGGGAGGATGACGCCCCTACAGGGGTTTGGTTTACAAACTTTCAGCCCCACCTAAAACAAAATTCACCAGCCGCCACTGATGATGATGCATTCTCATTTTAGGCAAAGTATAAGACAATACTTTCTTAACAGTATAATTGTAACCAGGAATAAGTCTTCAAGTAACAATATTCAAATACTAACATTGTTGAGTAAGACAGCATTTGGTTTTATTCTGAATCCAGTGAAACAGATTGGTGGTTTTAGCTGATATAAAGACTTTCAGGTGTTTATATATGTTTAAGTATTTGGCAGACGCTTTTATCCAAAGCGACATACATAAAAAATAGATATAAAACAATCACTGTAAACATTATCATTTAAGGGAAGAATGTAATACAAAATATCAATACAAAGTGTCAAGACAGAATAAACTCTCTGCTGCTGCAGCAACAGAGTTACAGTCTATAGGTCCCTAAAATATATAGATATCTAATGTATTCATACATTGTTTATGTAGGATATACGCATGTATATATAATCTAATCATATTGTTTCTTCAACTTAAAAATAGCTGACCGTTTTTTCCCCTCTTCTCTGGGATTATATTCCCAGTTTTGATCTCGGACGTCTGGTCATTTATAGCGTATAAGAATATTATATTACTGTTAAGCAAACTATGAATAATAAAAACGCCAAAACATGTGTCCGTTATCATAGCTACACGTATGACAAAAAAACGCGTGAAAATCTGTGGTATTCAGAGAGGTAAGATGAATTAAATTTGCTGACAGTTCATTGCTCCTGCCAAATGAATTGCACTGAGTGGAGCGGATCACCACTCCAAGATGGCGGCTCCGCGTCTCGTCTGCGCCAGTAGGCAGTAGCGCTCAATGCTGCGTCTACTTATAAGATGTCTATGGTTATAACGTTAGCAGTGAGTTTGCAGCCTCACTGATTTAACTACACAGCAAATAAAAGTCATGTTACTTAGCCAATAAACGTTATCTTACATTCAAAACTTACCCTTCTTTGTGCAACTTCAAATGTCGAACGAAGTTGGAAGTTGTTGCGTCTCCGTCTGTAATATTCCAACTGCGTGATTTGCATACCGCAATTCGTTTTTTGTTGACCAAGTCGTAGTTTTTATACCCGAACGAAACCAACTTTGGCATAATTGTTTCTCTCTGCCGCATTGTTTGACAACTCTTGTTCGGTGGTTGTCCTGCAATTTGATTGGCTGAATGCTGTGGGGTGAAAACAACGTAGATCTAATTTGATTGGCTGTTGTACTGACAGCACACACGCTGACACGCAGCACACACGCTTATAGACACAGACGTATAAAATGAAAGATACGGAGCGCTCCCAAATAACTTTTTAAGGTTTGGGTTTTGGGGAAAGTAGCAAGTCATGTCAAGTCAAAAGGCTCAAGTCCAAGTGAAGTCACAAGTCATTGATGTTAAAGTCTAAGTCGAGTTGCAAGTCTCTTTACATTTTGTCAAGTCGAGTCTAAAGTCATCAAATTCATGACTCGAGTCTGACTCGAGTCCAAGTCATGTGACTCGAGTCCACACCTCTGGTATATATACAGTTGTGGTCAAAAGTTTGCATACACTTGTAAAGAACATAATGTCATGGCTGTCCTGAGTTTCCAATAATTTCTACAACTCTTATTTTTTTGTGATAGAGTGATTGGAGCACATACTTGTTGGTCACAAAAAACATTCATGAAGTTTGGTTCTTTTAGGAATTTATTAGGGGTCTACTGAAAATGTGACCAAATCTGCTGGGTCGAAAGTATACATACAGCAATGTTAATATTTGGTTACATGTCCCTTGGCAAGTTTCACTGCAATAAGGCGCTTTTGGTAGCCATCCACAAGCTTCTGGCAAGCTTCTAGTTGAATTTTTGACCACTCCTCTTGACAAAATTTCTGACATGGACTTCTTTCTTCAGCATTGTCCACACGTTTAAGTCAGGACTTTGGGAAGGCCATTCTAAAACCTTAATTCTAACCTGATGTAGCCATTCCTTTACCACTTTTGATGTGTGTTTGGGGTCATTGTCCTGTTGGAACACCCAACT
Organism: Entelurus aequoreus; assembly: GCF_033978785.1. Lineage (NCBI taxonomy): Eukaryota > Metazoa > Chordata > Actinopteri > Syngnathiformes > Syngnathidae > Entelurus > Entelurus aequoreus. Next base: position 27,702,358 of record NC_084735.1, on the reverse strand, counting down.
GCGTCCAAGATCCAACCTCCGGGCTGATGATTTTAGGCTGTCCTGAAGAATTTGGAGGTAATCCTCCTTTTTCATTGTCCCATCTACTCTCTTTAAAGCACCAGTTCCATTGGCAGCAAAACAGGCCCAGAGCATAATACTACCACCACCATGCTTGACGGTAGGCGTGGTGGTGTTCCTGGGATTAAAGGCCTCACCTTTTCTCCTCCAAACATATTGCTGGGTATTGTGGCCAAACAGCTCAATTTTTGTTTCGTCTTACCACAGAACTTTCCTCCAGAAGGTTTTATCTTTGTCCATGTGATGTCAGATGAAACAAAACATATATATATATATATATATATATATATATATATATATATATATATATATATATATATATACACATATATATATATATATATACACATATACATATATATATATACACATATATATATATACAGTATACACATATACAGTGTATATATATATATATATATATATATATATATATATATATATATATATATATATATATATATATATATATATATATATATATATACCGTATATATATATCACAGCTCTTTTCTAGTTTTGCTAGATCAATATGAGTCTAAAAAAAGCAATGTACCTGACGTGCGGTTTGAAACATTCATGAAGTATCGACAGCGTTGTCGACACTGCCTTCCCCCCATTTTCTGTTGCACGCAAAGAAGATGAACCGACAAGGTTAAGTGGATTCTATTTTTTATTCCTAACCATTGTAACAACATGGCTGTTAAAGTTAAGGAGTTTTGTGATTTCAAACTGTGGCTAGCGAGGAGGACAGTTCAGCTGGTTGTTATTAAATAGAAAGTAGATCCATTACCTCCTCGCTATGTTTGATATTCTGTACAGTATAGCGTTTTATATTGTCTTCAAACTTTTACTAAAATATGGAACCCAATATTCGTGTTTACATTGTTTCATATGGAGAACTTTACTTCATTATAAAAACGTTTCTATGTACGAACCCTGTTCAGGAACCAATTAAGTTCGTGAATCGAGGTTCCACTGTACATTGTGGTAGCATATAGCATAACAGTATATATAATTATAGCGTTTCCCGTGTGGTGAAAGCATGATGACTTCACTGACTTGTCTTTGGTAAGGTGCAGCTCCTGTGAGGTGGTCTCCAGCTGCGACTTCCACTGCTCGCCTTGGTCTCTGCAGCTGTCCAGCTCCTCCTCCAGAGAGAACAAGGAGGCGTTGACCCGCTCGCGCTCTTCCTCGATCTTCTCCTGCGACTAAAAATACATCACAAAAATGAGCACTCACATTTCAGCATATCATTTTATATCTTCTCAACGGACAATACTACAGAGATTTACAGAGGTGTCAAACTCATTTTCATTGTGAGCCACATCCCAGTTACTGTAAAAGTGAAACCATATAACTGTATAATCGCCTCACGGTATTATGACACTATTGGCCCTTTGATGATCATTTACCAGCAAATTGGTGGAAAACTTGCTTTTGAATCAGAAGTTGAGATCACAAGCAAAAATAAAGTTTAAACGGGAATAACTTTGCATCAAATAATATTTAGTTAAGAACAACTTCAGTTGAATGCATTACTATTTATTTTCCGTCAAAACTGGAATAAATTTAGCAAGAAAGATAAAGTGCCTCATTGACACACATTATTACCAGGCTGTGTGGACCCCTGGCCACAAGTATAACACCTGTGCTATAGAACACGTGTGTCAAACTCAAGGCCCAGGGGCCAGCTCAGGCCTGCCACATCGCCCTAATGTGGTCTGTCACTTTATGTCATGTGGCCCGTCACTTTATGTCATGTGGTCCGTCACTTTATGTCATGTGGTCCGTCACTTTATGTCATGTGGCCCGTCACCAGTGTTGGGACTAACACGTTACTGTAATGCCGTTAGTTTCGGCGGTAACTAGTAATCTAACGCGTTATTTTTTATATTCAGTAACTCAGTTACCGTTACTACATGATGCGTTACTGCGTTATTTTACGTGATTTTTTATGTAGTATCAGCCGGAAACAGAAGATCTGAGTGTGTTTTATTGCAGCGCTGCAGTGTCGTTCTTCTGAATCTCTTGTGTCACACGTAGGAGGCGCGCTGTGTGTGTGTCTGGGTGTGGGGAGGGAGGGAGGGGAGGGGTGCGCGCAACAGCATTGGTGAGGGAGGGGCGGAGACAGAGAGAGCGAGAGAGTTGTTAACGCGCATGCGTCGCCAGGCTCAGCTTTTTATCGATAGATTCATCAGATTTAATTTTTTATTATCTATAGCATGGGTGTCAAAAGTGTGCCCCGGAGGCCATTTGTGGCCCACAGCTAATGTTTTAAAGGCTCACAGCACATTCTAAAAATACTATTAAAATAAACAAAAACATAACAAAAGTGAAATAAAAAAGCTTAAAGGTGAAATGTAATTTAGAAAAAGTTGCAATGTTGATTAATAAAACAAAGCTGTTTTTTTTTTCTTTCAAACTGTCATTGCTCAAAACATAATATTGAATCAAAATCAATGTTATTATGAATTATAGTACACACACTCTGTCAATTCTCTTATATACTCTTTATTTCTAGACTTCTAGAGTGTTTGATTATCACATCACTCTAAATGTATAGAATATAAAGTTCACAAACATAAAGAGGGATGCTAGTGGGCCAGGCCGATATTTCCTTATCTCTAAACTAAAACTGGGGAAATGTGTAGAGTGTTCTGGGCTTGAGACATGATTTTATTTCAGAATTCCTTGAGAGAAAAAACGCCTGGTTAGGCTTTGGTATGTAAAAATAAAGTTAAAGTACTTATTTGGTTTACAGCTATGTTGTTATTATGCTGTTTGTTACTTATGTATGTTATGTTGCAGCTATTTAAAATAGTTTTGTCAATTTGTTCTGGCCGGAAATAAGTTGGCCCTTTGAAACATATCTTTGTCTTTGTGTGTTATATGTAGACCACACTGCTTAGCAGAGTTCAGTGATGCAAATGCATGTCAAGTTGATCAACAGTGTAATAACAGTACTGAAATGAAGGTTAAAAGGGAATTAATGGGAGCATTAAAAAAAAAAAGAAGAAAAAAATAAGTAACTAAATAGTTACTTTTCACAGTAACGCATTACTTTTTGGTGTAAGTAACTGAGTTACTTTTGAAATAAAGTAACTAGTAACTGTAACTAGTTACTGGTTTTCAGTAACTAACCCAACACTGCCCGTCACTTTATGTCATGTAGCCCGTCACTTTATGTCATGTTGCCTGCCACTTTTTTTTAACATTGCACACCACTTGGGTTGTCCCAATACCAATATTTTGGTACCGGTAGCAAAATGCATTTCGATACTTTTCAAAAGTTTTTGATACTTTTCTAAATAACGTGGACCACAAAAAATTGCATTATTGGCTCTATTTTAACAAAAAAATCTTATGGCACATTGAACATGTTTCTGTGGTTTGTGCAGCCTTTTGAGGCATTTGTGATAAAGGGCTATACAAATAAACTTTGATTGACTGATTATTGCAATCAATTTTGGCATAAAATAACAGTGAACATACTAGAAAATTTTACTTTTAGTAGTAAGTAAGCGAACGGGTTACAAAGGCTCTTAATTTGTCTGCTGATGTATGCAGTAACATATGCAATTTCTCACGCTATTATTTTATCAAAATTATGAAGGAGAAGAGGTAGAAAATGAATTATTAATCTACTAGTTCATTTACTGTTCGTATCTGCTTACTTTCTGTTTTAACATGCTCTACCTACATCCATCCATCCATTTTCTACCGCTTGTACACTTTTGTTAAAATGTAATAATCACTTATTCTTCTGTTGTTTGGATACTGTAAATACGTTTTGGGTGATACCACAAATTTGGGTATCAAGTCAATACCAAGCAGTTACAGGGTCATACATTGGTCATATTTATTTTTTTAAATATGACTTTGGTCAAATTTAAAGTCTTCATGTGTCCCTGAAGTCCTGTGCTTCAACATACGGGTATTATTATGGTGTGTCTGTAATGACCCCAAAATGGCAATAATTATGAGAATTTTTTTGTTTTGCAACATTATGCAAAAACAAATTTTCTCAAAAATTGGTACCTGCTGCTGTGTATTTGGGATCTGCATGAGTCTATAAATGTGTGCGAGTTTGCCATTATAGTAGTCAATAAGCTCCTTCTTTTTCTCTATCATCTTGTTATGGGGTACTCATCCTCCACTGTTGCCATTTCTAATGTAAACTAGCATACAGTTGTAACTCATATCTGTCAGTAGACTCGCTATGGAAGTGCTAAAAACTACCGGTACAACAAAGATGTCGGGGAGAAGACGCTGTTGAAGGTGAGCCACGTAAATCAGACCGGCCACAAAACGGCGCTTCCTATAGGGACGGTCAGAAAGCGGCTTGAAGATGATCAGTAAAACATAATCTACCGGTATGCAACATTTTGACCAAAGAACCACCATTACATGTTATGTAGACCACAAGGAAGTGTTTTAAATGTAGAAAAATATCATAATATGACGCCTTTGATGCGCCTTATGGTCTGAAAAATACCTACATTTTTATCCGCTGAAAACGACTTAACACATACCGGTATCTGACATATCTTGCACACTCCATTCTGTTTTTTTCCGAAGCAAACATCCACCTCCAGTTTCCTGTAAAAGTGCACTGCAGCGCTCTAAGAACTCGAACCACGAATAGAAAGCAGGATGGAGTTGTCAGCCTTTCCGCGCTCAGACTTGATGTTTTCTTTTCCTGACACTGCTTTTATTTTACAGCTCAACATATATATGTATGTATATATACAGTATATATAATATATGTAGATATATGTATTTTCTTCTTTAGTTCTAGAGATAGTGCGCAGGCACGAACCCTGGGAAAGGAAGGAGGGAGGGGGGTAAAAAGTTTTGGGTGATGATCACAAGTAGCAAAATTCTCTTTTAAGTCAGCACAGCGAGCTTAGCCTGACTAGTGTAGCCGCCTGACTCGGTGGATAAAGCGAAATGCTGAGACAAAAAGATGGCTGGACTATAAAAAATAAATAAAAAAGTTTAAATTCAACACATCTAACCTCAAATAACATCTTTATGAAGAGCGCGACTGCTGCGAGTGCAAAAAAAACAACATTGATCTGCGTTCCCATCAAAGTCAGTACAGTAGAAGTTGGAGCATTCAGGGGGCGAAAATGTAACACTTGTGAGACCCAACTCCATTTTGCTTTTTATTTGGCTTTTTTGTCTTATCTCACCACATAAGGAAACATGATGAGAACCATAGAATGGGAAATGGAGCATACCGTAATGGTAGCGTAGCACCAAAATGACATTTTGTTGTAGCTGGTCAGTACAATATGCAATGTACAATCTTTTCATATTGACTTGCTATTAACAGCGGTTAACTTCTTTTTACACTTAAACGTCTGAACGTTACACTGTGCAAAAGCTAATGTGAGAATGCTAGTTGACTATGCGATGGTATCAATGTGTTTTCCTGCCACATGGGGGCACCAGTGATGCCTTACAAAAGTTACACATATTACAAAAAATATACCATTTTGGGTATCGAAAACCCACAAATGCACTCTTATAATGACACATATCATAAAATGTATAGGATCTGATGAAACTCAAAACTGCACAAGTAATATTTAAAGCAAGAAAAAATCTCCTGCCAACAAATATCCCAGAACATTTTAGAGATAAAATTGTGAGTATAATGTCCATCCATCCATTTATTTTCTACCGCTTGTCCCTTTCGGGGTCGCGGGGGGTGCTGGAGCCTATCTCAGCTGCATTCGGGCGGAAGGCGGGGTACACCCTGGACATATCAGTTCTTCAAATAGTTGGGGGGCAGGATGGGGCATGTGACCCTGAGAAACCAGCTTTATCAGTATCATGCTTTAAACCCCGCTTCGAAAAGCCGTGCATTACAAAATGTGCTTATTGTAGCCGTTAATCCCGACTTCCTTATTATTAATGAAATTAAAAAACTCAGCACAAATTATATTAATTTTTGTTTTGTAGGTTAGAGTGTTTATATTGTGCTCCTGAGTTACTGATGCTGATCAATTTGAATTTATTATGTTTTATTGAGTTTATGTCATCCTAGTTTTCAGTATCAAATTGTTCAAGTCGGTCGAAAAATGTTTACTTTAATTAAGGATCAAATTTTTTCTTTTAATTCTAGGCAAATCAATTTCTGTGACAGACTAAAAACTATGTTAATAATGTAATTCTTTGTTGTAAGTTGATCGAGTTTTCTTTCTCCCCACCCCTTTAATATTAATAGGAATACCGGTACAATGTTATGCAGAGGTGTACTTATAACAATTTAATAGACAAATGATACAATTTATAGTCGCGGCTGAGGGGCCCGAAATGTTATCTTCTTCCTGGGGCGTGATGTACCAGAAAATAATTCAGAAGCACTGGTGAATAAATTATACATGATATGTATCCCATTAATATTCAGTAATTATTATTGTCGAATATCAGGTGATCATTTATTTTATTGATAATTAAGACAATATAAGCTTTTTGGACACCACGTTTATTTAAAAATGTATTTTATTACTATTGTTTTTCGCAAATGAGGACATTATATTGAACAAGTTTTTTGTTTGAATTGTGTAGATGAGAGTATTCTTGATTGTTGCGTTCAAAATAAAATAATGACAACCAATGAATGGAAAAGGGACCTATTGTATTGGTAGCAAAGCAACAAAACAACAATTGTCCTGGCTGCTCAGTACAATATGGCTGTAAGTTGACAAAAGAAAGCTCAAGGATTGCGGTTTTATTGTTTGGCTATTAATGGCAAAGCTTCATTTTATACTTGAAACTCGGTATTGAATACAATGGTGCGAATGCCAAATAAGGAAATGTGATGATAACCATAGATAGATAGATAGATAGTACTTTACTGATTCTTTCAGGAGAGTTCCCTCAGGAAAAAAATAAAAAATGAGGATGACAATGAGGAAATGGAATTTACTGCAATGTCGTGGCAGCATAGCAACAAAACAACACTTGCTTGTCCTGGCTGACTGGTACAATAAGGCTAAAATCGGACATTAAGGGTACACTTGTTTTATGGCTCGATATTAACAGCGGTTATCAATCAAGGCTTACTTATACAGCCCTTAATTACATATGTCTCAAAGGGCTGCACAAGCCACGACGACATCCTCGGCTCAGATCCCACATATCTTATTTTTACACTCGTATGAGATAGCTAAGAACACTCATGCTTATTTTTACACTTTAGTTATGAATGTTACCATATTATAAAAAATACTGCTTGTACAGTTAATAAAGAAAGTTGGATAGTTTGATCCTGGAACTGACTATTGGCATTATTTCCTATGGGTAAAAGAGTGTATATATGGAAGCCCGTTTCTGCCACCAAACCCACCCCCCAAAAAAAACCAATAGTAGTATGAATCATAATTATGAGATATAAAGTCATAATTATAAGATAAAAAGTAATACTTATGAGATAAGAAATTCAAAATTATAAGATGAAAAGTCAATTATGAAGTAAAAAGTTGAAATTGTGAGCTAATAAAGTGGTAATTATCAGATATAAAGTCATATTATGAGATAAAAAGTAGTAATTATGGGATCATTTCAGACATGGATTGCGAGTATATTAAACAAGGCTTTACAACTGATGAAATTATTAATTTGCTTGCAAAATCACATGGAATTATATATTTAGCAAACGTAACCTGGAAATTATGACTTTATCCGGGATAGGTTGATTGGCAACACTAAATTGGCCCTAGTGTGTGAATGTGAGTGTGAATGTTGTCTGTCTATCTGTGTTGGCCCTGCGATGAGGTGGCGACTTGTCCAGAGTGTACCCCGCCTTCCGCCCGATTGTAGCTGAGATAGGCTCCAGCGCCCCCCGCGACCCCGAAGGGAATAAGCGGTAGAAAATGGATGGATGGAAGGATATCTCCAAATTTAGATTTTAATCTAATCACAACTTTTTATCTCATAATTATGACTTTGTATCTCATAATTATGACTATCTCCAAATTTAGATTTTAATCTAATCTCAAATTTTTATCTCATAATTATGACTTTTCATTTCATAACTATGACAATTTATATCTCATAATTATGACTTTCTATCTCCAAATTTAGATTTTAATCTAATCCACATTTTTATCTCATAATTATGACATTTCATATCATAATTACAACAATTTATGTCTCATAATTATGACTTTCTATCTCCAAATTTAGATTTTAATCTAATCTCAAATTTTTTATCTCAGAATTATGATTTTGTATCTCATAATTTTGATTTTCTTATCTCATAATTTAGACTTGATATAATAATGATGACCTTTTATCTCATAATCATAACTTTTTTTTATCATTTTGATTTTAAATCTCATAATTATGACGTACATCTCATAATTTTGACTTTTTATCTCATAATTTTGACTTTCTTATCCCATAATTTTGACTTTCTTATCCCATAATTTTGACCTCATAATTATGACTTACCATTGGGGTATTATTAATTTTTTTGTGGCGGAAACAGGCTTGGATAGACAGTATACATAAAAATAGGGTGTGGAGAGATCCAGTGTTCTACATAGAATGCCCTTCAAGGATGCCTGCATTTTTAGGCTGCTCGTTTGAAACTCCCAAATGTACATTGCAAGGATAATCACATGCAAAAGGATGGGAAGACAAATTACCATACAGCCTCTTTATTTTTAGTAGGTGAAGTGAAAGTATGCCACTAATCTAACCAAGTAAATGAATAAACCAGCTCATGTGGCTGTGCCAGCAATCGGAGTGTTGCTGGTTACTGGTCCGATTGCTGGTTACTGGGGTTCAATCCCCACCTTCTACCTTCCTAGTCACGTCCGTTGTGTCCTTGGGCAAGACACTTCACCCTTTGCCTCTGATGGCTGCTGGTTAGCGCCTTGCATGGCAGCTCCCGCCATCAGTGTGTGAATGTGTGTGTGAATGGGTAAATGTGGAAATACTGTCAAAGCGCTTTGAGTACCTTGAAGGTAGAAAAGCGCTATACAAGTATAACCCATTTATTTATTTATTTATGTATGTTATTAGTGAAGTGAAGTGAATTACATTTATATAGCGCTTTTTCTCAAGTGACTCAAAGCGCTTTACATAGTGAAACCCAATATCTAAGTTACATTCAAACCAGTGTGGGTGGCACTGGGAGCAGGTGGGTAAAGTGTCTTGCCCAAGGACACAACGGCAGTGACTAGGATGGCGGAAGCGGGGATCGAACCTGCAACCCTCAAGTTGCTGGCACGGCCGCTCTACCAACCGAGCTATACCGCCCCTATTAATTAGATTGTTGTGCTGTTTCATAAGCCATAATTGCATAAGCGTCCCTGAGGTTAATTTCAGCCTCCCTTTCACACTTTTGATCGCTTTTATCTTTGTTGTAAACGTTTTCCTCATTTTTTGCCAACAGGCTAACAAGCTGGACTCTCGCGAACTACAGATGAAAGCACTTTATGTTCAAAGAAATCCTCACAAGTGCACTAGAGTTGAAATGCTGGAACGAGCGCAGCAGTGATTATATATTTGGCAGTCTAGAAAGGGAGAAGGAGAGAGGAAGAAGTGGCGCACCTGTGTCACCTGCTCCATCGTCTTTCTCAGGTTGTGCATGTCCACGCTGTACTGATCCCTCAGGGTCTCCATCTCCCGGTCGTGACACTCCACCTCCTCCTTCAGCGCCCCCTTCAGGGCCGTCAGCTCGCGGTCCCGCTGCCGCAAAATCTCATCCTGGCGATGGCGCAACATGGCCGCCTCGGCCAGGTCGGCCTGCAGGGTCACCATGTCCTGAGGAAGGAAAGAGGGCTCAACAATAAGACTCATTGGCATACTGTACATGGTAATGTAACATTATTGGACTAATTAAGGATTTAAGGAGCTTTATTTGTCATACTCGTACACATTTGCACATATACGGTACGGAATTTGAACTCCGGTCCCGGCAAGTATTAAGAAAGGCAGTAATAATTATGCATTAAAGCAGAACATCCATCCATCCATCCATCTCAGTGGCCTAGTGGTTAGAGTGTCCGCCCTGAGATCGGTAGGTTGGAGTTCAAATCCCAGCCGAGTCATACCAAAGACTATAAAAATGGGACCCATAACCTCCCTGCTTGGCACTCAGCAACAAAGGGTTGGAGTTGGGGGTTAAATCACCAAAATGATTCCCGGGCGCGGCGCCGCTGCTGCCCACTGCTCCCCAAGGGGATGGGACAAATGCAGAGGACAAATTTCACCACATCTAGTGTGTGTGTGACAATCATTGGTACTTTAGTCTTAATCTTAATCTTCAACCGCTTATCCGGAATTGGGTCGCGGGCACAACAGCTCCAGCACAGACCCCCAGACTTCCCTCTCCAGAGCAACATTAGCAACTTCCTCCTGGGGAGTCCCGAAGCGTTCCCAGGCCAGAGAGGAGACTTAATCCCCCCCATCTGGTCCTTGGCCTGCCGCGGGGTCTCCTCCCAGTGGGACGTGCAACGAAGACCTCCCGAGGGAGACGCTCGTGGGGCATCCGCACGAGATGCCCGAACCACCTAAGCTGGTTCCTTTCCAAGCGAAGGAGCAGAGAGTAGGAATGTAGATAGCTCAGTAGACCGAGAGCTTTGCCTTCTGGCTCAGCTCTCGTTTTGTCACAACAGTGCGGCAGAGAGACTGCAATACTGCCCCACCTGCTCCGATTCTCCGGCTGATTTCCTTCTCCATCTTTCCCTCACTCGTGAACAAGACCCCGAGATACTTAAACTCCTCCACCTGGGACAGAGTCTCGTTCTCTACCTGGACTGTACAAACCATCGGTTTCCTGCTGAGAACCATGGCCTCAGATTTGGCAGAACAGTAATAAATAATAAACAGAAAATAACTGAGAAGGGGAAGGACTTTAGCTGGCTAAAATGTTTGCATTTGTCAGGTATATAAATATATTTGATGATTACATTTTTTTTTTATTGTTGTTATTATTATATTAAACTATGTTGCTCTTGACATTATTACATTGTATATAAATATATTTGATGATTACATTTTTTTTTAATTGTTGTTATTATTATATTAAACTATGTTGCTCTTGAAATTATTACATTGTATTACAACAAATTATAGCGTTGTAAAGGTTCTGTGTCAAAACAAAAATTGATAAAAGCAACAGAATAAATAATAATAATAATAATCATAACATCAATAATAGTTGTTTCATGTTTTTAAACCAAAAACTGATTCATTAAAAAATTGCACAAAACCCCCCAACATTTATTTTATTTTATTCAAATCAATTCTCAAAAATTGCGAATAGATTTAGAATTTGAACAAATAAAAAACAAGATTTGAATTTTGATTGATACAAGCACCACCATAGTGATCAACATTAAAATACAGTAGCATAGTACGCCTAAGTATTCATTAAAAACAAGGCAACGGTTTTAATTAACATGTACATTTAATATGTTTGGCCACTGTAACATTCCACACAATTTGAACAGTAACACTGTGTTTGAATATTCAATTAAGTGATTTTTTTGGCATGCCGTTTGCTGGATCCTGCGTATCACTAGTGGCACACATACAACTATTTGAGAATCACTGTTCTACCATATGTAGACATCCGCTGATGTAACGAAGGCAAAGTATGGCACTATCATCTCAAATTCCAAACAGTTTGGAAAGAGCCAAAAGTGTTTTATTAATATCGCCGCCCAATTACCGGTAGATATGGGGATCCAAAATTAAAAACAGGTGACGACAGGTAAGAAAAGTATTTTTTTGCATAATATGACCCCTTTAAAAGGTCTACCTAAAGTACTGTACAATAAAGGGCATTAATTGATCTGGACTTTTTATCTCATAATTATGACTTTGTATCTCATAATTTTGAGTTTTTATCACATAATTTTGACTTTCTTATCTCACAATTATGACCTTTTATCTCATAATTATAACTTTTTTTTATCTTTTAGATTTTTAATCTCATAATTATGAGATCCCTCATAATTTTGACTTTTTATCTCATAATTATGACTTTTTATCTCATATTTTTTTACTTTTTGTCCTATCATTTTGACTTTCTTATCCCATGATTTTGACCTAATTTACCGTCCTCAGTGAGTCTGAGGGGGGCGCCCTTTCGTAAACCCTCCTCAGCTCCTCCTGAAGCTCGGCCAGCTGATCTTCTTGTAGACGCATGCGGGATTCACACATCTCCCTGGTTATGCGCTCCTCGGCCTGCCTGCAAACACACAAATTGGTGTTGTCAACACGGCAAAAACACACTCATCATTAATGCTGGTATTTATAAAGGAGTAATAACTTACTTCCTGGGACTTTTTAATGCTGCAATGTGTGTAATATGTGTCGTTAATGAGCACCGAGCATGAGAAAAATATGCTGTCGCACTCATTTGTTGGTTTTATGAATGTTGACCTTTTTAAACTTTGTTTTGGCCTGTTTTAATGTCGATTTGAGACTGATGTTGTCACCTCCAGTTTGAATATTGTTTTACTGTGGTTCTCGACGTGGCTTTCAGGGAATCTGTGGGTGGTCTAAATTGACCCTTATAAGGGCTGTAACTGACAATGTTGGGCCCATTTGGTTCCATTTATACACTGTAAGAGTTAATACCCATCCATCCATTTTCTACCGCTTGTCCCGTTCGGGTTCGCGGGGGTGCTGGAGCCCATCTCAGCTGCATTCGGGCGGAAGGCAGGGTACACCCTGGACAAGTCGCCACTTCATCGCAGGGCCAACACAGATAGACAGACAACATTCACACTCACATTCACACATTAGGGCCAATTTAGTGTTGCCAATCAACCTATCCTCAGGTGCATGTCTTTGGAGGTGGGAGGAAGCCGGAGTACCCGGAGGGAACCCACGCAGTCACAGGGAGAACATGCAAACTCCACACAGTTAATATACCTTAAAATTTTAAATTTCGAAAAACACTGCTTTAGGGGGTTGAAATATATATTTACAAGTCTGTAACTGACACACACACACACACACACACACACACACACACACACACACACACACACACACACACACACACACACACACACACACACACACACACACACACACACACACACACACACACACACACACACACACACACACACACACACACACACACACACACACACACACACAGAGAGACTAACGTTAGAGTCTCTTTTTCAGAGAAAAGGCAAATACATGTTACACAGCTCTGTAACAAATACAGGACAATGATAGACTTATAGCAGCCATGAAACAGAACATATTTCCTAGGAAACTCAAGGGGAAACAGTGAATCAAAATTGGGTAGCTACCTTCTTTTGGCAAGCTGTAAAATGTTGAGTGGGTTTTAAATGTCGGCGCTATTGTGTGCGTAAGATAGTTTGAGGCGCCAAGACCTGCCTTCTTCGGTCTTTCAAAGGCGGTTGACAAGCAACCTTGTGGTGTACTGAAATGGTACTCTACTCCAAATTATTTTATTTAACCCTATCTTTTTAAAAATCGATATATTGCTTTGTACCCTACATGTTTCAAATGCAATCTTAAAGTATCCTCCATTGCTATACTAACCTTCTCTTTCGCTAAATTATTTTCCTGTCATTATTATATTTCCTACACTGTATTAATACATGCTCTACATTTTCTATTTGATTACAATAATCACAAAGCCCTGTGTTATGTTTCCGTATTAATTTCAGTGAAATATTACATATATACAGTATGTCATAGCCTCATTCTAGTAATAACATTGTCTTATTTCCTCATTCTATAACAGTGGTTCTCAAATGGGGGTACGCGTACCCCTGGGGGTACTTGAAGCAGTGGCGTGCGGTGAGGTTCATGTCAGGTGAGGCACTGACTTCATCACAGTCAGATTTACAAACATATGAACCCTAAAGAGTATCTTATTCACCATTTGATTGGCAGCAGTTAACGGGTTATGTTTAAAAGCTCATACCAGCATTCTTCCCTGCTTGGCACTTGGGGCGGCATGGCGTAGTGGGTAGAGCGCCCGTGTCAGAAACCTGAGGGTTGCAGGTTCGCTCCCCGCCTCTTACCATGCCGTTGTGTCCTTGGGCAGGACACTTCACCCTTGCCTCCGGTGCCACTCACACCGGTGAATGAATGTTGAATGATTGATAGGTGGTGGTCGGAGGGGCCGTAGGCGCAAATTGGCAGCCACGCTTCCGTCAGTCTACCCCAGTGCAGCTGTGGCTACGAAAGTAGCTTACCACCACCAGGTGTGAATGAATGATGGGTTTTTAACATGTAAAAGCGACTTTGGGTACTTAGAAAAGCGCTATATAAATCCCAGGTATTATTATTATTATTATTATTACTCAGCATCAAGGGTTGGAATTGGGGGTTAAATCACCAAAAATTATTCCCGGGCGCGGCGCCGCTGCTGCCCACTGCTCCCCTCACCTCCCAGGGGGTGAACAAGGGGATGAGTCAAATGCAGAGGACAAATTTCACCACACCTAGTGTGTGTGTGACAATCATTGGTACTTTAACCTAACTTTAACTTTACACTTACAAACTGTAGCACACAAAAAAGCGCATTTAATAAAAAAAACGTTATTATGGTCTTACCTTTACTTATAAGTGCAGGAGCAGTGGTGTTCGTGTTGGAAGAGTTGTGAATGAATGAAATATGAAATCCGCGCTGCAGTCTACCTAATGTTGTGTCCCTGTTCACGGCTCCTCCGGCGCGCCGCGCGAGCATTGTTGTTTTTGCACTTTTTGGCTTCTTGTTAAGTGACTTTTTTTGGGTGGATTCGGTCTTGCACGTGGAGGGTTTGGGTGTGGGCTTTGGTTGGTGTGGCGCTCCCGTCGGGCGGTGCATTCTGCGGCGGAGGTGCTTGGCACCAGGAGGCAGGGTTATGAGACGAGCCTCCAGTTTTATAATCGCTCAGCACAAGAAATACGTTACACACATACAGTTGTTGACAAAATACACTGTACATTATATACCTCAGCTAACTAAACTATGGAAATGTATAATATAATTCATATAGCAATACGGTCTCACTGCACAGCAGGCCAGCAGTTAGCCGAGTCATTGCACACAATCCATGTTGAGGCACAAATCAGTGACGTGCCTCAACTGGCTGCTGATCACCGCACCGTCTCTTCTCAGTATTTGAATGGCAAATGTGAAAATAAAAATAAAAATAATCTAAAACTGGGGAAGTTAAATGGAAGATAACTTTAGTATAATCACTGGATACATATAACAATTTAATTAATTTTTTTTCTTTTTACTTTTTTTTTTCTTTCCATGATGGCAGGTGAGGCCGTGCCTCCCCTGCCTCTAGTGACTGCACGCCACTGACTTGAAGGTATGCCAAGGGGTACGTGAGATTTTTTTTAAATGTCTGTCAAAAAGAACTGTGAAAAGAAATGCAACAAAGCAATATTCAGTGTTGACAGCTACAATTTTTTGTGGACATGTTTCATAAATATTGATGTTAAAAATTTCTATTTTTGTGAAGAAATGTTTAGAATTAAGTTCATTAATCCAGATGGATCTCTATTACAATCCCCAAAGAGGGCACTTTAAGTTGATGATTACTTCTATGTGAAGAAATCTTTATTTATAATTGAATTTGTTTATTTTTCAACACGTTTTTAGTTATTTTTATATATTTTTTTCCAAATAGTTCAAGAAAGACCACAACAAATGAGCAATATTTTGCACTGTTATACAATTTAATAAATCAGAAACTGATGACATAGTGCTGTATTTTACTTCTTTATCTCTTTTTTTCAACCAAAAATGCTTTGCTCTGATTAGGGGGTACTTGAATTAAAACATTTTTCACAGGGGGTACATAATTGAAAAAAGGTTGAGAACCACTGTTCTATAACCTTGTATTACTCCTACAGTCCCCTGGACTTTGTAATACTGCCTACCTTGTTTCTTTATTCCAATTATCCCGCCATTTTTTTTATTGACTTCTATACTATACATACTATATATATGTGATCAATTTCCGTGTTTGTTTCAGTTATAGTTGTTGCCTATTTTGCATACCGATTCTCAAACTATAGTACGTGGTTCACGAGCTCTATTTAGTGGTACAAAGAATCCCTTGATTAGAGTACAGTGTTTTATTTTGCTCTATTCGAACACCGTGTTACTGTTCAAACTGTGTGTAATTTTACAGTGGCCCAAAATATGAAATATACTTGTTAAATAAAACCTCTGCCTTGTTTTTTATTAAATACTTAGGCCTACTACTGCAAGTTTTTTTTCTAAGAAAATTTGAGAACCACTGAGCAAGTTCATTCCCATCCACTCCTTCGTGAGCAGGTGCCCAGAGAACTGTTACCACACTTCCAGCTTTATTTATTCCCAAAGATTGTCTGAACTATTTCATATATTAAATTCTGTCTTGTTCCTGAAGCTACATTTTTCATGCTGATGAATGCCCTGCTGCAGTCAAAGCACACAGCTTTACTTGCTTTATTTTCCTCTTTTCAATTAACTGCCATATAAATTCCTATTAGTTTCCCCGTAACTTGTGGAACAACTACTGAAGCTCCTACTTATTTTTTTTAAAAGTTTTAGATGCATCTGTATGTATTTTGACATATTCTGAATACTTTTCCTTAATACATTTTTCTATCTGATAATGATTTAAATTTATGATATTCCGCCACTATCCCCTTCCATCTCGATCCGGTCTCAAATTGCGTAATGTCTTTCGTGGTGGGTTAGATTCAGGCTTAAGGGACTGATCAGATTGGTTAGCTCAGTCAGTCACGGCAAGCCGCGAGGACCAAAGTTTATTATCATGAAATAAATAAATACAGAGTAGTGAATGGGGTAATGTAAGCGTGAGAAATCTCAAGTGTGGCGTGAGAAAGGGTTAAATTGTGTGACTGTCTCGCTCAAAGCATGAGGCTTGGCCGTTGTGTACCCCATCTTTCTGGGATATGAGCGGTCTTTGGGCGACTTGCTATGCTTTAGGCTGCGAACAAAAGTTTGGGTTATGAATGTCCCTACCGCTAGTTGGCGTAACAAATTTCACAATGAACCCCATGAGATCTGACCAAAACATCTGGTCTAACTTGTTAGCATTAGCTTAAAGCTAGGAATCGACATAACTTTGGTTTTCCAACTTTACAAACAAAGTTAGTACTGTAATTTTTGGACTTTAAAGCGCACTTAAATCCTTTATTTATTTAATGTAATTCTAATAAGTGTGACCAGTAGATGGCAGTCACACATAAGAGATACAGTATGTGTGGACTGCAGGTTGACGCCTGTTCAATAAATGATGCTAACAAGTACCCGTAAGCAAGGAACACCAAACTTTGATGTTTCATGGAGAATATGGAAGATTACACGCGGAGCTAAGAAATTTATGAAAATGTTTTAGTACGACTTTGGTAGGCTACAAAGCCACATCAGATTGTCAGAGCATTATGGCTACCGTAGTCAGACGTACTGTGCTTCAACATACGGGTATTATTATGGTGTGTGTGTATAAGGACCGCAAAAATAGCACCTGTTAGGAGATATTAATTAGTGTTTTGTTTCGCAATATCATGCAAAACCAACTTTTCTTACCTATTGGTACCTGCTGTTGTGTATTTGGGATCTGCTTAAATCCTGAAAATGTGCACGCATTCGTCATTGTAGTCCATGCCGTAGTCAATAAGCACTTTCTTTTTCTCTATCCTCTTGTTGTGGGCTGTTCATCCTGTGCTGTTTCTATTATTAATATAAAGTAGCGTACAGTTCTAACTTATATCTTTCAGTAGACTCGCTACAGAAGCGCTAAAAACTACCGGTAGAACAAAGAAGCCGGGGATAAGACACTGTCGAGGTGGAGCCACGTAAATAAGACCACCCACAAAACGGCGCATCCTGAGGAGATGGTCAGAAAGTGGCTTGAAGATAGTCTGTAAAACATTCTATGCGACATTTTGACCAAATAACCACCATTACATGTTATGTAGACCACAAGGAAGTGTTTTGAATGTAGAAAATAAAATCATAATATGATCCGTTTAATGCGCCTTAGAATCCGGTACGCCTTTTGTATGAAAATAGACCTGAATATACCGCTCATCGGCAGTGCCCCTAATAGTCCGGTGCACCCTATGGCCCGAAAAATATGGTAAGTGAAGGAAAGTGCAGAGAAGAAAAAGTGGATGAAATTCATTAAAATAAATAAATCATTAAAAAACATGACCGAGTGTGTAGCTAAACTGGTAAAGCGGTTCAAACGTAGCACTGCAAGTCTGCACCATACTAAAGCAGAATTAGTCAATAATGCCAGTCAAAGATGTTATAATGTCTAAACCGGAGATATTCATCCATGAAAATGTTGGTAAGCTGCTGATGGTGTGTTTGGTAGTGAAGCATTTCGAAGGAGAACCACTCTCCAAGGTTAATGCTGTATATTATTATTATATTACTGTTTCGCAATATGAGTTGTTTAAGGTACTATCTGAGTCACAGAACCAATTAAACTCATATCCCGAGGTACCACTGTCCATATAAAATACTAAAACGGTACTGCAGCATTTGTTAGACTTAAGGCACAAGGCAACATATTCCACAGTGGAGCAGGCTAGTTCTGTGCAAGACAATTTAAAGATAGAACATGTTCCTAATAATTCTCCATTTGTTTGTTGTCTGGTGGTACGGCTGTGTCTGTTATAAACGTATAATATTTTAGAATGCAAGATTTTTGGCTCCATTGTGATATAGTGAATAGTATCAGAAATACAAGAAGGTTCTTTACTAATCAATTATCAACCTGTAACCATTGGAGGTCTTGATATATGCTGTCAATTCTCGTCCAAGGTGGGCATTTCAGTGCCGATCGTGCAGCCTTGCTCTTGTTCTTTTCAATGTTTCTCTTTGGCGCGCATGAACAAATAACAGAGCACTAATGATTGGATAACTTGTTTGTTCACCTTCCAATGACAGAAACAGTCCAACCCATTGTGGACACAATCTTGTTAATAAGACTAATCAATTCAATGTGACATATAGCGTCTATTATGATGGACAAACACACCTCACACGTACATGTGGTAATAAATGTGTCACTAATTTATTTCAAATTTAAAAAAAAACAACATTCTTTGGTTTGGACTAGATTCATGTTAGCCCCGCCCACTGACTTTGATGGGTGACACACCGGTTAATAATAATTACATAATTAAATTGTGAAATAACTAATTGAATCATTAACTAAATCAATCAATAACTAATGTATTAAATAATGAATTTAATATTGAAACGATTATATGATTAAATAATTGAATGTTTAATGTTTTATATTGCTTAATTTCTCTTGGAACTCCGCACAAGAATTTCAATGTACCTGAACTGTGAGTTTATGCATAAATTGCCAATAAAAACAAACAAAACAAAAATTGTAATAATTAAATAATCAAATGTAGTTTTACATTAAATAAAGTAATGACACATATAACACATGCATGTATTTAATTGAAATTATAATTAATTAATGACAATTAAAGCGGCCATATTATGATTTTTTTTCTGTATTTAAAGGGGAACTGCACTTTTTTGGAATTTTGCCTATCATTTACAATTCCTATGTAAGACCGGAACACATGCCTTTCTTTTTTTATGTATTCTAAATCGTAAACATAAAAAAATCAGCTAACAATGGAGTCAATAGGAGCTCATCTACCCTCTAAATAAACATTCCAAAACCACCAACAATACCCCATGTACATCTCGTGACCAGAATATTAACCACGAATAAGCGATATTGTTATCATTAGCTATATCACAGACAATCTACTTTTAGCGGTGCATTGATTACAGAGAGCTAACTAGCTTATACTGTTATATTGACATATTGAGCTGGTGCCCGGCTGCTGCTGCTGCATTGCCTCTGAGTTGGTAAAAGTTTATTCTAGATTATAAATCACGCCTCTCACCTGGATAGTAGAAAGACGTGGCCATAAACCGAGAAGTTAGTCAACTCTGACATCCAACTTAGACCCATAGACGGCGAGAAAGACAAAAAAAAGACGCTTGTTTGTGGTAAAACATTTTTTTTACTCATTGTATGGATGATGAATAACACATCCCAATCAATCGGCATCCCAGTGAGAGCAGACATTGTACAGTAAGTGATTGTTTTATTATGTTTAAAGTACGATTGTACTGTATACCGGTACTACAAAAGTACTGCGTTACTAATGAATTAAAAACAATACTATACTGCCTTTGAAAAATACCAGTACTTTTTTTCCCCCATCCACATGCTGCCGTGCGGCAGTGACGTACAGAGCCGGGGTGTAGGATGTTGAGTGTGTCAGCACGCACACACACAGCCGGGAGTGCATATAAGAAACCGCGTTTAAAAGGAAGAATGGCCAAAAATTAAAATTGTACTGGTTAATAAAGACTGCGTGAAGCGTAATATGGAGGTATTTGGGCTTCTAACATATCGATAAAGATAACGCTTTAAACACGGAAGCGCCGCTGCTTTAAAACATGCCTCGCCAAAGGTGGCGTGTTTTAAGTATTAATCTTTGCTTCAAACTTAGCTAAACAATTAACTACCAAGCAGTCCAATAAACAGGTAATATAGTTAACTAGCTCCCCCGTTGTGCAGATACAGATACGTACCACGTGCACAGCTGGCTTGTTGCCAATTGATAGCGCAGTCCAAACCGCCCACGTAGAGCAAACTAATGACTACATTTTGTAACAAATTCCTACAATTTGTTTAATCTTTTACCAATGTGTGTTTTACCTACTACATGTCTTATCTGTGTAGTTTTAGCCATAGAATTGTTTTAGCATTTACAAATAATTGTATTTTTTCTTAAAGCCAACCAAGAGTGTCAAATATAAATCATAAAGCATTAAATACAATGTCAATAAAGCTTTCTATTCTAACCTAATCCTAGATTATGGCAGGCTATATGTAATATATACACTTGTAAATTGTTCTTTGAGTGCAATTAGAAAAGCCCAACGTGTTTAATTGCCTTCTAATTTTTATTTTAATCTTCTAAAATTGTTCTTTGAGTGCAGGAAACACATGTTTAATGTATCGTAAGATTTTTGTTCGAATGAAGCCAATATGACATTTTTCTTGTGGTCCCCTTTATTTTGAAAAGTATCAAAATACATTTAGGTGCCGGTACCAAAATATTGGTATGGGGACAACCCTAGTTCGAAGTTTGTATTTCTTGTTTAGTACTTAGCAATACTGCTATATGATGCTTAGTGTTTCAATAAAGTTGAATCTGTTTAGCATACAGCTTATTAAACTTGTAGCTCATCCTTATATTCAGAAGTTTTTTGGATCATCATTTGTCCCAAAATAATTCCTTGTCGTCTCTCAAGAAGTCTGCTATGATTAGTAGTGTTGTTGTTGAAGGGAAAAGCGAATGTTGTAAAGTGTTGTTTTCGTCAACGATGACGATGACGAAATAATTTCGTTGACGCCACTTTTTTTCATGACGATAACGAGACGGTGACGAGATAAACATGTCTCTCTGATGACTCCAAAATGATTGTGTGTCTGTCTCCTATGTAATTGCGCTCTGGAATAATATTGTGAATGACATCTGCTGGGTCAAAACATGGTCCCTTCCTAACAGGTATTTACTTACCAACAAAGTCAAAGAGATATCTTTTAAAATAATTCATCGTTATTACCCTTTAAAGACTGTGATGGTTAGATACAAGAAGGACATTGATGTTACCTGCACCTTATGTAACATGCATCCAGAGACTGTTTACCACCTGTTTTGGACTTGTGAAAGCACTCGATCACTATGGCAGGGCATCTGTCGCTTCATCCTGGACAATATTCACGACACATTTGTGCTTGTTTTAAAGATGTGATATTTGGTTTTACACTATATGAACAAAAATTTGAAAAGGAATTTTACCTTTGCAACCTCATTATACTATTGGCTAAGTTTTATATTCATAAATGTAAGTTTCTCAATACCCGACCTGTCTTTTGTGCCTTTAAAAAAGAGTTAGAACTGTACATTAAGACACTCTCTACCTCTAGCAACCAGAAAGCTGTGAAGACGATTATGCTGTGTTCCAAATTTGAGTTGTTTACTGAAATTGAGTGAGCCTATGGCTTTGCACTTTGTTTATATTATATATGTTTTTTTTGCATTCTATTTTAGTTACTTTGAATTTATAACCCCCTGGCGCTGCTTTGTATTCTTTTTGTACTGTTTTGTACTACTTTTGTACTTATTTGATTGTTGAAATGTTGAAATGTATAAATAAATAAATTTTTAAAAAAAAAATAAAAAAAAAATGTCTCTCTGATGACGAAAACCTGACGAGACGTGTGTGAGTTTTCATTGACGAGACGAGAACGGACAAAAATGTTAGTGGGTAATCTGTCAGACGTTTAAATGCATGACATTTCTGTTTATTGTGTGTGTCAATTAAAACCTACAAAGTATCTGCTGCTGCGTTCTATCCTTGTTTGGCCACGCCCACCAACTGGCGTGCGGCGCACAGCGTGCTCAACACGTCAGACTGTTGTTACTCATCAGGCAATGGACCGTGATGGCGGCGGCAGTTTCAACACAGGGGCTCGGTGGTCGCAAACGTAGAGACGACATATGGGTGTATTTTAAATATAACCCAGCAGATCCTAAAACAGAGTGTATTGTGAAGGAAGACGGTGACAAATGTGGCCACAAAATATGCGGAAAAAATACGACCAACCTTAAGCGGCACCTTAAGGCTCGCCACAAGGATATTTTTTCGAAGGTAAGTTACAAATGCTGTTAACATAATCGATAAATGTCATAGTAAGCTAATACATTAGTACGTTTTCCACATACTCCTGGCGCAAATGGGCTGCTAACTTCAGGCTAAAGTTAGCTTTTGTTACGCTAACGTAAATTCATTATGTGTGTGTTACTTTAGCAGCATGTTTAGCCATGTTTACATTCAGTGGCGGTGTGGTTATCTCTTTGTGAGTACGTTCTGTCAGCACGTAACTTGATATGTTAAACAGGTCGAGTTACTGTTATACGTAGAGTCTGCTAGCTTTAGCCTAAAAGCCTCTAATTCATATTAAACACTGTTGTTGTTGTTTTTATTTATTGAATTTACTAGTGTTTACAGTATTTACAGGGTGGTCTATTTTATTCCAAAAACTTAAAAACATGTTTGTTTCATACTTTCAAGTATGTACAGTACAACTCTCTGGTATAACTTACAACCTACCTCAGGAATTAATTGATTATTTTATTACATGGTTTGCACAAATTATAGAGAGTGGGGTTGTATGATATCTGTTGTAATTGCACTGGCAGACAGGGCCAAGTTGAGCATATGTGTTCCTCATCCATCACTCATATTTTGGGCATGTTTATGTTCATTGTACTTTAACAAATTCTGAGAAATAAAGCCACAATTGCTCAAGTAGAATGTTTTTGTTTTTTGGCTTTTTTGGAGTAATGAACTTTGATTCCACTGTTACCACTTTATCTGTGTGTAATACACAATCCTTGGATCAGAAATTTGCTGTTGGGTGGAAACCTTATATGCCTAAAACCATTCATTTATTGTTATTATTTGTGAAAATAGCAGATCTGCAAGCTTACAATGGGTTGAACTTATAGATCTGCTGCTATTTTCACAACTTATGTGTGACACTGCCCAACAGCAATCTCCAATACTTATTGACCTAAATTAATTTGTTAAAAGACTATACTTATATACTTATATTATACTTTTTATTCTTTTTTTTTTGGACTAAAACTGGACTAAAACCTTTTTGACTTTTCATCGACTAAAACTAGACTAAAACCCTTTTGAGTTTTCGTCGACTAAAACTGGACTAAAACTATCACATATAAAAGTGACTAAAATGTGACTAAAACTAATAAGCATTTTAGTCCAAAAGACTAAGACTAAGACTAAATGTAAGATGGTTGTCAAAAACAACATTGGTTGTAATGCGCCTATGAAATTAATATACAGCTGTATCCTTAAAATGAGCAAAATACATAAATATTAGATGTTATTATAAATG
Source organism: Entelurus aequoreus (assembly GCF_033978785.1). Classification (NCBI taxonomy): domain Eukaryota; kingdom Metazoa; phylum Chordata; class Actinopteri; order Syngnathiformes; family Syngnathidae; genus Entelurus; species Entelurus aequoreus. The sequence continues at coordinate 27,678,266 of NC_084735.1, read as the reverse complement.
TGCCTGTTAGTATATTACATACTGTATATATTTACAGCATGTACCTGTATATAAAACATTTAGGCGGAACAGAGCAACTCCAATTGGCTCCATTGTTAGCTGACTTTTAGTAACGTTTAAGATTTTGAATGCATAAAAAAGAAAAACATATGCGTTCTTGTCTTACTAATGGATTGCGAATGACAGGCAAAATTCCCAAAAAAGTGCAGTTTCACTTTTAACACTTCCTTGTGGTCTACATAAGATGTAACGATGGTTCTTTAGTCAGAATTTTGCATAGGTTATGTATTACAGACCGTTTAAGCCGCTTTCTGACCAACTCTACAGAATGTGCCGTTTTGTGGGTAGTCTTATTTACGTGTTTCCACTTTGACAGTGTCTTCCCCCGCCATCTTTGTTGTAGTTTTTAGCGCTTTCATAGCGAGTCTACTGACAGATATAAGTTCCAACTACACGCTACTTTGTATTACAAATGGCAACAGCGGAAGATGCATGTGAATGTACGAGCCAGTCTGCCCCACAACACGAGGATAGCAGAAAAGAAGGAGCTTATTGACTAAACCGTCGGACTATAATGGCGGACACACACAAAGCACTTTGGGTAAAATAATAGCATATAAAAATAATCCGCTGGCGTCACAGGTCAGAAAACACCACAGGACAAAGCGAATTTCAAACGGATCGTTTAGAGGAAGTATGAAGGAAGGCAAGATTGTTTTAAAAATATCTCTGCAATGCCTCCACGGTTTAATTTCACATTTTTGGGATTTATGCAAATTCCAAATACACAACAGCAGGTACCAATAAGAAAAGTTGGTTTTGCATAATAGGACCTCTTTAATATAAAAATACAAGCAATCACTGGACTACACTTGCGTTAGACCCGCCCTATGACTTTGAAGGGTGAGTTTGACAGATAAAATCAAATCATGAAGTCTGACAGTTTCATTAAAAAAATAAATAAATCATGAAATAGTTACGTAGCTAAATCATGAAATAGTTAATTAAATCAGGAAATAACTTAAAGATTAAATAATTCATTCAATATTTAAATAATTAAATAATTCAAGGTTCAAGCTTTTTATTGGCCAATTTCTCTTTGAACTCTGAACAATAATTCTAATGTGCCTGAACTGTACGTTCATGCATAAACAGACAGTAAAATAAATACATAATACAAATTAAAAAACCTTGTAATAATTCATTAAATGTACTTTTAGCTTAAATACATTAATGACACATTTAACAACACATTTATGTACTTAATGCCAATTATAATGAATTAATGACACATTTAAGTAATTGAAGATTTATTTATGTTTCATTTCATCCCATTTGACCATTAGTGCATTCCTAGTGAAAACACTTTTAAACTGTTTAAATTCCAGCATCAAGGCTCCAATTTTTGACCGCTAATAAACTATTGTGGTGCTAAAATATTGTGTATATTACTGCAACAACATTAGCTACAATAAAAACATTGTTAGTAACTCACTGACAGGGTCAACCAATCAAACATGTGCATTATTTAGTGTAAAGGATTACTCCTTAGATTGTACAGGTGTACCTTGCTATGGTTGTTACTAGTGAGGTGCGGATCGATACTGAAATATCAATACTGACAATACCGGTTCTTTATGCTGTAATATCAATTCTCAAATCAAAATATTGACACTTTTGATACTTTAGGTATTTGAGATCAAGCGTGTCATTAACAGGAACACAGTGTAAAGTAACTAAATCATTGAGATCTTGTCTAAATGAAATGTGATTGGAGGGAACTACTTTTTCTTCCGCCGAGGTAAGTACATAATGCGCAAAGGCAGCTGCACATTGTGCTGTGCTCAGTCATTCAGTTTGTCATTCGTTTATTTAGAAAATTACGGGCAGTTAAAATAGGTCACTCCGTATTATAAAACAAAGTGTATGTATCCTTTTATTGTTTGAGACACTACATACCAAGTTGAATATAACGCATTTAGTGCAGAATAATGCCATCATTTGTTTCGCCCAGTGATTTTATATTGATTAATTTTGAAGAGGCAGCACGGTGGAACAGGGGTTAGTGCATGTGCCTCACAATACGAAGGTCCTGAGTAGAACTCACACTAAATTGGCCCTAGTGTGTGAAGTGAGTGTGAATGTTGTCTGTCAATCTGTGTTGGCCCTGTGATGAGGTGGCAACTTGTCCAGGGTGTACCCCGCCTTCTGCCCGAATGCAGCTGAGATAGGCTCCAGCACCCCCCGCAACCCCATAAGGGACAAGCGGTAGGAAATGGATGGATGGATTGAATTTTGAAGATGATTCCCAAGAGCAGCAACACTCGATGTACACTATTTTTTTAAATGTACCCCACACATTAGATATGTTTGCACAAAGCATCAGATCGGTAAGAAAAATCAGTGTTATCGCACATCACTAGTTGTTATATCATAAGAAATATTAAGTTATATTACACAAGCCCTTACTCTTCATGGGCGCGCTGCAGTTGGTTCTTGCATTGACCGAGTTGCTCCTCGAGCTCCGCCAGGGTCAATTTTATCTGCTTTCCATCAGGTCCTGCCTTCTGCACACAAACACACACAAAGTGAGTCTAGAAATACATTCTTCGCTTTAACTCGGGGGGTGTGGGGACGACGACAGAAAGTCCTGCGCTTGGTGTATTCTATGCCCTACTTTTGACTCCCTCTTCTTTCTTTCCTGACTGTCAAGAAGATCTTTAGAAGGGAGACGCACCGGTCCTGCCGAGCATGCAATGAATTTGTCAAAACAGATGCTGCGTGTACACAAGTCTGGCTCGCCCACTTCTCGCAACATCACATTTGTCAAGGCTGCAGAAGAATTTGCCAATGGAGACGCTCTGATCCTCCTACACACTCATTATATCGACACACAAACATTGAAACAAAAGCAGATGGTGGTTTTCTGACTGCACCTGACAACACATTAACTGTATAACATATATATATATATATATATATATATATATATATATATATATATATATATATATATATATATATATATATATATATATATATATATATATATATATATATATATACACAGTACCGTAATTTCCGGACTATAAGCCGCTACTTTTTCCCCTCGTTCTGGTCCCTGCGGCTTATACAAGGGTGCGGCTTATTTACGGCCTGTTCTTCTCCGACACCGACGAAGAGGATTTCGGTGGTTTTAGTACGCAGGACGAAGACGATGACACAATGATTAAAGACTGACTTTTCATATACCGGTAGGCTGGTTATTTTGATAACGTACAGGCGAGCACTTTGTATTACTTTGCACCGTTGTATTATTTGTACTCTGCACGAATGCTGTTCGCCATGTCAAAGATGTGAAAGTTTGATTGAATGATTGAAAGATTTATTGTTAATAAATGGGACGCTTTGCGTTCCCAAACAGTCATCTCTGTCCCGACAATCCCCTCCGTGGTAGCAGGAACCCCTATATACTACGGTAATTACACATCAAAACCCTGCGGCTTATAGTCGGGTGCGGCTTATATATGGAGCAATCTGTATGTTCCCCTAAATTTAGCTGGTGCGGCTTATAGTCAGGTGCGGCTTATTGTCCGGAAATTACGGTATATATATATGTATATATAGTATACATACAGCAATGTTAATATTTGGTTACATGTCCTTTGGCAAGTTTCACTGCAATAAGGCGCTTTTGGTAGCCATCCACAAGCTTCTGGTGGAATTTTTGACCACTCCTCTTGACAAAATTGGTGCAGTTCAGCTAAATTTGTTGGTTTTCTGACATGAACTTGTTTCTTCAGCATTGTCCACACGTTTAAATCAGGACTTTGGGAAGGCCATTATAAAACCTTAATTCTAGCCTGATTTAGCCATTCCTTTACCACTTTTAAAGTGTGCTTGGGGTCATTGTCCTGTTGGAACACCCAACTGCGCCCAAGACCCAACCTCCGGGCTGATGATTTTAGGTTGTCCTGAAGAATTTGGAGGTAATCCTCTTTTTTCATCATCCCATTTAAAGCACCAGTTCCATTGGCAGCAAAACAGGCCCAGAGCATAATACTACCACCACCATGCTTGACAATAGTTATGGTGTTCCTGGGATTAAAGGCCTCACCGTTTCTCCTCCAAACATATTGCTGGGTATTGTGGCCAAACAGCTCAATTTTTGTTTCATCTGACCACAGAACTTTCCTCCAGAAGGTCTTATCTTTGTCCATGTGATGTCAGATGAAACAAAAACTTGTATACATATATATTTATATATACATATATTTATTCATACAAATATATACATACATATATATACACACATACATATACACATGCATGTATACATACATGCATACATATATATATACACATACATATATATACTGTACATACATACATACACACATATATACTGTATACATATATATACACTGTATACATATATACTGTATATATATATATACACACACACACACACACACACACATATATATATATATATATATATATATATATATATATATATATATATATATATATATATATATATATATATATATATATATATATATATATATATATATATATATATATAAATATATAAAGACAACATTTAAGCCCCAAATGTGAATATATCTTTTGCAAATAAAGGGGATTTCCATTGTAGGAAACACAAGCCGTCTTGTGTAACCAAACACTCTGGTATCGAATCCTCATTTAAGCATGCAAACAAACAGTGTCAGTGAGTAAACTATGACTATCCACCACCCCCACCCTTGGCTAGTATAACACACACACACACACACACACGCACGCACGCACACGCACAAAGAGAGAGAACACTCAGGAAAACCCACAGACATTACACTTGTTAATCGTTGTTGATTGGTTTCAAACATGACCGGGATAAATACATTTCCGCGAAGTATGAATTATAAATTACAAATCATAATGTTTAATTTTCAACATTTTCATAGTTTAAGCACGAAAAAAAATGAAGACCTTCTAAATAAGTTTTCAGTGGAGCCCTATAGATATGAAGTAATGCCTTTTAGTCACCTTTACACTATTGTAATCCAATAAAGTAACGCTGCATGAGGCTGGGCAAATCAGTGGTCACGATACTGAACAAAAAGCTTCTAATTGGATTGGTCCCCTCGAGTGGCCAATACTACTGTAGTATCGATATTTCTAGTTTATTTAGCCATTTTTTCACTTGAAAATGTTTAATTTAGGACCAATTTTTTTTTTTCAATATGCTTAAAAAAATTTCCCCCCTATAAATCGTCGGCTTTAATGGCATATTCCGGAATAATTACAGCGTGGTACACTTTTATTTTGAAGGCCAGAATTTTTTACTTAGACTTAGACAAACTTTGATGATCCACAAGGGAAATTGTTCCACACAGTAGCTCAGTTACAAATGATGGAAAAGATGGAAAGGACAATGAGGGAATAAAATAGACTAAAAGCAATATAAAATATAACATATATACGTAATATTTACATAATATATGTACAGTATAGGATATATACTGATATATGTTTATATCATATATACAATATATAACAATTACCATGTACAATATTACAGTATAAGTAACAGCTGCAGCATAAAATATAGAGTAAATCCATCAGAAAATAGACATTATAAACAAAGAGAAGTAGCTAACATAGAAGGTGTCAGGTAATAGACATCATCTATTGCTGTATGGCGAGTGATTATACAGCTGGATGGAGTGCGGAATGAAGGAGTTCTTGAATCGAACACTGTGGGAACGAAGCTGAAGGAGCCTGTTAGAGTATGAACTTTACATTATATTGACATTTTGGGCTTCAAAATAAAAGTGTACCGGATGGCCATTATTCTGGAATATGCCACTACAGTCGTTTCAAATTTATTTGGGATTCCTACTTTGTAATCATTAAAAAGCAGCGACTGCTTTCAATGTGTGTATTACTCAAGTTAAGAACAAATGTTACGTAATAGGCAGTACTTTGTTTTAAGTCAACAGTGTTCTGTTACAAAGCAGAAACACTTCCTGCTTGCCAAAATAAAATACAACTCTCTGCCCCCTGTTAACAACAATATGCTCAAAAATGAACACATTATTAGACACAAATTAGTTTAGGACATTTTTAGACGGTCAAGCTAAATACAATTGGGGAAAAGTTGCTCAGAATGTCTGCGCTCAAAGCGAGCTTTAAGGCATTAGCTCTGCGCTTTTTCTTTGGCTTTTTTCACAACACTTAGTCCAAAAGAAAGAGCTGTCACGTGAAGTGTAAGCGAACTCACATTAAAAAGCATAGGAGGCGTCTCTTGTCATCAAAGCTAAGCTAACCTGTTCTATTTTTTCCCAACTTTTTTTTACACTTGCATGATAAGTAAAAAAGTGTTGTGCTAAGCTAACTGCCTCTTGAATGTACTTTTAAATTGCATTTGTGCTGTTTCGGTTTTATTTTAGTATTTATAATCACTATTTCATACACTAGTATTTATTTGTGACCCTGTAAAACGTCTGAGTGTTTGGAAATGTATTGTTATAAATAATATTATTATTGAATATCCTAAATCCCCTCATTTCCAATTGGAAAAAAAAAGGTATTGTTAAAGTGTATTATTGTTTTTTAAATGTAAATATTAACAGTTAAGAAAGTATTTTCCACACTCCTATAACACTTTAAAAGTTAAACTGAGGTCTTGTGCTGGTGACAGTTTGACCCTGGAACAGATTAACTGAATGTTAACAGTTTTCAATGCAAGAATAAAAAGGTAAGACTCAGCATTTTATTGGCTTTAAATGTAAATATTAACAGTGTTTAATGTATTTTCACACCCATATGACACTAACACAGTTCTATTAAGGTCTGAGGCTGGTAACAGCCTGACCCTGGAACAGATCAAATCAGATTACATTAATCCCAATTTGAGTTATACTCTTATAGATTATGTAACAAAAATGCCTTGTATGGAGTTTAATTTGTGTCTTTACTATGAAAGTTTTTTTTGACACTGAATGTATGTCATTTAATTATGCGAAAATGTCAGTGAAAAAAAATGTGTGCGTTTAAAAATTCAGTGTATGAAAATTTGTAAACATTGAAGTCACGTGACCCGTTTCCAGTGACTTCAAACCTCATTGGCTGGTACCGAGACAGGATCGGTTGCTTCATTTACTGGAAGTGGGTCTCACGTTTTGAAGCAGCAAATTTTTCTTTTTTTACACTGAATTTGTATACACTGCATTTTAAAACACAAACATTTTGCTAACATTTTTTTTCCAATGAAATTGTTATAATTTGATGTAAAAAATTTGGTTCACAAAAATGAAATGCAATAAATTCAGTGATATTCCCTTTTTTTTTGCTGCAGCTGTTACACATACTGTAATATTGTACATGGTAATTGGGAATTGTTATACATTGTATATATTATATAAAAATATTATATAATAATATCAGTATATATTATATACTATATATATAATATGTAAATATTACATTTATGTTATATTTTATATTGCTACTATGGTATATTTTAGTCTACTTTATACCTTTTGTTTTCGTCCTCTTTTTGTGCCCTTGTGCGCATTATCCTTTCCATCCTCACCCTTTCTATCCTTTGTCACTGAGCTACTGTGTGGAACAATTTCCCTTGTGGATCAATAAAGTTAGTTTAAGTCCAAGTCTAAGTTACATAAATTCAGGGTGAAAAAAAAAAAAGCTTTCGTAACAAAGACACAAATTAACCTCCATGCCTTGAGCGTCAAAAGAAAGGAGGGTAACAATTTGTCTGAGGTTTTACAGAATATTTAATTGAATATTCTGTTTTTAACCAGAAAAAACACAAAATGTGCCTCAAAGATGAAACACTTATGCAGACAGCAGGTGCAGGGTTCCAGTCCATCTTAAATATTAATGCCTCTCAGTGACCGGGCCCTCCAACATTTGCATGGTTGCCAGGTGATGGACAAGGCGCAGCAATAATTGACGAGGCGAGCACACATAACAAGGGATATCACATAATCAGGGGTGACGCCTTAAAGTACGCGGCGAAGGACCTGCGTTTGCATGTAGATTTATTCAAAGGATTGCAGTTTGTAAACAGCGGCGTGCATAAGTACGAGGCACCCTTTATCTTTAGTCTTCAGAGGAGCGAGGGAGCCAAATTGGCATATCACTTAATCATTCCTTGCACTGACAAAAGAGGCTCCGTGGAGAGGAGTCAATGAAACAGCCTGTTCTCAGATAGAAGAACATGCTGCCAGCCATCTGTTGGCTTCATTACGACAACATTACAGCAGACAATGTGACACTGTGACCCATATGCAATTAAGTTCTACAATTTGAGATTTCCCCCAGCAAAACGGTGAACTTTCTTTGAACTGACTGGCTTTTTACTCAATAGAATGAAAACAAGCTGGTTTGTCTAATTTTGTATCGGTGCCTTAAGCTAGCTTAGTCAAACGATAGATGAAGCACATTATCTTCCGCGCATTATCTGTTATCTTAGTTTCAGGGTGTTGTGCTAAACTAGCAGCTGAATGCTTTATAAATACCACAAACATCCGAATGTACCTAAAAGAAAGAACACGTCAATTGGTTTCAACGTCAAGCGTTGATTAAAACAAATTGCCGTTGTTATTTACATTAAAAGCTTGTTTCCGCTTTAGTAAATCTGCAAACTAATATATGGTTTTAGACTAGTAATTTGTGGGGTATGTATATATATATATATATATATATATATATATATATATATATATATATATATATATATATATATATATATATATATATATATATATATATATATATATCAGTGACGTGCGGTGAGGTTCAAGGCTGGTGAGGCACTGACTTCATCACAGTCAGATTTACAAACATATGAACCCTAAAGAGTATCTTATTCACCATTTGATTGGCAGCAGTTAACGGGTTATGTTTAAAAGCTCATACCAGCATTCTTCCCTGCTTGGCACTCAGCATCAAGGGTTGGAATTGGGGGTTAAATCACCAAAAATGATTCCCGGGCGCTGCGCCGCTGCTGCCCACTGCTCCCCACTGCTCCCCTCACCTCCCAGGGGGTGAGCAAGGGGATGGGTCAAATGCAGAGGACAAATTTCACCACACCAAGTGTGTGTGTGACAATCATTGGTACTTTAACTTAACTTTAACTTTATACATACAAACTGTAGCACACAAAAAAGCACATTTAATAAAAAAAACATTATTATGGTCTTACCTTCACTTATAAATGAGTCCATGCGCCGCTCCTTTTGAACAAAAGCATCGATAACTTGTTTATAGAAGTCTTCCTTATCTTTCTTCAGTTTTAAAAGTCTCTCTGTCTCGATGGAGATGATCCTCTAATTATTACCTCCTGCTTCGATTGAAAGTCCAGTTTAGAAAACTGTTTTATTTTAGATATGTAGTCCAGGAAAGAGGAAAAAATAAACGATCGCTGCTAACTGTTGCTGCTCGTTGTCACTTCTTCTGCAGCCGAGTAGTCGCAAGAATGATATCTGGGATCACTACCGCCCTCTACCACCAGGAGGCGGGATTACTGCGAGCCTCACCCAATGCGTCTTCGCAGCCGTTTTATGATTGCTCAGCACAAGAAATACGTTACACACATACAGTTGTTGACAAAATACACTGTACATTATATACCTCAGCTAACTAAACTATGGAAATGTATAATATAATTCATATAACAATACGGTCTCACTGCACAGCAGGCCAGCAGTTAGCCGAATCATTGCGCAATCCATGGTGAGGCTCAACTGGCTGGTGACTCACCGCAAGTCTCTTCTCAGTATTTGAACGGCAAATGTGAAAATTCAGCGATTTTGAATACAAATAATCTAAAACTGGTATAGTTAAATGGAAAATAACTTTATAGTATAATCACTGGATACATATAACAATTTGATACATTTTTTTTCTTTTTACATTTTTTTTTCTTTCCATGATGGCACGTGCCTCCCCTGACTGCACGTCACTGATATATATATATATATATATATATATATATATATATATATATATATATATATATATATATATATATATATATATATATATATATATATATATATATACTGTATTTTTCGGACTATAAGTCGCAGTTTTTTTCATAGTTTGGCCGGGGGTGCGACTTATACTCAGGAGCGACTTATGTGTGAAATTATTAACACATTACCGTAAAATATCAAATAATATTATTTAGCTCATTCACGTAAGAGACTAGACATATAAGATTTAATCGGATTTAGCGTTTAGGAGTGACAGATTGTTTGGTGAACGTATAGCATGTTCTATATGTTATAGTTATTTGAATGACTCTTACCATAATATGTTACGTAAACATACCAGGAACCTTCTCAGTTGGTTATTTATGCGTCATATAACGTACACTTATTCAGCCTGTTGTTCACTACTCTTTATTTATTTTAAATTGCCTTTCAAATGTCTATTCTTGGTGTTGGGTTTTATCAAATAAATTTCCCCAAAAAATGCGACTTATACTCCAGTGCGAATTACATATGTTTTTTTTCCTTCTTTATTATGCATTTTCTGCCGGTGCGACTTATACGGCCTCACCTGCCATCATGGAAAGAAAAAAAAAAGTAAAAAGAAAAAAAAAAATAATTAAATTGTTTTATGTATCCAGTGATTATACTAAAGTTATTTTCCATTTAACTTCACCAGTTTTAGATTATTTTTATTTTTATTTTCACATTTGCCGTTCAAATACAGAGAAGAGACGGCGCGGTGATCAGCAGCCAGTTGAGGCACGTCACTGATTTGTGCCTCAACATGGATTGTGCGCAATGACTCGGGTAACTGCTGGCCTGCTGTGCAGTGAGACCGTATTGCTATATGAACTATATTATACATTTCCATAGTTTAGTTAGCTGAGGTATATAATGTACAGTGTATTTTGTCAACAACTGTATGTGTGCAACGTATTTCTTGTGCTGAGCGATCATAAAACTCTGCTGCGAAGACGCACTGTGAGAGGCTCGTCTCATAACCCCGCCTCCTGGTGCCAAGCACCTCCGCCGCAGAATGCACCGCTCGACGGGAGCGCCACACCAACCAAAGCCCACACCCAAACCCTCCACGTGCAAGACCGAATCCACCCAAAAAAAGTCACTTAACAAGAAGCCAAAAAGTGCAAAAACAACAATGCTCGCGCTGGAGGAGCCGCGAACGACCGCAGGGACACAACATTAGGTACACCTGCAGACTGCAGCGCGGATTTCATATTTCATTCATTCACAACTCTTCCAACACGAACACCAATGTTCCCGCACTTATAAGTAAAGGTAAGACCATAATAACGTTTTTTTTTATTAAATGTGCTTTTTTGTGTGCTACAGTTTGTAAGTGTAAAGTTAAAGTTAAGTTAAAGTACCAATGATTGTCACACACACACTAGGTGTGGTGAAATTTGTCCTCTGCATTTGACCCATCCCCTTGTTCACCCCCTGGGAGGTGAGGGGAGCAGTGGGCAGCAGCGGTGCCACGCCCTTGAATCATTTTTGGTGATTTAACCCCCAATTCCAACCCTGGATGCTGAGTGCCAAGCAGGGAAGAATGCTGGTATGAGCTTTTAAACATAACCCGTTAACTGCTGCCAATCAAATGGTGAATAAGATACTATCACTGGTATATATATATGTATATATATATATATATATATATATATATATATATATATATATATATATATATATATATATATATATATATATATATATATATATATATATATATATATATATACACACACACACACACACACAGTGTGTGAATGGGTGAATGTGGAAAATAGTGTCAAAGCGTTTTTAAAACAACTTTCCACATTGTCATTATGGGTCATTTTGTGTACAATTTTGAGGACGAATAATTGATTTATTCAATTTTGGAATAAAGCTGTAACATAACAAAATGGGGGTAAAAGTGAAGAGCTGTTAATACTTTCCGGATGCCCTGTATATACAGTACAGGCCAAAAGTTTGGACACACCTTCTCCTAATTCAATGCGTTTTCTTTTTTTTCATGACTATTTACATTGTAGATTGTCACTGAAGGCATCAAAACTATGAATGAACACATGTGGAGTTATGTACTTAACAAAAAAAAAGTGAAATAACTGAAAACATGTTTTATATTCTTGTTTCTTCAAAATAGCCACCCTTTGCTCTGATTACTGCTTTGCACACTCTTGGCCTTCTCTCCATGAGCTTCAAGAGGTAGTCACCTGAAATGGTTTTCACTTCACAAGTGTGCTTGAAGTTCGAGAGAATGCCAAGAGTGTGCAAAGCAGTAATCAGAGCAAAGGGTGGCTATTTTGAAGAAACTAGAATATAAAACATGTTTTCTGTTATTTCCCCTTTTTTTGTTAAATATATAACTCCACATGTGTTCATTCATAGTTTTGATGCCTTCAGTGACAATCTACAATGTAAATAGTCATGAAAATAAAGAAAACGCATTGAATGAGAAGGTGTGTCCAAACTTTTGGCCTGTACTGTGTATTCGTTTTCTTTATTTCATGCATTCTATTTCGTAAAATACAGCAAGTATGAGGTGGCTAACAATGCAGCTAATGGGAGTACACTATTCCGCCCATAAAGCAGTCTAAAATCATCAGAAAACCGCCCACAGTACTTAATCTACATGTCGTGAGCTGAACATTAACCAAGTATTAGCGATATTGTTATTATAAGCGCTAACGCAGACAAACTATTTTCAGCGGCGCCGTGAGCTAATTAGCTCATGCAGCTACAGTATTGACATACTGAGCTGCTGCTGCGTTGCCTCTGAGTTGGTAAAAGTTAATTTTAGATTATAAATCATGCCTCTCACTTGTACAGTAGAAGGTGTGGCCATAAACCGAGAAGTTGGTCAACTTTGACATCCAACATAGACCCGGTGATGGCAAGAAAGACACCAAAATACGCTCGTTTGCGGCACATTCTTTTTTTTAACCTGCCTGAGGATTATGATCAATTCTTCATCTGAACGGGAAGATATGAAGATCCCATCAGTCAGCATTCCAGTACAATAAGTATTTATTTTATTATGTTCGTAGGGTAAAGTTTAATTTGTTTAGCACACTGCTTCTAACACTTGTGGCTCATCCTTCGTATATTCAGGCTTAAAAATATAAGGTTCTCTCCCAAAGTCTCTCAAGAAGTCTGCCATGTTGTTTTGATGAGTCTGTGAATTTAATACACAGCTGTATGCTTAAAATGAGCAAACAACGATAATTATTATGAATGAGCCTGTTACTACTACATTACATTTATACTTACAGTGTGTATATAAAACGTTGATGGCGGCTTTTGGATGTTTTTTAAAGTGCTTTATAGGCGGATTAGAGCGAATCTCACTCTAGCTCCGTTGTTAGCCTACTTTTGCTAGCGTTTATGAGTTAGGATGCATAAAAAAACAAAGGTGTTCTTATCCTACATAGGATTGTGAATTAAAGACAAAATTCAAAGAGTCAGACCTAGCCAAACAACAGCTTAGTTTTAGGACTTTGCGCTAAGCTAGCGGCATTAGCTTTCCAAATTAGTCTTTAATGTTGTACCTTTAAATTGCTGGTGGTCTCGTAGACAAGGTCGGTCTTCCTTTTGAGGGATGAGTCACTCTCGGTGGTGCTGATGAGAGAGGAACAGATGGTCGAGGGATTACGAGCTCTAATTTTTAAATGCGTTTCTCTTGTAGTCGAACTTACCCCGCTTTGAGAATGCTGTAAATCGCTTGCTTTACTTGAGCCTCGTCCCCAGTGTTGTCCTTTTGGGATAAACTCCTCGGTGGTATCTCCTTCACAGGGGAAAGCCAGACGTGTCAGGAAATGTATAGAAAATAATCAAATCAGGTAAGCCTATAACGTGAATTCTCCAATTAAGGCTGAAGTTCCTACAGCAGTGGTTCTTAACCTGGGTTCGATCGAATTCTAAGGGTTCGGTGAGTCGGCCTCAGGGGTTCGGCAGAGGTCAAAACACACCCGACTCATCGTGTAAATACAAACTTCTCCCTATTGGCGTATTATGGATACGGCAACAGCTGACTGGTTTGCAGGTTTTGTAATTTGTTGTGAGTTTATGCACTGTGTTGGTTTTGTTCTTTGAACAAGGTGATGTTCATGCACGGTTCATTTTGTGCACCAGTAATAAAACATGGTAACACTTTAGTATGGGGAACATATTCACCATTAATTAGTTGCTCATTAACATGCAAATTAGTAACATATTGGCTCTTAACTAGTCATTATTAAGTACTTATTAATGCCTTATTCGGCATGGCCTTATTATAACCCTAACCCTAACCAAATAACTCTAAATTAAGTCTATTACTTAGAATATGTTCCCCTAGTGTCCAAATAACTCTAGATTAAGGCCTTATTACTTAGAATATGTTCCCCTAGTGTCCAAATAACTCTAAATTAAGTCTTTGTTACTTAGAATATGTTCCCCATACTAAAGTGTTACCAAAAACATATAACTTTGTCTTGAATTAGAAAAATATAACATTTTATTTTTCACTAAAGAAGGGTTCGGTGAATGCGCATATGAAACTGGTGGGGTTCGGTACCTCCAACAAGGTTAAGAACCACTGTCCTACAGTCACTGATTAGCGCTATTCCAACATTGGTTCTGTGGCTGCAGTGCTTAATGTACATACAGTAGACGTCCTGGTTACAAATACAGAAATTACAGCAGGTTGGCTGGGACTTACAGGTTTTCTGGCTATGATGGGGGCGGCCTCTTTTGAGGTCATCCCTGATGACTTCAAACTCTGCTTGAGGGACTCTGGAGTGGCGGCCTTGTTGACAACCGGTGCGGCGTCCCGTCCCAAACCAGCTCTGGATGACACGTTAGAGGAGGCGGAAGCGTACGGGTTGAAAGTCGGTGACGGAGGCGAGGGAAGGGGACTCTCCTTTCTCGCGTCCAGGCTTCTGGAGCGCTTGCGTTCATCAAAGCGGAGATGGTGTCTGGCGCCGGTGCGCCCCCTCGCCTGGGGGCCGCTACCGGGCGTCTTGTTGTTAAACTTGCTGATAAGCTTGTTGATAGGAGCTAGGGAGTTGGTGTCGATCGGCTTCTCGTCCGTGGACGCAGAGGGTCTGGAGATGGACTGTGCAGCAGAATCTACACCCTGCTGGGTACTGATGAAACCGTTTTGTTTAAACCCTCTGGGACCAGCACCGTTCACCTTGACTGGTTTTAAACCGGCTTCATTGTACTCTTCTTTACTTGTACTTTCCTGTTTTGTCTGTACTTCACTCGCAGCCGCTTTGACTTGGGGTTCAGCTTTGGACCTCCCCTCTTTGACAGTCCTGCCCTCGTCCTCGCCTTGACCTCCGGCTTGGCCGTCCCCTGGGGGTCTTCGAAGGGGGCTCCGATAGATCTCCTCGTCCTCAGTTGGAGAAACAGGGGAATGTGAGGGGATCACAACTTCTGCGGCTTCATTACTTTTGGGGGTGCTCTTGTATGGCGACTGGGGAACCGGGCTGGCAGCCGGCGTGTTTAGCTGAACGCCGTAAGAATCCCCTTTGGCGCCGTCGTTCAGGACCACGTACGGCTGTCCGGAGATCCCCTGAACACGGACGGCAACCCCATATTTGCTTCCTGGATGAGGGGTGGCCGTGTGGTTGTTGTTTCCTCTGGACTTGTCGGGCGAGGCGCCGCCCGTGTCTTGGAGGTCCTTGATGAAGCGGATCTGGACGCCGTAGTCCACAAGCGGCTTCCTGTCTGTGGAGATAGTACTCATGTCCACTTCTTGTTTGGTGCAGAGCACACCTGGGTAATACAAATGAAGACAACGTTATTTTGGTTATATATGGTATAACTCAGTCGTCTTATATCATCCTTTAAGAAACAGGAAGTAGCCTGCTAACAAACGAACGTACAACACAAACTTGTCACAACTGTTCGAGAAAGATTTTTACTGATTCAAGTAACTGTTACCGCCGCCTTACAAAACAAAAAGATAAACCCCTGTCGTCTTATATCATCCTTTAAGAAACAGGAAGTAGCCTGCTAACAAACGAACATACAACACAACAAAGTTGTCACTTTTGTTCGAGAAAGCTTTTTACTGATTCAATTAACTGTTTCCGCCGCCTTAGAATACAAAAAGATAAACCCATGTCGTCTTATATCATCAACCACGAAACAGGAAGTAGCTTGCTAACAAATGTACCTATGAAACACCCCAAACATATCACTTTTGTGTGAGAACATTTTTTTGTTATGCTTTTTGAGTAATGTAAGAATTGTTCCCGCCTGCTATAGAATTAAATAAAAGGCACGTACATCAGACTCCACAAACCAAGAAGTGGCTTGCTAACAAACTTATATACAACAACACACAAATGAATAAAAAAAAACACAAATGTGTCACTTTTGTTTAAGAAATATTTTCATTTTGTCTTTTAAGTCACACAAGAACTGTTGATTCCTCTACTCCGATTAAAGAACAGTAAGCCTCAATCGTCTTATATCATCCTCCACAAACTAGGAAGTCGTCTGATAATAAACGGACAATCAAAATAACGCAAATGTTTCAGTTTTGTTAGAGTTGGAATTTTAATCACATAAATGTTTCCCTTTACCACATTAAAAAAAATAAAAAAAATTTATATCAATCTCTATGAAACAGGAAGTAGCTTGCTAACAAATGCATGTATAAAACACCCCAACTGTATCACTTTTGTGTGAGAAATCTTTTTTGTTTTTTAATAACATAAGAACTGTTCCAACCTGCTCTAGAATAAAAAAACGGTACGCTCTTGTCGTCTTATATTAGACTGCACGAACCAAGAGATATATATATATATATAGATATATATATATATATAGTCGTGGTCAAATGTTAACATACACTTGTAAAGAACATAATGTCATGGCTGTCTTGAGTTTCCAATAATTTCTACAACTCTTATTGTTTTGTGATAGAGTGATTGGAGCACATACTTGTTGGTCACAAAAAACATTCAAGTTTGGTTCTTTTATGAATTTATTATGAGAAAATGTAGCTGGGTCAAAAGTATATATACAGCAATGTTAATATTTGGTTACATGTCCCTTGGCAAGTTTCACTGCAATAAGGCACTTTTGGTAGCCATCCACAAGCTTCTGGTTGAATTTTTGACCAATCCTCTTGACAAAATTGGTGCAGTTGAACTAAATTTGTTGGTTTTCTGACATGGACTTGTTTCTTCAGCATTGTCCACATGTTCTTAATGGGGTTTAAGTCAGGACTTTGGGAAGGCCATTCTAAAACCTTCATTCTAGCCTGATTTAGCCAATCCTTTACCCCTTTTGACGTGTGTTTGGGGTCATTGTCCTGTTGGAACACCCAACTGCGCCCAAGACCCAACCTCTGGGCTGATGATTTTAGGTTGTTCTGAAGATCTTGGAGGTAATCCTCCTTTTTCATTGTCCCATTTACTGTCTGTAAAGCACCAGTTCCATTGGCAGCAAAACAGGCCCAGAGCATAATACTACCACCACCATGCTTGACAGTAGGGCTGGTGTTCCTGGGATTAAAGGTCTCACCTTTACTCCTCCAAACATATTGCTAGGTATTGTGGCGAAACTTCTAAATTTTTGTTTTATCTGACCACAGAACTTTCCTCCAGAAGGTCTTATCTTTGTCCATGTGATGTCAGATTAAACAAAAATTGAGCTGTTTGGCCAAAATACCCAGCAATATGTTTGGAGAAGAAAAGCTAAGGCCTTTAATCCCAGGAGCACCACTGGGCCTGTTTTGCTGCCAATGGAACTGGTGCTTTAAATGGGACAATAAAAAAGGAGGATTACCTCCAAATTCTTCAGGACAACCTAAAATCATCAGCCCGCAGGTTGGGTCTTGGGCGCAGTTGGGTGTTCCAACAGGACAATGACCCCAAACACACGTCAAAAGTGGTAAAGGAATGGCTAAATCAGGCTACAATTAAGGTTTTAGAATGGCCTTCCCACAGTCCTGACTTAAACGTGTGGACAATGCTGAAGAAACAAGTCCATGTCAGAAAACCAACAATTTTAGCTGAACTGCACCAATTTTGTCAAGAGGAGTGGTCAAAAATTCAACCAGAAGCTTGCCAGAAGCTAGTGAATGGCGACCAAAAGCGCCTTATTGCAGTGAAACTTGCCAAGGGACATGTAACCAAATATTAACATTGCTGTATGTATACTTTTGACCCAGCAGATTTGGTCACATTTTCAGTAGAACCATAATAAATTCATAAAAGAACCAAACTTCACAAATGTTTTTTGTGACCAACAAAAAATAAGAGTTGTAGAAATTATTGGTAACTCAAGACAGCCATGATATTATGTCCTTCACAAGTGTATGTAAACTTTTGACCACGACTGTGATATAGATAGATAGATAGACACACATATGTATATACATATAAACATATATATATATATATATATACACATTCACATATATACACATATATACACATATACATATATATATATACACACACATATATATATATATATATGTATATATACACATATATATATATATGTATATATACACACATACATACATACATACATTATGTATATATATATATATATACATACATACATACATACATACATACATACATACATACATACATACATATACATAGATACATATAAACATATACATGTATACACATACATTCTATATATAAATATTTATATATGTAGCGGCAAGTTACTTTTGCCGTGTAGCTTGCTACAATTCACTGGGAATAGCTTCACATTTAATTGAGAGTAACTTGTAGCTGAGCTTACTACATTTTCCAAGTTGCTTGCCCATGAAATGCAATAATAAAATAACACATTTGTCACTTTTGTTTAAAAACATTTGTTCTTTTGGCATTTTAACTCACATAAAAACTGTTCCCTCCTCTACCATGATTAACAAAAACAGTTAGCCCCAATCGTCGATCACCTTCCACGAACAAAGAAGTGGCTTACTAACAAACTTGTGTACAACACAACCAAAATTTGTCGAAATCTTAATTTTTTAATCCAACTTTTTTTATTGTCATTTTCAAATACAGAAAAAAGTGCAAGTCGAAACAGTACAATTTTAAAGTCAGAAAATTCTTCACACCCTTTCCCTTAAAACCCAAATCCCCCACCCACCCTCCCACCCCACTCAGGTCACACTAACAAGGGACATCTGGCACAATCATATAACAAGTAAGACGGCAAAGACAGACACATTCTCCCACACACACACACACACACACACACACACACACACACACACACACACACACACACACACACACACACACACACACACACACACACACACACACACACACACACACACACACACACACACACACACACATACGAGGCCAGAGACAGACAAACAGGCTGAAAGGAGAGAAAGGGAAAAAATTAAATTAAATTAAATTAAATTAAATTAAAATAAAATAATAATAATAAATAAATAGGAGATTATTCCTCATCTGCATAAATCAAGAGAGTTGACATACAGCAAAAAAGGACTCCATGAGCTTTCAAACGCTTGAGCCTTTTAGCGAAAACCTAAGTTTTTCCAATTTTAGATTGTAGAGAACCTCTCTAATCCAACGGCCGTGTGATGGGGGGCGAGCCAGCTTCCAATTAAACAAGATCAATCGCCTGTTTAGCAAGGTCGTAAAAGCAACAGCGCGTTTTAGTGATACCGGGCACATGTTATCGGGGCATACGCCAAAAATGGCTGATGATGGGTTGGGGGGAAAGTTTTGACCGTATGCTTTTCCGATTGTGTCAAAAATGTCCTCCCAAAAGGAACATAGTTTAGAGCAGGACCAGAACATATGGACATGATCGGCCGGAGATTGTTTGCATCTATTGCAGGTATTGCTAACAGTGGGGTAGATTTTGGATAGTTTTGAGTTAGTATAATGAATTTTATGGATTACTTTGCATTGGATGAGACTATGACGGGCACATATTGAGGAGGAGTGAACCAGTTTCAGGGCAGAGTCCCAGTGTTGATCGGATATGTTGGTATTAAGATCGCTCTCCCACGAGGCTCTTATCACTGATAGAGAGTTTGGAGCAACTGAACTTAAAGAGGTATATAACACAGAGATACATTTTTTATGATTAGGGCTCAAAGATAACAATGTATCTATAAGAGTTTCCGGAGGACGATTCGGAAAGTGTGGGAACTGTTTCTTTACGAAGTCCCTCGCCTGAAAAAAACGAAAAAGGTGGGAGTTCGGCAAATCCTATTTGGAAGAGAGTTCAGTGAAGGATGAGAACACTCCGTCTGCATAGAGGTCTTTCACAGTGGTGATACCATGATCGTGCCAAGTCATGAATGCGGGGTCAGTACGGGAAGGTATAAATAATCGGTTTTTAAGTAGCGGGGTCAATATAGATGGGCCCTGAAAACCCAAGTGTTTACGTAGCTGGTTCCATATTTTAATGGAGATCGATACAATGGTGTTTGCGCCTTCAAGTTTAAATGGGAAAGGGAGTGATGAGCATAAGCAAGAATGTAATGAGGACTGTGGGATCGCCGTTTCAAGGGATACCCAGGCTGGGAGGGTCTGAGAGCCTCCATCCATCCAGTATAGGAGTTTCTGTACGTTAGCCGCCCAATAGTATTGTCTAAAATTGGGGAGTGCAAGCCCTCCTTCAGATTTGGGAGATTGTAGGACCGACTTGCGGATTCGGGCCGATCCGGCCCCCCATAGAAATTTGGATATTGATTTGTCTAATTTATCGAAAAATGATTTAGTAATAAATATGGGGATATGTTGAAAAAGGTAAAGGAATTTAGGCAGAGTGATCATCTTCATCAGATTGATCCGACCAGCGAGAGATAATGGTAAAACAGACCAGCGGGCAAAGTTCTTCTCCATCTTTTCAATTAGAGGTAAAAAATTTGCCCGGAGCATATCAGACATAGCCGGAGTAATAAGGATTCCCAAGGAATGAATCCCGTCATGTGCCCATTTGAATGCCGCTAAAGATCGTGGTAACTGTTTAGCTAAGGAATTAATCGGAAACAGCTCACTTTTTTGGTAGTTAAGTTTGTAACCCGAGTGTGTGCCAAACCGCTCCAGAATGTCAAATATTACCGGGAGTGAGCTAGCAGGGTCCGAGATGTACAAGAGCAGGTCTTCCGCATAAAGCGAGACTTTGTGCAACGTGTCCGACCGGGTGATACCTTTAAAGCCTGCCTCCGCGCGTAGCCAAAGAGCAAGGGGTTCTATCGCAATAGCAAACAGTAATGGAGACAACGGGCAACCTTGTCTAGTGCCTCTTTTAAGAAAAATTGGGGCGGATAGTGTATTATTTGTACGTACCGAAGCTACTGGGGACGAGTACAAAAGTTTAACCCAGAGAATGAAATCCTCATTAAAACCAAACCGACCCATCACTTAAAATAGATATTCCCATTCAACCCTGTCAAAGGCTTTCTCCGCATCGAGGGATACTACCACCTCCAGGGTTGAGGGGTTTGGCGAATGGATAATGTTTAAGAGGCGCTGAGTGTTGTGTGAGGATTGCCGGCCTAGCATAAAACCTGTTTGATCCAACGAGATGATGGAAGGCATCACCCTTTGGAGCCGGAGAGCGAGAACCTTGGATATAATTTTTAGATCTACATTTAAGAGCGAAATTGTTCTATAGCTGCTGCAAAGCAGGGGGTCTTTCTCTTTTTTTAGGATGAGAGAAATGGTGGCCCTCGATAAGGTTTCTGGGAGGCGATGCTGCAGAAAAGCTTCATTATACATGTCTCTTAGAGCCGGAGCAAGAACACTGGAGAAAGTTTTGTAATATTCTGTACTAAAGCCATCCGGGCCGGGTGATTTATTGCTCTGTAATGATTTGATGGCTTCTGTAATCTCAATGACACTAATGGGCGGGCCCAGGCCCCTCGCAGCCCCACATTCTATCTGGGGGAATGTTTTATCGCTAAACAGTTCATCTGAGGAAGGGGGGCAGTCTGAGGTATATAATGTTGTATAAAATGCAGCAAATGTTTCATTAATCTTAGCTGGATCTGTGTTAGAGCGAATAGACGTGATTAGTCTCGAAGATGCTTCCTTCCTGACCCGGTGGGCTAAGAGCCTGCCAGCTTTTTCCCCAGATTCAAAAAATCGTTGTCTGGATTTGAGCAGTTGTAATTTCGCTCTATTGACAGACATAAGGTCAAAGTCAGTTTGTAGGCGAAGGCGTTCTTTATATAGTGTCGGGTCTGGGTTTGAAGCGTATTTATCGTCAAGACGAAATCTTAATTTTTTGAGTCACTTAACAACTGTTGCCCCCTGCCTCAATTAAAAACCAGTAAGCCTCTGTCATCTTATATCATCCTCAACAAACCCTGGAAGTAGTCCGATCACAAACGGACAAACAAAATAACAAGTTTATCACGTATGTTAGAGGAATCTTAATTTTTGGAGTCATAACTGTTCTCTCTGTCCCATATTTAAAAAAACAGTATGCCCTGTTGTCTTATCAGACACCATGAACCAAGAAGTAGCTTGCTAACAAATGCATGTATAAAATACCCCAAATGCATCACTTTTGAGAAATGTTTGTTTTACTTTTTGAGTCACATAAGAATTGTTCCCGCATGAAAAGTACACTCATGTTGTTTTATTACAGACTCCGCAATTTAAGAAGTACTAATTAAATAACATGAATTAACATGAATTTATCACTTTTTTTTTTTGGAGAAATATATGTATATTGTTGGTCTTTTAAGTCATATAAGAACTGTTCAACAACACCCAGAAACACCGTCGGCTTCGCTGGGCCTGAGCTCATCTAAGATGGACGGATACAAAGTGGAAAAGTGTTCTGTGGTCTGACGAGTCCACATTTCAAATTGTTTTTGGAAAGTGTGGATGTCGAGTCCTCCGGACCAAAGAGGAAAAGAACCATCCGGATTGTTATAGGCGCAAAGTTGAAAAGCCAGCATCTGTGATGGTATGGGGGTGTATTAGTGCCCAAGACATGGGTAACTTACACATCTGTGAAGGCGCCATTAATGCTGAAAGGTACATACAGGTTTTGGAGTAACATATGTTGCCATCCAAGCAACGTTACCATGGACGCCCCTGCTTATTTCAGCAAGACAATGCCAAGCCACGTGTTACATCAACGTGGCTTCAAAGTAAAAGAGTGCGGGTACTAGACTGGCCTGCCTGTAGTCCAGACCTGTCTCCCATTGAAAATGTGTGGCACATTATGAAGCCTAAAATACCACAACGGAGACCCCCGGACTGTTGAACAACTTAAGCTGTACATCAAGCAAGAATGGGAAAGAATTCCACCTGAGAAGCTTAAAAAATGTGTCTCCTCAGTTCAGTGTTGTTAAAAGGAAAGGCCATGTAACACAGTGGTGAACATGCCCTTTCCCAACTACTTTGGCACGTGTTGCAGCCATGAAATGCTAAGTTAATTATTATTTGCAAAAAAAAATAAAGTTTATGAGTTTGACCATCAAATATCTTGTCTTTGTAGTGCATTCAATTGAATATGGGTTGAAAAGGATTTGCAAATCATTGTATTCCGTTTATATTTACATCCAACACAATTTCCCAACTCATATGGAAACGGGGTTTGTACATCAGGGGTGTCACTCATTCTAGCTCAGGTTCCGCATGGAGGAAAATCTGTGCACACACAGGTCGGACTATTAAAATCACGGAATTAAAACTAAAAAATAAAGGCAACTTCAGATTGTTTTCTTTGTCTTACTTTGGCCAAAAATAGAACAAACACATTCTGAAAATGTTACAATAAAAATATAGAAATAAATACCGCCAGCGGTAAAGTTTAGATCCATGAAGGAAAGAAGAAAGTGAATGAATGTTTATAACTGAACACATTTACATATGCATAAAAATGTGTTTTCTTTTGTATTATTTTTTTTAATGAAGTAACGTTTATGACAAGGGGCGGCATAGTTCGGTTGGTAGAGTGGCCGTGCCAGCAACTTGAAGGTTCCAGGTTCGATCCCCGCTTTCGCCATCCTAGTCACTGCCGTTGTGTCCTTGGGCAAGACACTTTACCCACCTGCTCCCAGTGCCACCCACACTGGTTTAAATGTAACTTATATATTGGGTTTCACTATGTAAAGCGCTTTGATCACTAGAGAAAAGCGCTATGTAAATATAAATTCACTTCACCACCTTTTTCCAAAACACGATGAATGTGAGATATAACAGGATAATGCATACATTTATCATTTGTTTTCAAAACAGTTACAAAAAAGTGGGATCCCATTTTTATGACTTGATGGGGTCCCTGGGACTGGGAATTCCTAGCGCCAACACTGATGGAGTATTGGTGCGTGCAAAACAGCAGCAGGCGGCTGTGGCCTGCGGGCCGGTTCTAATACTAATCAAATATCATCCCGTGGGCCATGGATAATTAATTCTTGACGTTGACACATATGATCTACATCAGGGGTCACCAACCTTTTTGAAACCAAGAGCTACTTCTTGGGTACTGATTAATGCGAAGGGCTACCAGTTTGATACACACTTAAATAAAATTGCCAGAAATAGCCAATTTGCTCAATTTACCTTTACTTCTATGTTATTATTAATAATTCATGATATTTACACTTAATTGAACGGTTTAAAAGAGGAGAAAACACGAAAAAAATGACAATAAAATTTTGAAACATAGTTTATCTTCAATTTCAACTCTTTAAAATTCTAAATTCAACCGAAAAAAAGAAGAGAAAAACTAGCTAATTCGAATCTTTTTGAAAAAATGAAAAAAATAATTTATGGAACATCATTAGTAATTTTTCCTGACTAAGATTAATTTTAGAATTTTGATGACATGTTTTAAATAGGTTAAAATACAATCTGAACTTTGTTAGAATATATAACAAATTGGACCAAGCTATATTTCTAACAAAGACAAATCATTATTTCTTCTAGATTTTCCAGAACAAAAATTTTAAAAGAAAATCAAAAGACTTTGAAATAAGATTTAAATTTGATTCTACAGATTTTCTAGATTTGCCAGAATAATTTTTTTGAATTTTAATCATAATAAGTTTGAAGAAATATTTCACAAATATTCTTCGTCGAAAAAACAGAAGCTAAAATGAAGAATTCAATTAAAATGTATTTATTATTCTTTACAATAAAAAAATACATTTACTTGAACATTGATTTAAATTGTCAGGAAAGAAGAGGAAGGAATTTAAAAGGTAAAAAGGTATATGTGTTTAAAAATCCTGAAATCCTTTTTAAGGTTGTATTTTTTCTCTAAAATTGTCTTTCTGGAAGTTATAAAAGGCAAAGTAAAAAAAATAATGAATTTATTTAAACAAGTGAAGACCAAGTCTTTCAATTATTTTCTTGGATTTTCAAATTCTATTTGAGTTTTGTCTCTCTTAGAATTAAAAATGTCGGGCAAAGCGAGACCAGCTTGCTAGTAAATAAATACAATTTAAAAAATAAAGGCAGCTCACTGGTAAGTGCTGCTATTTGAGCTATTTTTAGAACAGGCCGGCGGGCTACTCATCTGGTCCTTACGGGCTACCTGGTGCCCGCGGGCACCGCGTTGCTGACCCCTGATCTACATCAACAACTTCATTTGCTAGAGTGGCTGAACAGGACAGATTAAAAAATAAAACATTTAATTGATTTGGGATTTTTTTTTTAACCGATTAAGAATGGTTACAAATAAGAATCACAATTTTTGACACCCCACAAAAATACTGATGAAATAACACAAATTCTCATAGTCTGCTTTTGTGTAACTGTCACCAACTACGCCTTCACTTTTTTTTGCTGCCCTATTGTTCAAATTCCTTGTGTGCTCATCGGAGAAACACACACTTGACACCAAAACAACGTTGATACGTTTTGTCTTTTCATGCTCCGGGTAATGTTTAGAGAAGCAGGACTTTGTGTTCACTGTCTGAGACTTACAGCAGCTCACATCAGCATGACTTGGTAGAGCATATGTCTCACTAATGGCATCAATGTGACTGCTGTTGAGATCATTATCGTGCACCTTTTACTGCTG
Organism: Entelurus aequoreus; assembly: GCF_033978785.1. Classification (NCBI taxonomy): domain Eukaryota; kingdom Metazoa; phylum Chordata; class Actinopteri; order Syngnathiformes; family Syngnathidae; genus Entelurus; species Entelurus aequoreus. Next base: position 27,652,203 of record NC_084735.1, on the reverse strand, counting down.
CCATGTTTTTGGTGTGCTAGCATGACCTTGTAAGATGAAAGCACGTTTCGTTAATGAAAGTGGAAGAAGAGTAAACTCCACCTGATGAAACAAGAGGTGAATACTCGTCCTTTTGTTCAACTTCACTGGACCAATAAAGAAAAGGGAGCCTGTCTCTCTCTCTCTCTCTCTCTCCCTGCTAGAGTGTCCATGTTGTTGTCACACTTCAGAGAAGTCACTCAGGCGGACTGTGTTGACTTTAAGAGCGGCGCAGCAGCAGCAAATATTCCCATGCTTGCTGTGCTGCCAACAGTGGAACCTCAGCGCTTATTAAGTTGGAATTCGGGCAAATATATATATACAAAAAAAGGAAGTTGTCACAAAAACTGTCGACGTGCTTGAGGCTTATGTTTATGAAGCTTGGAGTTATGAGCCGGAAATGGTATCCAGAGGCAGGAAACCAAACATTTTTGTCATGGCTGCTCAATAAAACAGTTATACAGAAGAAGGAGAAATTATGGGATGTATGGTGCAAACTTTCATCACGTTATTTGTCTTTAAAAAGGTCATATTGTATTTTTTTAAACACATTTTAAAGACTTCTTTGTGGTCTACAATAGAGGTTCTTAAAGGCCTACTTAAACCCACTACTACCGACCACGCAGTCTGATAGTTTATATATCAATGATGAAATCTTAACATTGCAACACATGCCAATACGGCCGGGTTAACTTATAAAGTGCAATTTTAAATTTCCCACCACACTTCCGGTTGAAAACGTCTAGATCAGGGGTCACCAACGCGGTGCCCGCGGGCACCAGGTAGCCCGTAAGGACCAGTTGAGTAGCCCGCTGGCCTGTTCTAAAAATAGCTCAAATAGCAGCACTTACCAGTGAGCTGCCTCTATTTATTCAATTGTATTTATTTACTAGCAAGCTGGTCTCGCTCTGCCCGACATTTTTAATTCTAAGAGAGACAAGACTCAAATAGAATTTGAAAATCCAAGAAAATATTTTAAAGACTTGGTCTTCACTTGTTTAAATAAATTCATACATTTTTTTACTTTGTTTCTTATAACTTTCAGAAAGACAATTTTAGAGAAAAAATACAACCCTAAAAATGATTTTAGGATTTTTAAACACATATACCTTTTTACCTTTTAAATTCCTTCCTCTTCTTTCCTGACAATTTAAATCAATGTAAAAAATGTTTTTTTTATTGTAAAGAATAATAAATAAATTTTAATTTAATTCTTCATTTTAGCTTCTGTTTTTTCGACGAAGAATATTTGTGAAATATTTCTTCAAACTTATTATGATCAAAATTCAAAAAAATGATTCTGGCAAATCTAGAAAATCTGTAGAATCAAATTTAAATCTTATTTCAAAGTCTTGAATTTCTTTTAAAATTTTTGCTCCAGAAAATCTAGAAGAAATAATGATTTGTCTTTGTTAGAAATATAGCTTGGTCCAATTTGTTATATATTCTAACAAAGTGCAGATTGGATTTTAACCTATTTAAAACATGTCATCAAAATTCTAAAATTAATCTAAATCTGGAAAAATTACTAATGATGTTCCATAAATTATTTTTTTAATTTTTTCGAAAAGATTCGAATTAGCTAGTTTTTCTCTTCTTTTTTCGGTTGAATTTTGAATTTTAAAGAGTCGAAATTGAAGATAAACTATGTTTCAAAATGTACTTGTCATTTTTTTCGTGTTTTCTCCTCTTTTAAACCGTTCAATTAAGTGTAAATGTCATTAATTATTAATAATAACATAGAGTTAAAGGTAAATTGAGCAAATTGGCTATTTCTGGCAATTTATTTAAGTGTGTATCAAACTGGTAGCCCTTCGCATTAATCAGTACCCAAGAAGTAGCTCTTGGTTTCAAAAAGGTTGGTGACCCCTGGTCTAGATATTATGACGTATGCGCGTGATGTCAACGGTTGATACGGAAGTATTCGGACCCATTGAATCCAATACAAAAAAGCTCTGTTTTCATCCCAAAATTCCACAGTATTCTGGACACTATAGACAGCGATTTAAAATTTGACAAACAAGTCAATGGCGTTTTAAAACCGTGTTTTTATCATCTTCGTCTTTTAGCAAAGGTAAAACCATTTTTATCTTTTAACCTTTTTGAACAAGTCGTGCATGCTTTTATTTCAAGTCGCCTGGACTACTGCAATGCACTTTATGCTGGCATTAGCCAAAAAGCTCTCTCCCGGTTGCGGTTAGTCCAGAACGCGGCAGCACAACTTTTAACAGAGGCCAGGAAACGTGAGCATATAACCCCAATTCTTCGGAGTTTGCACTGGCTCCCTGTTCATTTTAGAATTGATTTTAAATCCTTGCTGTTTGTTTTTAAAGCTTTACATGGACTGGCACCTCAGTATATCTCGGACCTCATCCAAATTTACACTCCTGCGCGCGCTCTGAGGTCCGAGAGCCAGCTCCAGCTCGTGGTGCCCAGGATGAGACTTAAAACCAGGGGAGACAGGGCCTTCTCTGTGGTCGGCCCTAAACTCTGGAACACTCTGCCCCTCCATGTTCAAACTGCTTCCACAGTGGAGTGTTTTAAGTCTCGTCTTAAGGCCCACTTTTATTCTTTGGCTTTTAACACTACGTGAGTTGTGTTGTCTTCTGTCCTCTGTTGTCCTGTGTGGTTAGGGTTAGGGTTATACATTTTGATGTCTATTTTACTGTTTTAATTGGTTTTACCCTTTAAAATAGTTTTTAATCATATTTATTTTTTATATTGTCTCTGTATTGGTTTTCTATTCATTTATTCTTTGTTTTTATTCAGTCATTGGTGTAGCATAATATTGTTTTTAATACTGTTTTTAATATCGTTTTTAATATTGTTTTTAACATGGCTGTGCAGCACTTTGGAAACGTTCTTGTTGTGTAAATGTGCTATATAAATAAAGTGGATTGGATTGGATTGGACATCTGTGTTGGTGAATCTTTTGCAATTTGTTTAATGAACAATGGAGACTGCAAAGAAGAAAGCTGTAGGTGGGATCGGTGTATTAGCGGCGGACTACATCAACACAACCAGGAGGACTTTGAGGATAGCAGACGCGCTATCCGGACGACCTCACCTTGACTTCCTCCGTCTCCGGGCCGCCAACCGCAACGGTGATCGGGTGAAGTCCTTCGCTGGAACGCAGGTGAGCATGGGTCGTGATGAGCAGATGAGAGCTGGCGTAGGTGCAGAGCTAATGTTTTTATCATAGCTCTGTCGAGGTTCCGTAGCTAAGTTAGCTTCAATGGCGTCGTTAGCAACAGCATTGCTAAGCTTCGCCAAGCTGGAAAGCATTAACCGTGTATTTACATGTCCAGAGTTTGGTAGTATTGTTGATCTTCTGTCTATCCTTCCAGTCAGGGACTTATTTGTTTTGTTTCTATATGCAGTAAAGCCCGATGCTATCACGTTAGCTCAGTAGCTAAAGAGCTTCACCGATGTATTGTCGTGGAGATAAAAGTCACTGTGAATGTCCATTTCGCGTTCTCGACTCTCATTTTCAAGAGGATATAGTATCCGAGATGGTTTAAAATACAAATCCGTGATCCACAATAGAAAAAGGAGAGAGTGTGGAATCCAATGAACCCTTGTACCTAAGTTACGGTCAGAGCGAAAAAAGATATGTTCTGCACTGCACGCTAGTCCTTCACTTTCACGTTCCTCATCCACGAATCTTTCATCCTCGCTCAAATTAATGGGGTAATCGTTCTTTCTCGGTCCGAATCTCTCTCCCTGCTGGTGTAAACAATAGGAAAATGTGAGCAGTCCTTCCTCCGGTGTCGTCACGCTACTTCCGGTAGGGGCAAGGCTTTTTTTTTTTATCAGAGACCAAAAGTTGCGAACTTTATCGTTGTTGTTCTATACTAAATCCTTTCAGCAAAAATATGGCAATATCGCGAAATGATCAAGTATGACACATAGAATGGATCTGCTATCCCCGTTTAAATAAAAAAAAATCATTTCAGTAGGCCTTTAACCTTTTTGAGCTGCCCGGGTACCACTCAAATATTAACACTGAATCATTAACCTCACTCTTGATTTGAATCATATTCAATAATTACATCTAACCTACTTACAGTTTACAACCTTGTCAAATGGTATGAAACGGTGTGTTATTCACAAAGATCATTGTTTATTTAACTCTGTGTTTACCAACAAGACATCATGGCGGAGCAGAAGCCGAGTTTCTTAGCATGGAGATATTCTCACTACTTTTCTTTTGCCGAGCACAAAGAAAAGAACATTTTAGTTAAATGTCAGTTGTGTCTTGGATCAAAGATCCTATCTACTGCCCAAAACACAATTCAAATCTGCTGAAACAGCTACAAAAGCAACATGCTCCGACGAAGCTAGTAAAGAGAGACTCAGACTCAGATGCCACTTCAGCTCCACTTAAGTATTTTAACGGAGGGACTGCTAGCCAGGACAACATTGATAGAACCATTGCAGCGTATGTGCTAGAAGACATGCAGGCTATTTCTACAGTGGAGTCACCCAATTTCAGGAAGCTAATTAGCATGATACCGGTGTCAAACAGCAAATGGCACGGAAAACATGTTCCAAGTACCTGGACAGTGAGGACATAAAAATGGAAAGCGAGCTAAAGAAAACACTCCAATCTCTGCCTCTGCTCATCATTCAGCACTGGAGGTACACTTTCAGTCAATTCTCTTATATACTCTTTCATTCTAGACTTCTAGAGTGTTTGATTATCACATCACTCTAAATGTATAGACTATAAAGTTCACAAACATAAAGAGGGATCTTAGTGGGCCAGGCCAATCTTTCCTTATCTATAAACTAAAACTGGGGAAATGCGTAGAGTGTTCTGGGCTACAGTACAGTGTTGATCTCCTAAAGACATGATTTTATTTCACAATTCCTTGAGAGAAAAAAATGCCTGGTTAGGCTTTGTGTATGTCATGTGTGCCTTCCTTAGGTGAAACTAGGTTTAAAGCTATGTTGTTATTATGCTGTTTGTTACTTATGTATGTTATATTGCAGCTATTTAAAATAATTGTTTTCAATTTGTTCTGGCCTGAAATAAACTGGCCCTTTGAAACATATCTTTGTGTGTTGTATGTAGACCACATTGCTTAGCAGAGTTCAGTGATGCAAATGCATGTCAAGTTGATCAACAGATTGTATTATTCTCCAGTGCAATAACAGTACTGAAATGAAGGCTAAAAGGGCATTAATGGGAGCCTTAATAAAAAAAGAAGAAAAAAAGAAGTAACTAACTAGTTACTTTTCACAGTAACGCATTACTTTTTGGTGTAAGTAACTGAGTTAGTAACTGAGTTACTTTTGAAATAAAGTAACTAGTAACTGTAACTAGTTACTGGTTTTCAGTAACTAACCCAACACTGCGTACATGTGACTTTTGCAACACTTCTGCCGCCTAAGATTTGAGCGCGAGCATCCAGATTCGTGAGCGTGCAATACAACTTGTGTGCGCGCGTGTAATACAATCTGCGAGTGCGTATCTGAGGTGTGCCTACATTTAAGAAGACACCACGTAATTCAAACCAATCAGAAACAACCAACAGCTGAGGTTTGCGAAAAAGAGACGCCAAGACCCGCTTTACCTTGTTTCTGATTGGTGTCTTCCACGGTCGGTTAAATGTAGGCACAGTGGAATGATGGCGTGTCTGGGTCTGCGCTCAAATCATACACGGCAGAAGTGTCGCAAAAGTCACGTGTAAGTAGACAGCCTATTGAGGGCTCTTTCTGATTAGGGACACACAGACAACTTAAAACACATGTACGCAGATTTGAATACACACACTCGGGTTGATACACAGACACACAAATGAGTACACACATGCACGCGTCTTGGATTACACGCGCACAAATTGAGATAAACGTTTGCAAATAATTTTGCTGCAATAATAAAAACCCCAAAACCAGGGAAGTTGGCACGTTGTGTAAATTGTAAATAAAAACAGAATACAATGATTTGCAAATCATTTTCAGCCTATATTCAATTGAATAGACTGCAAAGACAAGATAGTTAACGTTCGAACTGGAAAACTTTGTTATTTTGTTTCAAAAAAGCTGGCACAAGTGGCAAAAAAGACTGAGAACGTTGAGGAATGCTCATCAAACACTCATTTGGAACATCCCACAGGTGAACGGACTAATTGGGAACAGGTGGGTGCCATGATTGGGTATAAAAGCAGCTCCCATTAAATGCTCAGTCATTCACAAACAAGGATGAGGCGAGGGTCACCAATTTGTGAACAAATGCGTGAGCAAATTGTCGAACAGTTTAAGAACAACATTTCTCAACGAGCTATCGCAAGGAATTTAGGGATTTCACCATCTACGGTCCGTAATATCATCAAAAGGTTCAGAGACTCTGGAGAAATCACTGCATGTAAACAATGATATTTCGGACCTTCGATCCCTCAGGCGGTACTGCATCAAAAAACAACATCAGTGTGTAAAGGATATCCCCACATGGAAGACTTCAGAAAACCACTGTCAGCAACTATAGTTTGTCGCTACATCTGTAAGTGCTAGTTAAAACTCTACTATGCAAAGCGAAAGCCGTTTATCAACAACACCCAGAAACGCTGCCGGCTCCGCTGGGCCCGAGCTCAACAAGAAGATAGAGAAAAAGAAGGAGCGTATTGACTACAGCGTTGGACTGCAATGTGCAAAGCACTTTGGCTAAATGCATACCATATATGGAGCTATCCAGAAATCTTCACAGGACATAGCAAATTCCAAACGGCTCGTTTGGAGGACGTAAGAAGGAAGGCAAGAATACTATATAAATATGTCCGGTTTGATTTAAAATTTTCTGGACTTATGCAGATTCTAAATACACAAAAACAGCTGCCAATAGGTAAGAACATGTGGTTATGCATTACAGGGCCCTTATAAAGCGACGCCGGAGTCGCTGTTTTATTGTTTGTACATTTGACTTCTATTGACATTTTCGCACAACCGTCTCAGGAATGCCTTCTGTGGTCGTCAAGCGGATATTGGACCACGAAAATATGCCAATAAAGTTGCACAAAAATGATCATACCTGACGCACCAGACGCAAAAAACGTTTTCTCCATTTTTATTTTCTAGTGCCATCGCCATAGGGCATTAATAACCTCCATAGAAGCGGAAAAGGAACTTCTATGCAACTTAGAATGCAACTAAGACGTAAGTAGATATCAACATAATAATAAATGGACTGTATCGCGATATATATTGCAGCATCCTGCAATAACGATATAAACCACAATGTTATTTGGTATATAAATGACAATAGAACCATTTCAAAACAGCTCAAACAAACAAACATACAAAAAATCAAACAAAGGCGCCTAATTTGGCTGTTGAATATGCAGTTACATATTGCATAATTTCCAGAAACATTATGCACTGACTTTTTAATGTTTTTTTAAAACTATTTTTAAGAAGTCAAATTGTGTGTTTTACACCACAGCAAATTAATTTTCACCTTTTAAGAGCAGGGATGTCCAAAGTGTGGCCCGGGGGTCATTTGTGGCCTGCCGCTCGAGTTTTATTGGTCCGTAACATGTTGTCGGAAAAAAAAACAACAGTAAAAACGTATTAAAAAAAGAGCAAAAAGACGTGAGGTAATGAGAAAAAGCTGAAAATGTAAGACAAAATTGGAAAGTTTAAATATGTGGTGGCCATTTGATATTTTTCTATTTAGTAAAAATAAATGGTAGACACAGACATGAATTATATATATCAAAACTTAGTGTCTGCATTGTGTTAGAAGTAACACAATTATATTATTATTGGACTCAAAATGTCAGCTTTTACATACTACATTATGTCTTTTGGCTGTTTTTTCCCTACACTTTTACTGTTGCTTTTTACCGACAAAACTTCAGCTTTGGTCCGCACTTTGGACACCCCTGTAAAAAATAATGTTAGAACACTTTGACCCCGTAACAAATTGACAATGCTGACGCCAAGTTTTGTCTTTAAAGATATATAAAATCTGTCTGTACGTAAAATGTCTGTTTTCAGCACCTTTTTTTATGACAGAGTAAAAAAATATCAAAATGCCCCCCAAATACTTTGACTTTTCTTTATGTGGGCCCCTGGTTTAGAGGATTGATCTATCTATCTTTGCTGATACAGTCAATTGAGGTGGCTCTAGTTTGACACTGGAACGGATTAATCCAATGTTCATCGTTTTCCTACGGGAAACGAGTCCATAGCGTTTACACAGGAGAGACCCTGACGGGAATTAAAAAGTAACCGGCTCTAACTGGCTAGTTAAAGTGCAACATGCATGGCACCTTCAGCGAGGGAATCAAAGTCAGCCTTTGTCTCGCTCCCGCTCTTTAAAAAAAAAAAGAAAAAAAAATTCCAAGGATTCCGGACGTTCTCTTTGATTGCGGCGTGGCTCATGGTTTGCATTTAGATATAACATGGAAAGATTAAGAGGATGTATACAAGGGAATTAGGATTATTCACTATTGCCAGGATGTCAAGTCATATGCAGCACACGGTGAAATATGCTGCTTGTTTGGGGTCAGGCGTTTTGTAGTCCTAAACAAGATTTTATAGGTGGCTAAAGTGACATTATCTACACAACAAACACACAAATTAATAAATCACCAATTGATTGGAGTGGTTAAGCCCGGTTTTCTCACAATTTTTTTTTTTTAACAGTCATTTGGGGTTCGTTACAAATGTTAAGATAAAATACATAACAATAGTTCAATAATAAGGTTGCTTAATCAAATGAATCAAAACTTCAAAAATTATTTGTTCCACCTGGATAGCAACAAAGCTAGCATCAAACCTTTTCACTCTACACAGACGTCATGAAATCATCAACGTAATTTTAGGGATGTGTGATACGACTGATTTTCTTTCCGATCTGATAACAAGTAAAATTCTGGCTGTTATCAGCGATACCGATCCGATACAGACATTTTATGCAAATACACCTAACGTGTCCGCTAAAATTTTAAATGTGTATTTTCAGATAACATATCTGGAGACAAGCAGTAGAAAATGGATGAATGGATATCTAAAAAAAATAAACACTAAAAATATAAGAAAAGAAAAAAAAAAAAAAGAGTAAAAAATTGGAATGTAATGAGAAAAAGTTGAACATTTTATACTACTGATAATAATATACTTAAGTCACTTACAACACAAAGTTTTGTCATATATATATATATATATATATATATATATATATATATATATATATATATATATATATATATATATATATATATATATATATATATATATATTAGGGTTGCACATCTCTCTCTGATAAACGATTCGATATGCATCTAGATACACAGGTTACGATTCGATTAAAAAACGATATCCTTTTATTACAGACCGATTCGATTCGATTCGATTCCGAACGATACGATTCGATTTGACGGTTAATATTCAAGACTCCAAATCCCCAAGCATTGTGGCTTTATGGCACTGGCAAAAAAAAAAAACAGAACAACAAAATCACATGTCAATGTATTTATCTTTAGATTTGGACCAAAAAAATTCTGGCTGAATTGTAGGATGGGAACTCCAGAGGTAAAAGTAGCAGAGAATAGTAACAACAAAGTGCAATATTTCAGCCTGAGCATAGTTTTGAACACTAGAGGTAGGTAACAAAGATTCAATATTTCAACCTGAGCATATAGTGTTTTGAACACTAGAGGTAGGTAACAATGAACACTAGAGGTAGGTAACAAAGATTCAATATTTCAACCTGAGCATATAGTGTTTTGAACACTAGAGGTAGGTAACAATGAACACTAGAGGTAGGTAACAAAGATTCAATATTTCAACCTGAGCATATAGTGTTTTGAACACTAGAGGTAGGTAACAATGAACACTAGAGGTAGGTAACAAAGATTCAATATTTCAACCTGAGCATATAGTGTTCTGAACACTAGAGGTAGGTAACAATGAACACTAGAGGTAGGTAACAAAGATTCAATATTTCAACCTGAGCATATAGTGTTTTGAACACTAGAGGTAGGTAACAATGAACACTAGAGGTAGGTAACAAAGATTCAATATTTCAACCTGAGCATATAGTGTTTTGAACACTAGAGGTAGGTAACAATGAACACTAGAGGTAGGTAACAAAGATTCAATATTTCAACCTGAGCATATAGTGTTTTGAACACTAGAGGTAGGTAACAATGAACACTAGAGGTAGGTAACAAAGATTCAATATTTCAACCTGAGCATATAGTGTTCTGAACACTAGAGGTAGGTAACAATGAACACTAGAGGTAGGTAACAAAGATTCAATATTTCAACCTGAGCATATAGTGTTTTGAACACTAGAGGTAGGTAACAATGAACACTAGAGGTAGGTAACAAAGATTCAATATTTCAACCTGAGCATATAGTGTTTTGAACACTAGAGGTAGGTAACAATGAACACTAGAGGTAGGTAACAAAGATTCAATATTTCAACCTGAGCATATAGTGTTTTGAACACTAGAGGTAGGTAACAATGAACACTAGAGGTAGGTAACAAAGATTCAATATTTCAACCTGAGCATATAGTGTTTTGAACACTAGAGGTAGGTAACAATGAACACTAGAGGTAGGTAACAAAGATTCAATATTTCAACCTGAGCATATAGTGTTTTGAACACTAGAGGTAGGTAACAATGAACACTAGAGGTAGGTAACAAAGGTGCAATGTAAACAAGTTACACACCTAGTACACTTCTCAAAATGTGGCAACAATGAGCACAGTGACAAGTGCTTTGTGTAAAAGAATATAGAAAAGAAATACATATGTAAAAAGAAAAATCAAACTACTGTGTGAGAGGTACCGTTTCCCAGGTCAAAGAGCAGTAGTTCACTACAATATGCCTGTGCATTTTCATCATCACTGTCCTCTGTTTTTTTGGAGGGCAGATTTTTTTTTAAGGAAAATCAACTGATCCACATGCTCATGTTTGAGCAGACTACGTTTTGTGGAAACAATGTCTCCCGCAGTACTGAACACACGTTCAGATTCCGTGTGTTTCACTTGATGTACTTTTTGATGCCGAAAGAGGCGATTTCAGCCACTTGAATGACGACGAAATCATTAAAGGCTCACAATTTGTAATCCATCCACAAGTAAAGAAAACTTTGATTATTTCACTTTATGTACTTTTTTATGCCGAAAGAGGCGATTTAAAAGAGGCGATTTCAGCCACTTCGGTCATTACAGCAGAGTTTAGATATACTTTTCGAGACGAGTGACGTCAGCGCGCTCCCGCGTCAGGGGGTGCATTTTACGGCAGGGGTGAGTTTCCCGGCACAACACCGGGATGCAGCATCTTTTAGCCAGAGATGACAGCAGTGGCAAGTCCTGCTGCTCTTTCCACCACTGTAGTGGGGTTTTTTGAACATCTTTCTCGGTCCATTATCACCTTCGGTCAGACTGACGCTTTCGTTCTCCTCCACATTCATTTTCCGTGTTGTCTCTTGTTTATCACTCGTGCTAATACCAGCTAGGCGGCTACCGCGTTGGCGAGTAGCTTCAGCTCTCGCGTTGTTTTAGAGACGCTGACGCATATTGTAATCTAGCCAACCCATGCAAAGTCTCGCGATAACCGATCCATGACTCTATAACCGATTCAGGAAGGAATTCATGGATTATTCGCATTGATTGAGGAGTCTGCTACCGATGCAATCTAATCGCTCACTTGTTGAACCGAATACTCGGTCGCATCGGTTTATCGTTCACAACCCTAATAAATATATATATCAGTTTTTAGCATTTTTTTTATAGAACAATATCAAAATACTTGACTTTTCAGTAAGCAGCCCTAGGGGGAAAACGTTTAGACACCCCAATCTAAAATGTTAGAACCTCTGAAAATAAAAATAGAACATATTCAAAATATAAACAAAATTTAGTTAGTTTGTTAATTAAAAAAATAAACACACATAGTAAACACTGATAAATTAGTACCTGAACATTAATATTTTCATACAGGCAGAATTTTTGACACACGAGGTTATACAATTACACAATCGTAGTATTAATTATTTTTTTTTCTTAAATGGGGAAAAACAGTAAAAATGCATAAAAAAGAGCAAAAAAATCTATATGTAAGGAAAAAAAAGGTGGCGACATGTCCAGGGTGTACCCCGCCTTCCGCCCGAATGCAGCTGAGATAGGCTCCAGCACCCCCCGCGACCGCAAAAGGGACAAGCGGTAGAAAATGGATGGATAGATTAAATATTCTAACTAATAATCGATAACAATAAACTTAGTCACAAATAACACAGAGCTGACAATATCTGTTTTGAGCATTATTTTTTTAATTTATAAAAAAATATTTATACGGCTCCACACATACTTTGACTATCAAAGGTATTTTAATTTGAGAATCGATATTAGGGCATAATGATCGGGTATTAGTCATAATCTATCTGCGGCAGCATTAGAGAAAGTTATGTAAGTTTTATGTACATTTCACTTTTGCATCTCATTGCCCATAACCGTGGTGCGTTCAAGGACCCTTGATTAAAGTTAGGAACTTTAAACTAAAAAAATTGTTTTTTAAAGACAAGGGGAGGCTTAACCATAGGAAATGCAATAGTAATGACATTACCATATAATATTGGTGTATTATTATGATCCGTACAACCCACTGATGATAATTGTATGTAAATCAGCAAATCTCTACTTTACACTCTGAATTAGAGGGTACCTTACATTTATAATAGTGAATAATGACATGTTCTATGACTAGTTAAATTCATTTTGTGGCCACTTTACTTGGATACATTAAAGATACTACAATACAGTGTAGGTCAATCACTATAAGCTGAACTATCCAAACAAAACACTTACATCATAGCGTTGTGTTGTAGCTTAAAAAGCACATTTGTGTAGTGTTTAAACAAATCCCCTTGGGATTTTTTAAATTGTCTTATTATTCTTTACTAATATTGATCTTACACTGCCAACTAAACCCTTCAGAATACTAAAAACTTTACCATATCTTGAAAAAAAATTTGTACACATGATGACAGGACCTCCCCGTGGTAGCTGAATTTTTGCTAAACAGGGACGCTATTTATTTTATGAAAATTATATGCAATCAAAGTCTTTGTAACCCCCCCCCCATAAAAACTTCCAATGCTCTTAAAACACGTCATATGCTCTAAAACAACGTCATTTTAACACGAACACTTCAATGGGTAATCAAATCTCAATGTACTTTGAAACCTGTGATGCACTGCGACCACAGTAAGATGCACGGGTTGTCAGCCATTTTGGTTTTCAGATCAGTTTTTTTTTTTTTTTTAGTCTGTAGTAGGGATGTAATGATAAACGGTAATCATGATAACCGCGATAAAACTCCCAACAGTTAGTATTACCGTTTTGAATGAAAAGGATAAAAAAAACGTGCTAGATAACTGCACTTTGATAAACTCACGGACTGACTGGCGCCAACTTGCTAGCTTAAAGATTACTGTAACGTATTACTTTCGGGTCTTCCTATGTCTAGCATTAAAAGATTACAGTTGGTACAAAATGCGGCTGCTAGACTTTTGACAAGAACAAGAAAGTTTGATCATATTACGCCTATACTGGCTCACCTGCACTGGCTTCCTGTGCACTTAAGATGTGACTTTAAGGTTTTACTACTTACGTATAAAATACTAGACGTCTAGCTCCAGCCTATCTTGCCGATTGTATTGTACCATATGTCCCGGCCAGAGCTGGCCCAAGGCATAAGCGTACTAAGCGCTTGCTTAGGGCCCCGCGGCCACCAGGGGGCCCCCAAAATAAATTAAGAAAAAATTCTTATTTTTTATTTTTTGCATGTACGAGTCTGACTGTTGATTTCTAAATGATCAAAGATATATTATTGTACAAAAACACAATTTTAGGTCAACAGAGTGCTGCTGCTGATCTAGGCCTAGTGATTCTTCCTGCCTCTCTTTAAATGTAAAACTGCCTCTGCTGCACCTGTGACGTTTGCCGCCTGCCGTGCAATGCCAGTGCGCACTGGGCATCAAAAGCGCAGATAGAGGAAAAACAATGTCACAAAAAAGGACATATCCTTCAGGTGCAGAAAAAAGGAAGAAGAAAGTGGAAGAGGAGAAAAAATGCCATGATAAAGGTATGTTTGCATGACATGGTAATAAAAAGTTTTACAAAAGGGATTTGTAGCTGTAATTAGCTTTAGCTAGGTGACGTTAGCTAGCTAGCGCGGTGCTAGCAATATGTTTTTAGCATCATGTTACTAGTAGTGAGATATGTTGTTTGCACAAATTGTTTGCAGCAGAGCACGGTAATTTATGTGAGTAAAATAAACAATATTTTTTACATCAACTCATAAGTTATGTGAAACTTCCCCAGGAGCGTTGTTAAAATACTTTGGAGGCACAGAATCAGCCCAGAGCCAGTCCACATCCTCAGGCTCAACTGTGAGTCATCACTCACAGGTGAGGAAAAGACTTGTCACCATACAGTATACATTTAATTTCTTAGTATAAACATTACACCTGAAGGGAAATTAATATAGTCAAAGTATCTCATTAATATGTGTGCCTATATGTATGTATGTATGTATTTCATCTTAGGTCCATCTCCATCCTCTACAGTGCTCTCTCACACACCTCCATCCTCTGTGCCCACTGTCCCCTCCATGTCTGAAACCACAGCTGATTTATCTAGTAAGTTAACTGCAAAACTTATTTAACTTGAATTTAACTGAATTTAACCTCAGTAGACTGCGCTCTTTTTGTACAAAGTAAACTTTAAATATGAACAATTAACTAAAAATATAAACTAGTAATTAAAGACTAATATGTACAAGACTGATGAGACAAGATGACACTTTTACTGTAAATACAAAGCTTTATCACTTGGACTGTTCAACCCCAGGCCACTCTTGTAGCTGAATGTTTTCTACATTTTAAGATTAGGAACCATATGTGGCACTCTGGACATCATTCGTTCATTCATTGGTATTATTTATGTTCTTAACTGGGCCACCCCCATATCTTTATAAATGACATGTCATTTGTAAAGACATGCCAGGCTGACAATAGAATAATGTAAACAACACTGCCAGAGCCGCAATGAGTTTATAGTAGGTGTGTGAATGATCAACAATCAATATTATTTGCAGAAATAGAGGGCCCCAAAATCAAATTTTGCTTAGGGCCCCATGGAGGCTTGGGCCGGCACTGGTCCCGGCAAGAAATCTGCGTTCAAAGAACTCCGGCTTATTAGTGATTCCCAGAGCCCAAAAAAAGTCTGCGGGCTACAGAGCATTTCTATTCGGGCTTCAGTACTATGGAATGCCCTCCCGGTAACAGTTAGAGATGCTACCTCAGTAGAAGCATTTAAGTCCCATCTTAAAACTCATTTGTATACTCTAGCCTTTAAATAGACCCCCTTTTTAGACCAGTTGATCTGCCGTTTCTTTTCTTTTCTCCTCTGCCCCCCTCTCTCTTGTGGAGGGGGAGAGATACACAGGTCCGGTGGCCATGGATGAAGTGCTGGCTGTCCAGAGTCGGGACCCGGAGTGGACCGCTCGCATGTGCATCGGTTGGGGACATCTCTGCGCTGCTGACCCGTCTCCGCTCGGGACGGTTTCCTGCTGGCCCCACTATGGACTGGACTCTCACTATTATGTTAGATCCACTATGGACTGGACTTTCACAATATTATGTCAGACCCACTCGACATCCATTGCGTTCGGTCTCCCCTAGGGGGGGGGGGGGGGGGGGGTTACCCACATATGCGGTCCTCTCCAAGGTTTCTCATAGTCATTCACATCGACGTCCCACTGGGGTGAGTTTTCCTTGCCCTTATGTGGGCTCTGTACCGAGGATGTCGTTGTGGCTTGTGCAGCCCTTTGAGACACTTGTGATTTAGGGCTATATAAATAAACATTGATGATTGATTGATTGATAAATGCTAATATAAAAACAATTAACATTAAGAAACAACATACCCCAATCTAAACTTGCATAAACACATTGCTGTCTGAGCAACTAAAATATTCAATTGTGTACATTGAACCTACAAGCTGTACTCTTTTAGGAAAGAGTGATCGTTGTATGCTCAGAGGAATACGAGACGACGGGGGTTTTACGGTGCGTTCAAGGACTGATGAAAAGAATAGGACGCCACAACACCTGCCAGAAATAATAGATTTTATTTGTAACGCACTTTTCATTTAAATAAATCTTTAAAGTGTTACAGTACAAACCTATATTTTAAACAATAACAGTTTAGCCTTTAAAAATATAAAATACGAAGAGTAAAAGTGAAGAATAAGTGTACTAAACATGCAACCTTTCTAGCAGTGTTAGTTGTTTTTGGCACATTTAACAATACCACAATAACCGTGGTATGAAATTTTCTTACCGTCACATCGCAATTCTGTGGAATGTGTCAATAAAAAAACAGCCATTGGATCTTGGGCAGCACATTGGACACCCCTGATGTAGCTATTTTGTCTAGTCTAGATATGTTAACCCCAACTTTTAAAAGTCAAAAACCTTAGTAAGGTTTTTCATTTTGTTTTAAAAAGCTGATTTCTTCCAAACCCATGCAATATATTGTTTTTAGTGCATGCAAACATATCAACTGTGTGTGTATTTGACGTTGGGGATGGGGTGGGGGGCGTGGGGGCTTCAGGAGTCCAGTGCAGTGATTCTCAAACTGTGGTACGTGTACCATAAGTGTTATGCGGCCTCCATCTGGTGGTACAGTGTGGATGTTACATTGGCCAAAAATATTACCATATTTTCCGGACTAAAAGGCGCATTTAAAATCTTTTTTTTCTTTCTCAAAACTCGACAGTGCGCCTTATAACCCGGTGCGCCTGATGTACGGAATAATTCGGGTTTTGCTTACTCACCTCGAAGCTATTTTATTTAGTACATGGTGAAATGATAAGTGTGACCAGTAGATGGCAGTCAAACATAAGAGATATGTGTAGATTGCAATATGACTCAAGTAAACAACACCAACATTTTATATGTTCCTTTGAAAATATACACCATTACACATGGCCCTCAAAAATCTATCAAAATGTTTTAGTACGACTTTGGTAAGCTATGAAGCCGCACCGCTTGATATGCTTCAACATACAAGTATTATTATGGTGTGTGTATAAGGTAAGACATTATCCGGCGTTTTGTTTTGCAATATTATGCAAAATAAACTTTTCTTACCTTCTAGTACCTGCTGATGTATATTTGGGATCTGCAAAAGTCCTGAAAAATTGCGCGGGTCCGCCTTTGTAGTCGATAAGCTTCTTCTTTTTCTCTATCCTCTTGTAATGGGACATTCTTCCTCCGCTGTTGCCATTTCTAATATAAAGTAGTGTAAAGTTCTTACTTATATCTGTGAGTAAACTCGCCATGAAAGTGCTAAAACAAACCGGTATAGTGAGTTTACATTAATCACCCAAGGAACTTTAGTTACAAGAGAGTTCCGGTCGGACGATTTTTCATGGGACACATTTCCGGCGGGGCAGCACGGTGGTAGAGGGGATAGTGCGTCTGCCTCGCAATACGAAGGTCCTGGGTTCGATCCTGCGCTCAGGATCTTTCTTTGTGGAGTTTGCATGTTTTCCCTGTGACTGTGGGTTCCCTCCGGGTACTCCGGCTTCCTCCCACCTCCAAAGACATGCACCTGGAGATAGGTTGATTGGCAACAATAAATTGGCCCTAGTGTGTGAATGTGAGTGTGAATGTTGTCTGTCTATCTGTGTTGGCCCCGCGATGAGGTGGCGACTTGTCCAGAGTGTACCCCGCCCTCCACCCGAATGCAGCTGAGATAGGCTCCAGCACCCCCCGCCACCCCGAACGGGACAAGCGGTAGAAAATGGATGGATGGCATTTCCGGCGTTGTTGTTGGATAAGGAGATGCTGCTCCGTTATTGATTGAAGTAAAGTCTGAATGTCATTAAAACAGTTAGCTCCATCTTTTGACACTTCTTCCACTCCCGTCCTTGCACGCTACACCGCTACAACAAAGATGACGGGGAGGAGACGCTGCCAAAGGTGCGCCACGTAAATAAGACCGCCCACAAAACAGCGCATCCTGAAGCGACTTGTCAGAAAGCGGCTTGAAGAGGACCTGTAAAACATCATCTATGCAACATTTTGACCAAATAGTAAATGAGTTATACTTGTATAGCGGTTTTCTACCTTCAAGGTACTCAAAGCGCTTTGACACTATTTCCACATTCACACACACATTCACACACCGGAGCAAGGGTGAAGTGTCTTGCTCAAGGACCCAACGGACGTGACGAGGTTGGTAGAAGCTGGGGATTAAACCAGGAACCCTCAGGTTAGTAGCACGGCCACTCTCCCAACTGCGCCACGCCGTCCCAAAGAACCACCATTACATGTTATGTAGACCACAAGAAGTGTTTTCGATTTAGAAAAAAAATAAAATAATAATAATATGACTCCTTTAATGCGCCCTATAATCCGGTATGCCTTTTGTATGAAAATAGAACTGACTAGATCCGCTCATCGGCAGTGCGCCTTATAATCCGGTGCGCCCTATGGTCCGGAAAATACGGAAAATATGCTTGTTAAATAAAACCTCTGCCCTGTTTTTAATGAATATCTAGGCCTATTACGCTACTGTATTTCAATGTTGCTCATTATGGTGGTACTTGGAGAACCAAGTTTTTCTGAGGTGGCACATGGTGAAAAAAGTTACAGAACGGCCAAAATTTGGTGCTACGCCTCTGCTAGTGAGCAGTAGCAGCCGAGTTGTCACAATTGAACAACTGTGGCAACTGAGGTGGGAATGTGGACAAACTGGCTCATCAGGCTCACTTCCTGCTCACACTTGTATACTTACGCTTCCTGCAGTATAGTGCACCCAGGAGGGAAGGAGGAGCGCTGTTGTTATCAACACTGCAGGACATCCTTAAAGTGGTTTGTTGTTATGCTGCATGGGTGCAATATTTGGTTTTTAATATTTGGTTTTTAATTTGGTCTTTTGGGTCCCAAATCAACCTTAAGAAAGTCAGTGACTTCACTATTAAAGTGGATGACATTGTTATCACAGGAAAGATGAGGTCACCTACCTAGGTTCCATTCTAGAGGCTAATCTTTCCTGTGATAAAATGGCAACCAAGGTAATCAAAAAGGTCAATCAACGAACATGATTTCTCTACAGAATTTCCTCCCTGGTCAACAAAAGCACCATGAAGATTCTAGCGGGAACTCTCATTCAACCCTTTTTCGATTACGCATGCACCTCCTGGTACCCCAGCACCTCCAAAACCCTCAAATCTAGACTACAAACATCCCAGAACAAGCTAGTCAGGTTACTTCAAGACCTCCACCCCAGATCACACCTCACTCCTACCCACTTCTCCAAAGTGGGCTGGCTCAGGGTGGAGGACAGAGTAAAACAACTTGCACTGAGCCTAGACTATAAAATTTGCTACACCTCCCTAATACCGAAGTACATGTCAAACTACTTCCATAACGTAAATGACCGCCATAACCACAACACCAGGGGGAGCTCCACAAACCACGTTAAACCCAGATTCCGATCTAACAAAGGTCTTAACTCTTTCTCCTTCTATGCCACATCAATATGGAATGCACTCCCAACAGGTGTAAAAGAAAGGGCATCTCTATCCTCCTTCAAAACCACACTAAAATAACACCTCCAGGTAACTACAACCCTAGACTAACACCCTTCCCCCCACCACATCCCACCTCCCCGGATTGTAAATAATCAAATGTAGATAATCAAATGTATATACTTGTTCTTATGCTTTCTAAACTCACTATGTTCACTGCTCGCTGTACATATCCTACCAAGTCAGACCTACACTGTTTCAATGTCCATTTCTCAGATTATATAATTGTTCACGACTGAAGTGCTGATACCAACATAACCTACCCCCCCCCCCCCCCAACCCCCTCCACATCCCACCCCCTGGATTGTAAATAATGTAAATAATTCAATATATACACTACCGTTCAAAAGTTTGGGGTCACATTGAAATGTCCTTATTTTTGAAGGAAAAGCACTGTACTTTTCAATGAAGATAACTTTAAACTAGTCTTAACTTTAAAGAAATACACTCTATACATTGCTAATGTAGTAAATGACTATTCTAGCTGCAAATGTCTGGTTTTTGGTGCAATATCTACATAGGTGTATACAGGCCCATTTCCAGCAACTATCACTCCAGTGTTCTAATGGTACAATATGTTTGCTCATTGGCTCAGAAGGCTAATTGATGATTAGAAAACCCTTGTGCAATCATGTTCACACATCTGAAAACCGTTTAGCTCGTTACAGAAGCTACAAAACTGACCTTCCTTTGAGCAGATTGAGTTTCTGGAGCATCACATTTGTGGGGTCAATTAAACGCTCAAAATGGCCAGAAAAATAGAACTTTCATCTGAAACTCTATTCTAGTCTATACTTGTTCTTAGAAATGAAGGCTATTCCACAAAATTGTTTGGGTGACCCCAAACTTTTGAACGGTAGTGTATACTCTGATGATTAACTTGTGTGATGACTGTATTATGCTGATAGTATATATTTGAATTGATTAACGTGGACCCCGACTTAAACAAGTTGAAAAATGTATTCGGGTGTTACCATTTAGTGGTCAATTGTACGGAATATGTACTGTACTGTGCAATCTTCTAATAAAAGTTTCAATCAAAAAGATGTATATCAATATTTCAATCAATAATTCAGGTCTTTGGGTACAGTTCTCTAAAAGAAACAATGGTTAAAGTGCAAAGCAAGCGTTTTGGGAGTTGCTTAATGAACTTGCCATAGAAAGGCGGGCTACCTTGTGCACAATAACAACACTATGCTAATTAGGATTCATTAGGATCACCTCAAAGTGAGCCAAAAGTCTCCCTTCTCTAAAAAAAACAAACCCACACATTTCAGGCCAGGATTATTCTAGTAGCAACAAACGATCAAAGCCCACAATGGAAATAATCCCCAATTACTTCGTCTTGTTGAAGTGAGCAATAAAAAAGCACCTGTCTGCTGCTGCTGCTGCCGGGGTGTTGCGTCACACCCACCTGTCCGGTCAGTCGGTATCGGGAGCGCGTCGAAACCAAGCAGAGAAGTAAACATGATTAAGGAACGCAGGGGGGGATCAACACGGCGTCCTATCCAACTGGAGGCTTTGGCCTGCTAGAATAACCTCGCCTATCCTCTTTTACGCAATCCCATCCAATTAAGGACGCGCAGGAGGACGACATCCAAAGACGCGCGGAGTGCTGCTTACTACGGGCTGACTCAAGTTGAGCGCAATCAACGCAGGTGTTCATCGTATAAGTGCGTAATCAGCAAAAAAAATTAAATAAAATAGGTTAGCAGCAGGTGTGTGCGAGTGTCTTGGACTTTACCTCGCGGATGATCCAAGTCCTAAACAGAAAGACCTTCCTCCTTCTCGTTGGTGTGATGAGATGTTTAGTTCACCAGAAAAGAGAACGCGTATTTTTGCTTGCCCTCTTCGCTACCAGAGCAACCTGTTGCCAACACGCCTGGTCTCCGTGGCCCCGCCTCCCGAAGCACGTCATTGGATAGCGGCGGTGGGCGGTGCTTTGTTGCAGGAACTATCAATTCATTCGCGCGCAGCCTCCTGAGTACGAGATTGGTTTTAGTCAAGAACAATTATTCACAAACAAGATCATTTGCATAAAATACACTTTAAAGAGTATTATGTTCTACGTTACACTCCAGTTGTTATCTGGTAATAAACAAAGATAAAGTGCAAACGTTTTTTTTTGGCGTGTAGCACATTGTAGAATTGGGAAAAAATAAGAGCAAAAAAAGCATAATGTAAAGAGAAAACTATATGTTGATCAATATAAGCAATAACACAATTTTTGGCCTTGAAATATATATATATATATATATATATATATATATATATATATATATATATATATATATATATATATATATATATATATATATATATATATATACACACACACACATATATATACGAAATATTTTAAAACGTAAAAATGGCTCATCACCCTTTGATTTCCCAGAATGTTCAGTTTTGGACACCCCCGCAGTAGATCCGTCTGAATTGTGCTGCGCGCTTTGAATGCGAAAAACAGCGTCATCTGGTGGACACATTTAAAAAATGTTTTTCAAAAAATACATGACAGGCAGTAGGATCAATAACATTTGACCCCAAGAGGGACAGATTTATAACTTTTTGTTCATTTAATTTGATGCACTGAGATAACAGGTTTTAAAGTACCAAATTTGACCTGTTAACAAATCCTACGAAACACTGGATTGCACAAAAATACCCTTGAAGGTTAAAAGCTAAATTATATTATTGATCCATCCATCTTCTTCCGCTTATCTGAGGTCGGGTCGCAGGGGCAGCAGCCTAAGCAGGGAAGCCCAGACTTCTCTCCCCCCAGCCATTTCGTCCAGCTCCTCCCGAGGCGTTCCCAGGCCAGCCGGGAGACACAGTGTTCCCAAAGTGTACTCCTACCGGTTGGACGTGCCCGAAACACCTCCCTAGAGGCGTTCGGGGGGCATCCTGACCAGATGCCCGAACCACCTCATCTGGCTCCTCTCGATGTGGAAGAGCAGCGGCTTTAGTTTGAGCTCCTCACCCTATCTCTAAGGGAGAGCCCCGCCACCCGGCGAAGGAAGCTCATTTCAGCCGCTTGTACCCGTGATCTTGTCCTTTCAGTCATAACCCAAAGCTCATGACCATAGGTGAGGATGGGAATGTACATCGACCGGTAAATTGAGAGCTTTGCCTTCCGGCTCAGCTCCTATATTTAATCTCCTATATTATTGATATTAATTCTAATTATGAAATGTATGGATCTGTAAAAAAGTTTAGTCAACCATGACATTAGGTCGTAAGATTAGTTAACTTTCAGAGCTTAAAAACAAGTTGACATCTCAGATAACGCAGAATGATTCTTCATCTGTAAACGAGTCACTTAAGTTTAATATAAACACCAGCTAAGATGGAAAACAAATGAATAATAAAAATCTGACAAAAATGTACAAAAAGAATCTCGTCTTTTACTTCGGATTTCAGTACCTGTGGTTCGTCCAGCTTCCACCAGGAGGCGCAAGAGCACAGCAAAGAAAACAAAAATCAGCAGGTACAAAAATTTAAAGAAATAAGACTAAAAAGGCAACTTGGGACATTGAATGATGGTGTAAAGCAGGGACAGAAATTAGGGAGACTTTAAAACTGGACAGAATTGTGATCATTTGTTGTTGGTCTGCTTGGACTGTTACTGCATTGTTCACACATGCTATCCCATCACTGGACTACACACAGCAGACAATGACAGGCCACTACTTGCAACAACATCCCCCTAAAAAAAAGGAGTTTACGGTAAAGAAATAAGAGTTGACATGAATGTGTAGTATAAAAAGTAACACTTTTGTTCACTTGTCGGCTCTGTTTACACATTTTCCCCCTGATATTTACAATAATATTGTCTCCTTTGGATTCCTCAGCACTGGGCGCGGAATGTCTAAGGTGGATCTGATTGGTAAATAACCTTAGATAAGGGGTGTCCAAAATCCAACACGCGGGCCGTTTGTTGCCTGCAAAATTGTACACATCAAATTAAACAACCCATTTGCCTAGTCGTGTGAATCAACATGCTGAGATGGAAGCTGTTTTGCTTTCATTTTAGATGCTTTGCAATTCTTCACTGGTTATCAGAATGGAATTAAGAAAAAGTGTATGGAAAAGTTGCATCTTTCAATGTTTCTCGGTGGAGAGTTTGGACAGCCCTGTCTTAAGAGGATAAAACCCTCATATGGTATCAATGCATTGCAAAGATGATGCACTAGAACTTGATTAAAATATGAGGCGTATAAAGCAAAGACACTCCTTTGCTGATGGTTAATAAATACATTAAAGATAATTTTACCTGGCATCAATTTGAACGGCCAATGGTGCTTGGGTCAGTCACAAAGTGTGTGAGGTAGTGTGTTGGTGTCAGTGCGTGTGTGTCAGTTAACATTCATCACAATCTGAATCCTATTGTTGTTTTGGGGACTGGGAAACTGGGGGAAGGGGGCAGTTACCTCACTCAAAGTGCTATCTTGTACATGAGCATGAATGTCAAGTGATGGTTGAAGGGAACGAGTCCAGCAAAGACTCCTCAGCTCTCGTTAGCCGCCACCAGCTGGCCCAGTCCTTGGCGCACAAACACGGCCTGAATGTCCTTGGTCTTGATGCAGAAGTCGCACGCCCACACAGCGGCGCTCTCCCGCGTCAGCAGCCCATACGCGGGCTCCGTCAGGCCCGTGCAGTCGCGGTGGAACCAACGCTGGCACGACGCCTCACATAGGATGGCATCCTGGTCGTCGTGCACCTCTGCCATGCAAAGGCCGCAGGGGAAGACCATGCCGGGGCCTCCCAGTTTTCCCGGGCCAGAGCCAGGCCCCACCGCGGGGGCAGATGGGCCGGGCGGCAAGGGGGACTGGGTGTTTGGGGTAGAGTTGGACGGGGGGTTTGGGTTGCTGCCAGGGGTGTTGCTTCCATTGTTGTTGGTCATGTTGTTCTGACCCGAATTGGGGGCGGAATTGGGCATGGAACCACCAGTGCCAGGGGTGTTGTTCTGCTGGTTGTGGGAGGCGGAGCCCGGAGCAGAGTTGGGTGGAGTGGACTGTTGCTGCTGCTGGACTGAGTTGTTCGAGTTGGGGGTGTTCGCACTGTTGGGGGGTTGCAGCTGATTTGGGGGCGGATGCTGGGGTTGGCCTGACCCGTTGTGAGGGCCACTGGGGGAGGAGTTTAGCTGTGGCTGCGCTAAGGGAGGCTGGCCAGGTGTGCTGGCGTTGGGCTGCTGCATGTCAGGGTGGCCTTGGAAGTCTCCTCCAGGCTGTGGGGGTCCAGAGTTAGGAGGACCAGGGGTGGTGTTATTAGAGGATGGGGGGCCGTTGGGATTTAGGTTAAGCTGCTGCTGTTGTTGCTGCTGCTGCTGAGGCCCAGGTGGAGGTCCTCCGCCGCCCCCAAAACTCTTTCCATCCTCGTTGCCTGGCCCTGGTGGACTGGGACCAGGATAGGAGCCATCCTGTGATTGGGGGAATTGTCCTTGAGAAGGCATGCCTGGTAGCCCTCCCAGCATGTTTCCTCCAGGACCACCACCCATTCCACTCATCATGTTCATGCCCTGGCCGGGCCCCATGCCACCCATGGGAGGCATGGGACCATGTGGGGGCCCTCTGGGGCCTCCTCCACCAGGTAACGGTGGACTGTTAAATGGGTGCCCCCCTTGTCCATGTGCCTGTTGTGGAGGCATGCCGAATCGAGGGTGGGGTGGACCCCCTCCTCCTGGACCCCCCATCCCTCCTGGAGACAACATAGGGTTAAAGCCAGACCCGAGGTGCATTGGTGGGCTGAAGTTTGGGGGTATATTGAACTGAGATGGTCCACCAGGAGGGAATCCACCCCCTCCGCCTCCTCCCCCACCAGTGCCCCCACCTCCGAAGCCAGGCATACCGCCAAAACCTAGCTGGTGGTGAGGTCCTGCGTTGGAAGGCGGTCCAAACGGCGGTCTACGACCCGGCTGTCCGCTGCCTGGTCCTCCCATGAAACCCATACCGCCGCCGCCCCCCATTCGACCCGCGCCTCCATAACTGCCGCCTCCGCCTGCACCTGGGCTGGGAAGGAATGGGGAGCCACCTGGTCCGCTGGGTCGAGATGGCGGTCCGAAATCATCGTCAAACGGGTTGGAGGCCACCAGGTGGTCCACCATGGGTGTAGGAGGGGGCGCAAACTCTGTGAGGTGCGAGAAGCCCGCAGCCTAAATTGAAAGAAAAATGGAATGTTGTCATTTGTATGAATCTAATTCATAAAAATGTAATTATCATATAGAATCATTAAAACACTTTCTTTACAGAAACCATATTCACATGTTCACATTTGTCCACTGATGGCACCTTCTCTACTTGGCGCAGCTCTACTTGTTATTGAAGCATTTTCATTGACTCAGGTACTGCACGCAGTAACCACAATAATAAATTCCCCAAAAGAAAGTGAATCCACAGCAAAACAGAAAGACGGCGTACCACACTGGTTATGACAGTAGTGTATGTGTGTGTGTGCTCCTTCAAGAATGGCAGTGTGTTGGTTGAGTGACTTCAGTAAGCCAACGGTAGCATGCAGCAGTAGCGAATGTGTCCTGCAGAAATAAGAATAAAGCAATCGAATAGTCACGAATCGGCGGCCTCATCATTCCGACCCGAAAGCGGAGCTTAGCAGACCCATTGTTGGATAAAATGAAGGATGTTACCCCTGACAAAAACATCGGCCCTGGAGGGAACATCTCCCGTGAGCTCCTCGACTACAGTCTGGGAGTGGCAGCCGAACAGCAGGAAAGGTGTAGTTGATACCGTTACGTGATTGGCTGTTATCATGTCCCTCCCATTGCTCAGTGACACTTCCTGTATTCACAAAGCGCGAGTGATTTGTCATGAAACAAATCTTGCTTCATAATTTCTAGTTTCTTGTGACCAAAAAATATAAATATATATCGAATATTTTATTAAACACATTTCCGTGTCCATCACGATATATATTGATATCGTATCATCGGCCCAGCCCTATATTGTAATCATAATATATAATAATACAACTTTATTTCTCATTAGTATTTTTTACTATTGTAAATGGAAGGTCAATAAATTTTGATTATCCTGAATATTTAATCAAACATTTAAAAAAAGGTATTTTAATCTCTGCTAGCAATAATTTCACTTAAATAAATATGAATTATCTTCAAATGCAGTTGTTTTCCACAGTTGGAAAAACGGATAGGGGTGTTTTCAGCATACTGGCTCATCTGTCTGTGTTCATATGCTAATGTTGCTCATTCGGTTTGAAGCCAAAATATTCCCATTACGGGACATTTACTTTACAATTATCTTTTTTCCTCCGAAATGTTGTTACCTTCCCTAGCAAAGTTCTGTCGGAAGGTAGCACCCTGCCTCCACCCACAGAGACAAGGATTGTGAAAGATTGACAAAAGGGTTCACTTCGTTCATTTAATTGTGCTATCAAATCAACGTGCTCAGGTGCTGAGAGCAATGCAGAAAGTAAGGCTCAATTTCGAAATCTCCCTCCACCCCCACTCCTCTCCTACTTGACCCTCTCCCTTGGCTCTAGCATCTCGTGCCATGACAAAATATTTGCAAAAACGACCCTATGCATATGGATGTTGATCGAGTCTCGCTACGTCATCAACCTTTGTCGTTTGCCAGCAGTGACGTAAGAGATGCGACAAATGTTTGTTTACTTTAAACGCGATGTTCAGCTTTGCTTGTGGTCTTTTCTATTTTTTTTGCCTCTTTTTATTAAGAAGACAAAATTTTGGGAGAAATACGCATGTGCTGGCACATCAGCTTACGTTATGTAAAATGTGTTTCATTGCGTATTTGTGTTTGAAACAAATATTTACGTGCAGTAGCAAATGTTTGAAGTCTGACTAAACCACTGGTGTCATTATTATGAAAATCATTAATTACGCTTATTACTTACATTTGCACACTTCTTTGGGTTTCTGGTCTGCAATCTTTCTCCTTGCATTCGATATAGTTTAGGGAGGTCTGCGAGCTCACTTCGCTTCGAGGGAGGTACTTTGCCCTTTCCCCCTACCTATTTAAACGCCTGTTGATTGACGTGAACGCACAAAACTAAGGAGGGAGGGCAAAAACAAGAGCGGAGGAGAGGTATTGAGGAATTGAGCCTTAAACCTCTTGCACTCAGTCTGAAAGCGATAGACGAAGAAAACACATATGAACATGGCAATTTATTGATTCCGGCAAAACTATAGTTAATTCTGATTTATCATTCAAATAATTGAATTATTATTGGCTCAGGCCTACCCACAGGAGAGCCATTTACGTGCAGTAATGTGGTCCTACACACAATAGTTTGTAATAAAATAGTCTAATACATGTTATCCCTAAATTTTAAGACAAATCTTTGTGCATTAAGATTTCCTCTTTTACTTAAAAAAAAGATGCCTTTAGCTTCGTTTGATCACTTGATGGTTTGCAGTGTGAAAACATGTAATATCAAACACCGTTACTTAGTTTAACAATTGTACTCACGTGAAAGAGTCCTTTAATGCACAATTACATTTCCGCATTACATGGATTCATACACATGCGCAGATGCAGGAGGTGTATGAATTCCAACCGAGAGCATGTTGCGCCAGAAAACCGGCGAGGAATGTTTTCACTCGACGGAAAGTGTGTTCACACTGTATTTAGCACAATGGCTAACCGTTAGTCCTGCCAGTGGGTCTCCAAAAAGACGAGCAAAACAACGTATTGTGCAGGTGTCGACAACTGTTGCTGTTTAAAAACAGCCGTGCTTAGGACTCCACGGAAGTGATATGAGGCAACTGGATGCAGCAGCCAGGGAAAACGTGTTAATGCCAGCAAGCGAGGTCGTTCGCGGGGTCATGGAGCTCTGTGCTCATAGGGATGTGCAGACCGATCGACCACCAATTGGTATTGGGGGGCTTTCATGAAGTACTATGCAATCAGCCATTGCTGATTAATGCCTTTTAATGCTGACCACAAACGCCGATGCTCAATGGTTGACAAGCGAAGAGCAGCTTATTATGTTTCCATACACAGTATGAAGCTGCTACCCTAAACAAATAATTATCACTCATATTGTGGCAAATAAAATGCATTTTATAGTATCTTATGTATTCTTATCACTGAAGGACAAATCTAAACAAGTTATATACACATCGAGAGATTGCCAGGATAAGGCATGCCTATAGCTAAGGTTAGCTAACTTTAAACAAGAGAAGAAATAAGTGCCCAATAAAGTTTAATAAGTGTAGCTGGAACAATGTTACAACAAAAAGTAAGCGGATATTAACAGGAAAATAACAAGTAAATTAATAAGAGTTGGAGAGAATAATATCACTGTTGGTGTGTCAGCATTGTCACAGTCAGTTCAAGACACATAAGAGAAAGGTGGATGCATCTAAAAATTGGTGGTGTCTGTCAATATTAAGGGTAGGGTAGTATCAGTGTGTGGTTGATACTAGTGATCGAAGTGAATTTTATTCTCTCAAAATCATTCATGTAGTTCATGTTCACAAACTCGGGGTATAATTTTCTGCACACAGGAGGGATTTTGGGGGCAAAAACTAAAGGGTTTAAATGAGTAATAATAGTTTTTGCTTTTGTTTAGTTATAGTGTACTATTGATTAGGGCTGGGTGATATATCGCGGGTTTGTCTCTGTGCGATATAGAAAATGACTATATCGTGATATTCGAGTATTGCTTTTAGCTGCTGGCATTACACTACAGGCTCTCCTCGCTCTTTCCTGTGTCTCCTTCTCACAGACAGACAAGCGCACCTTCTTACACACGTCATACGTCACATATGTATACGCCCTCGCGCAGCAAAGAGGTAGCAGCATGGCTAACGTTAGCTGTGATGCTAGCCGTAATACGAGAGAAAGAAGGTGCGAATCTGGTAACAAATGAAGGAATAATTAATTCCCCCAAAAAACAGCAGGGGGTCCATCGTCTGGCGGTGGTTTGGCTTCAAGTGGGAATATGTCGAACAGACAACCGTAATTTGTCAAGTGTGGGGCGAAAGCGTTGCTATAAAAAGTAGCATTACTGCTAATATGTAGCATCATTTGAAAAGTCACCTGCTAGAGAATGAACAGTGCTTACTCCGCATGTCAACATCTCCGTTCAGTGCCACACGCCCACATCATCAAAATGCAGAGGCAAACATTTACAGATCAACACCGTATGAAAAAAATAGTGATTTTTTTAGTTGTGATTTCCTTCTCTGCATGGCAGTTTTAAAGTAGCATATATTAATGCAGTATGAAGAAGAATGTTTTAATGTAGACACATAGAACCATCATACTGCTGTGATTATATGCATCAAGTGTTCATTCAAGGCTAAGGCAAAATATTGCGATATATATCGTGTATCGCGATATGGCCTTAAAATATTGCGATATTAAAAAAAGGCCATATCGCCCAGCCCTACTATTGACTTTGTTTTGCTCCAACACTAGAATATAGTAAAAAAGAATAAGGAACTACTTTAAATATTGTGTTGATATTGTTAAACTGTCAAGGCCACTCACCATTAGGGATGTATATTGTTAGGATTTAATGGATACCGATGCCATTATCGATATTCCTTATCGATACAGGTATTGATCGGTACCATATGTAATTGGTGTAAATAAACATATAACAAATGCATTTTTATTGTATTAATTGTATTGCTTCCTTATTTGTGATTATTCTAAGGCTGAAATGACGCGTCGACGTAGTCGACGTCATCGGTTACGTAAATACGTCGACGCCGTTTTTGTGCATCGACGCGTCGCATATTTACGTCACACTACCGTCATGGCGGAGCGCAAAGCAGACTGTGCGAGCGAGGGGAAAAATGCACGCCAAAAGTGTGGGAGTATTTCAATACACAGCCTAATAATGTTGTTGTATGCACACTGTGTCGAGCGGAAATGGCCTATCATAGCAGCACAACGGCTATGAACGAACATTTGAAAAGAAAACCATCAACCATCAACTAGTCAATCGTCCGCGTTAGCATACGTTGTCATCATTACACATAAACATGAATGTGTCATTTGTATCTGCTAGGGGAGTAACGGTATGTGTTTTGTATTGAACCGTTTCGGTACGGGGCTTTCGGTTCGGTACGGGGGTGTACCGAACGAGTTTCTAAGCTAAGGCTAACTTAAGCTGCTAAAGTCTTAACAAGTTGCTTTGCTCCTCTGCCTCTGTCTCAGCACGCAGCATTGTCCCACCCATACAACCATCTGATTGGTACACACGCAGCATTGTCCCACCCACACAACCATCTGATTGGTACACACGAAGCATTATCAGCCAATCAGCAGTGCGTATTCATAGCGCATGTAGTCAGCGCTTCAGTGTCGAGCAGATAGGTGTTTAGCAGGTGAGCATCAGGCAGCGGACTCTCCCCAAATGATAATAAACACCTCCCAGTCAACTACTAGTAACATCACTATGAGCCCGTTGACCTACTAGAAACTTAAACTGCAGCTCAGCTCGCTCGCAGTCCTGGTTTGAGGTGAAGGCTAATTACCTCTCAGTTCCAGCCACATCGACCCCTTCTGAGCGCCTATTTTCAGCTGCTGATAATATTGTAAACAAGAAAAGAAGCAAAGCAAGTAGACATGCTAACCTTTCTTCATTACAACTGTTAGTCACTCACTGGAATGAGTAGAATTGGTTATTGTGTACTGTGTTGGACTGGATGTTTATTTTGCACATTTGAAAAGCAATACTTAATGTGTACAGTGCTCCAGAATATTTAGATTGGCACTTTTTTGTATTGGATTTTATCTTTATTTTTGCACATTTTAGCAAATAAGCAATACTTTCACTTTTGTTGAAATGTTTACACTGTTGTTACAGAATATTTCGTTTTGCACTTTTTTGTATTGGATGTTTATCTTTATTTTTTCACATTTTAAAGCAAAATAAGCAATACTTTTACTTTTGAAATGCTTATACTATTGCAGAATATTAAGATTTGCACTGGATGTTGACTTTTATATTTGCACATTAAAAAGCAAATAAGCTACTTTTAATTTTGTTAAATGTTAAAAGTTTTAAATGTTTACATTGTTACAGAATATTTTGTCATGTTGTTGTCAATGTTGACTGAGTGGCCATACTTTTTTTTTTGTAAATAAAAGCCATGCCTTTTGAAAAAACTGGCCTACTTTTATTTTTTCATCTTCATTTTAAATAAAATAAAATAAAAAATAATCGGTAAAAGGAAAAATAATCAATAGATGAATCGAAAAAAAAAATCTACAGATTAACCGATTAATCGAAAAAATAATCTATAGATTAATCGATAGAAAAATAATCGTTAGCTGCAGCCTTAGATTATTCCAAGCTGATTATCAGATCCAGATGGCAAAAAAATAAATAAATAATCGATGTCAATTAATATAACAATTTTTTACATAATTCTTAACCTGCCAGTTTTAAAGCTTAAAAAAAACAGAGATTAGTTCAACATTTTATTACAATTCAAGTAAATAAAAGTAAACTAAATAAGAAAACGCACTATAACAGAACAATTTAACAATAATACAGTTGACTTTACATGTCTTCAAGTAAAAAGCGCACACAAAAATGCATAAGTTATTATTTTAACATTGGTGATCCAACTATAGTATTAGAAGCTGTCAAGTTATAAATAATATACCAACGTAGATCGTTGGTCGCGTCCACAACTTTTTAGCAGTAGTAGCATTGTTTTTACACACAGCTTTTGGACGACAAGTAGTCATCAAATCTGATTTGTATTTTTTTTAACAAAAAATTTCATTTACAATTTTTTTGTTTTACCCCCTACTTTTTAAAGAAACCCACACATACAAATGATAGAAATAATTGAAAACAAGTTTCACTTTTATCAAAAATTAGTAGTTTGAAATGACACTGCATCTTACTTTTAGCAAAATTCGAATGTTGTTCCTTTTAAACCAGACATAAATTGCACTTTGTATGGAATAATTCTCAAATAACTAATTCAAGAGCTTCCTCTGGAAGGCAATACTTCTGCTTTGAATACAATAGTTCTGTAAACAAAATGTAGCATTGAACATTGCATGCAAATAAATGAAATCCAATAAATCTAAAAATATTCCAATAATCAATAAATAATCAGATCAATAAAGTGCGGACATAAAACTTAAAATACCTCTGTATAAAAAATGTAGTATTGTACATTGTACGCACACAAATCAAGTAAAACATTGAGAGGACTCTATAGTTTCAGTAAGTGGATAAACGCAGGCTTTTCCATTGTATGTGAAGTACATTTTGTCGATGTGCAGAGCAACTGCTTTAGTTGTACTTTTTTCTCATCATACATGGTAAGTTGTGTAAATGATTCCACCACAGTAAGCAGGCGTTTGTTGTTAGTTGTTGCAGTCTTGTTCGCCTTGTTAAGAGTAGTATTTTCCCCGCTATGAAGCGCTCCTTTATAGCGGAAGCTACGGAAACTCCAGGGGGGAAAAAAGTAAAAACATCCTTTAAAAAAACTGAATAATAAATAAAACCGTCTGCCACAAAAAACTCAAATTTATTGATAAAATCGATTAATCGCCCAGGCCTATTCAATCGTGATTAAAATTGGACTAATTGTCATACTTGCCAACCTTGAGACCTCCGAATTCAGGAGATGGGTGGGGGGGGGGGGGTTGAGGTGGCCGGGGTTGGAGGGGCGGGTTTGGTGGTAGCGAGGGTGTATATTGTAGCGTCCCGGAAGAGTTAGTGCTGCAAGGGGTTCTGGGTATTTGTTCTGTTGTGCGGGGTGGGGGATTGAGGTGGCCGGGGTTGGAGGGGCTGGGTTTGGTGGTAGCGGGGCTGTATATTGTAGCGTCCCGTAAGAGTTAGTGCTGCAAGGGGTTCTGGGTATTTGTTCTGTTGTGTTTACGTTGTGTTACGGTGCGGATGTTCTCCCGAAATTTGATTGTCATTCTTGTTTGGTGTGGATTGACAGTGTGGCGCATATTTGTAACAGTTTTAAAGTTGTTTATACGGTCACCCTCAGTGTGACCTGTATGGCTGTTGATCAAGTATGCATTGCATTCACTTATGTGTGTATAAAAACCGCATATATTATGTGACTGACATATATGTGACATATATTATGCGCTGCTTGTATGGAGGAAAAGCGGACGTGACGACAGGTTGTAGAGGACGCTAAAGGCAGTGCCTTTAAGGCACGCCCCCATTATTGTTGTCCGGGTGGAAATCGAGAGAATGGTTGCCCCGGGAGATTTTCGGGAGGGGCACTGAAATTCGGGAGTCTCCCGGGAAAATCGGGAGGGTTGGCAAGTATGCTAATTGTGCAGCACTAAACCATAACAATGGACTTTTGCGTTAAATGGTCATTAAAAGACATATAAAAACAAGGCTTACTACCTGTGACGTGGACTTCCTCGCCTTCTTCTTCTCTGGGCTCTTCATTTGTGAAGCTGCAATAGAAACAATAAGCAGAAGAGATGAGGAAAGGGATTATTATCTACAACAATGCTATTAGTGGACCAACAATCAAGAGGAGCATCCCATTTGGATTGGCCAAACACCCCTTAGTGACAGAGTGGAGCAGTTTTTCAGACCTAGGGCCTCTTTTTTTTTCAGTGCGTCCAAGTCCAACAGTTAAAATAGAATCAATGAAGCGACAGACTGGCATGAGGACAAGATGCTTGTACATCCAGGCTGTTATCATCGTTGTCATGGAGCCTTGGTAGGCTTTTGAAGAGGGGAAAAAGGGGGGAGAGAGAGAGGCCGAAAACAGGCAGAAGGTCAATGAGGGGAGTAGGACAGGGTAAAGACGAAGACATGAGGAGCTGAAGGTACACTGATAGCAGGAGATCCACTTTGTGAAAGACAGCCACCAGTCGTGAAGTTGGACATAATCATGGAGGGAAGGCGAAAAGGGGGTTGCTATAACAGCATCAGTGCAGCCCTTTGCAGCACAGTAATGGATGAATCCTGCTGATTTTTTTTGGGGGGGTGTGTAGATGGGTGAAGTTCATTCCTACCTTTGCTTCGTTTTCCTTGTCCCGCCAGTAGTCTCCCCGATTCGGCAGCCATTAGCTAACACTATTGTCGGTGATGTCACCGATTCATATGCTAAGAGAGGAAGGGGGAAAATGTAAAAAAATAAAATAAAAATGACGACGTCCTGCGGGTGGCGGGGTCCAATCTAGCTCCGGGTCATGTCAAAATGGCGAGTTTGGTGATGTGGATTTTGACTCGAGGCCCAGGTCTGCACACTCTGCTTGTTGTCACGCCGGGATTTGGTCACCAAATCAACGTCAGTTTTTATTTGAAAGGTGAGCTGGGTGCTTCTAAGACTGTATAGTAATTATATAAACAGGTAGCAAGCTACCTGCATCGGTGTCAGTGGACTTAAAGAGGACATGATGACTTACAGATGTGCACAGCTTGGATGCCACCTTACTTACGAGCTAGCCACGTTTACTCAAATGTGGCTACCGCGTTTAGCGCACACCGAATAGCCACAACACCGCAAAAATAGTGAGCTCACAAATGTAACGTATCACATCAGCAAATAGAAGAGGCAAAACCAAATGACGCCGTTGGTAAATGTTGTTTACTATATACTAGCGTTAGCCCGCTAGCTAACGTTAGCATGCCACTGGCGATAGCTAGCCATCGTTTTCTTTTCTGCGGGGGGGGAACAAACTGTACCCTTTCTTCCGTCGCTCTCGCTCTGCTGGCCGTTAAATTGCAACTCTCTGGCGTCTTCACTCGCCGATCCACCATTTAACTAGAACTCATTCGGGGGAGGGAAAAACTCTATTTTTGGCCATTATTATCGTGGCCTTCCTTTGCCACCGGACAAAGAGGAACGAGCAGGGGTAGCCCTAACCATGGACGGGTACATGTAGTGCTAAAATGGGGGGGGGGGTTCGAAGTCGCCATGGACGAAAAAAACATTACGACAAAACAAAAATCACGATACATTTCCACACCATGTGACATTTTATAGAAAGGCTAAAAGTAGTTGATTAAATCATCAACATTACAATTGTTTATTGGTAGTTTTATTAATCAGATACACTTGGTGTTACCCACCTCCGGCACCCATTTTAAAACAGTCCACTTTTTTAAATTAAGCAGCGTTTAATTAAAACTGTATTATAATGTACTATTTTAGACAACATTTAGGCACAATTGTGCTTTTTTTAAAAAAATTTTTACACAAATTATGCCTTAAAATGTCACAGGAGACGCTTTGGTTTATCAATGTATAGTATATACGAATAATTAGAGTTTATACTATTATATAAATGCTTTAGAATGTAATATTCGGAAATTATCGGTATCGTTTTTTTAAATGATCGGTATCGTTTTTTTTATTTGTTTTTATTTTTTATTAAATCAACATAAAAAACACAAGATACGCTTACAATTAGTACACCAACCCAAAAAACCTCCCTCCCCATTTACACTCATTCACACTCATTCACACAAAAGGGTTGTTTCTTTCTGTTATTAATATTCTGGTTCCTACATTATATATCAATATATATAGTCTGCAAGGGATACAGTCCGTAAGCACACATGATTGTGCGTGCTGCTGGTCCACTAATAGTACTAACCTTTAACAGTTCATTTTAATCATTTTCATTAATTATTAGTTTCTATGTAACTGTTTTTAAATTGTTTTACTTTCTTTTTTATTCAAGAAAATGTTTTTAATTTATTTCTTATTTTATTTCTATTTATTTTTTAAAAAAGGACCTTATCTTCACCATACCTGGTTGTCCAAATTAGGCATAATAATGTGTTAATTCCACGACGGTTTATATCGGTATCGGTTGATATCGGTATCGGTAATTAAGGGTTTGGTCAATATCGGAATATCGGATATCGGCAAAAAGCCATTATCGGACATCCTTAGTTTATACCCATTTACATCAATGTATATAATCACTTTTAATTAAATTATATTGTATTCACATGCAATTCAATGATACTATTAATAATGAGGAAATGTGTTATATATTTTTAAATACTCCAGTAAAACCAAAAATGGTCATCTTTTAGGTGTAAGAACGTGTCTGTAATTTGAGTATGTTTTTAAATGTGTAAATCAAAATATTATGAATTGAAAAGTAAAAAATGCGTGGGTTTAATTAATGCCAACACACAGTTTTAAATTAAAACTATATTTTAGTTTAAATTGTATGCACTAATTAGGTAGAGTTGTACTGTTTTTCTGCACTTTTTTGACGAGTTATGGTTTAAAATACTCAATATATGAGGGTTTGGTTACTTCAAACGAAATTTTCATTGCAATTGTATGCAAAAAAAAAAAAAATGTATGCACTTTTTGGAGAAATTGTATATTAAATGTACATGTGAGGGTTTAATCAAAATTACATTTCAATAAAGAATGTACGCAATATTTAGTTTGTATTGAGTTGGACTGTTTTTTTTAAACTTTTTTTTATTTTTTACATATTGTGGATTAAATTAACAATATGAGAGGATTTTATTAAAACCGCATTTCAATTAAAATTGTATTCAATGTTCAGGCAGAGTTATTGCTTTTTTGCACTGTTTGGACATGTTGTAGGTGAAATATACAACTTGTGGTTGAGAAATTTACTTTTTTATTACTGGATTAATTCAAGGAAGTTTACGGTTTGAATGAATCTAATTATTATCATAGTCATTACAATTATTATAAGTATTTTCCCTATTATTTCTTCAGTATTAGATTTGTTTTTAGATGGTTGGCTGAAAAATGTCATTGTTTTCTAATGAGTTTTGTCCATTTAAGAGTGTTTGGGTATGGATAGCAGGTATAGATAAATGTGGCTTGTCTGGCAAAATTGCTGAAGTCTCATGGTTTTTTTGTACGTGATGTCGGGTATCGTGTATTTTGTGTTCAACAAGAGTACCGCGTCGTTCGACGTGGAACGTGGACTATTGTGAGCAGGACTGTTTACCACAACAGAAGAACACAATAACTTTGGTGATTTTTTGTCTTTTAGTTTAAATAAATATACAACACTGCAACTGTTGTATTCAGATTTCTTACAAAGAACAAATGTGATGTTTTTTTTTACTAGAAAAAACAATTAAACTTTTTTGCAATGTTTCAGCTGAGTTGCTATTTTTTGGCACTTTGTGGACATATTGTGAATTACATATACTGTACATCT
The DNA here is from genome assembly GCF_033978785.1 of Entelurus aequoreus. Classification (NCBI taxonomy): domain Eukaryota; kingdom Metazoa; phylum Chordata; class Actinopteri; order Syngnathiformes; family Syngnathidae; genus Entelurus; species Entelurus aequoreus. The sequence continues at coordinate 27,614,432 of NC_084735.1, read as the reverse complement.
TGTAAGGGTTTAATTAAAACTACATTTTAATTAAAATTGTATGCAATATTAAGGAAGAGTTCCAGTGTTTTTCTGCACCTTGTGGACAAATTATGAATCATAATTCACAACACACGGTGGTTTAATCAATGAATCAATATATAATCACTATACTTTAAAGTTTATGAACACACTTAAGTCGTCCACCCCCTTTTCACTCCTCTAACCCCTTTTCACTCTTCCTCACTGGAGAAGACTGTAAAAGCCATGACAAGAGAAAAAAAAATAGATTTTTCCTGTAGGAGCAATACAATTTAAGGAAAATCCCAAATGGATCCAGTAATGGTATTTTTGATTAATATTGTTATTAACAAAATAAGCCTTTACAGCAGATTGTTTTTGTAGATTTAAAGCTAAATGGTTTTTAAAAGTATTTATGACATTTATTTAACCAGGAAAAATCCCATTGAGATTAAAAACCTCTTTTTCAAGGGAGTCCTGGCCAGGAGGCAGCAGAGTTACACATACAATTACATTCACATTCACATTACACATTAAAATGACAGCATGGACATTAAGTAAAACAGTTACAGATAACTGAGGCTCCTTCAAATGCTCTCAGTTTAGATTTAAAAGCATTAAGGATACAAATTCAGTCAGCTTCCAGTCTCTTTGTAACATGTTCCAAACAAAATAAGAGGAAGGCTTTTGTTGGAAAGTCCTCCATTGTGGCTCATGGTGCCACCAAGCTACTTTGAGGAGCTACCATGGCAAGGTGGTTTAAGGAGTTCCCCATCAACCGGAAGAACGGTACAGACAGGATTGGCACACGGAGCAATACAAAGTGCAAGAACTCCTCCACGGACCTGAGCAGCTCACAAGAAGATGGCAACATCTGAGCCAGCTTCCTGACAGAAAAAGGGTGAAAGAACTCCAAAGGGGACCAGGTCATGGAGGAGCCCAAGAAGAACATGAAGAGCTCCATAACAACAAACGCTTACATCAGTAGATTGATCTGGGTCGACACACTGGATACTTGTCGAACTTTAACCATGGCACCGTCACCATGTGTGAGTCCTGACGCAGAGAAATACGACAAAGCAGATACACAGTAAGTTGGAAAGTATTAGTAATATTACAAACAATTGTAAATCTCACCCTATCTCCACCCTGCGGAGAAAACTCATTTCGGCCGCTTGTACCCGTGATCTTGTCCTTTCGTTCATAAACCAAAGGTCATGACCATAGGTGAGGATGGGAACGTAGATCGACCGGTAAATTGAGAGCTTTGCCTTCCGGCTCAGCTCCTTCTTCACCACAACGGACCGATACAGCGTCCGCATTACTGAAGACGCCGCACCGATCCGCCTGTCGATCTCACGATCCACTCTTCCTTCACTCATGAACAAGACTCCGAGGTACTTGAACTTCTCCACATGGATCAAGATCTCCTCCCCAACTCGGAGATGGCACTCCACCCTTTATATATTAAACTATTATATTTTAAAATCTGTCCTTTCTAATCCATTTTCCACTGCTTGTTACTCTCTGTGTCTCCTAGCCGCTTGTGTGTTTTTTGTGATTTTGAGCTGGTGCCATTGCATCATACTGTCATGTTTGTAAATCTGACTTGTGAGTCAGTGACGCAGCATCATACTGTATGTTTGTAAATCTGACTCGTGGGTCAGTGCCTCCCCAACCTCAAACTGTCAGGCTTGTCCCTGACAGTTTGGTCAAGTTTTAGTTTTTTCTCTGTGTTTGTTTTATTTCCTGTCAGCACTCTTACTTTGGTTCAGTTTCCTGTTTGTCTCTCTGAGTGCTGTCCCCTCAGCTGTGGCTGATTGGCACCTGGCCACACCTGGTGTCAATCAGCCAGCTGCTATTTAGACCTGCTTTGACCTCCAGTCAGTGCTGGATTATTGTAGTGTCTACTTGTCAATGTCGCTAATGATTGTCGAGGTCAATGTCATTTATACTTGTCGATGTCATTGTAGCTCTGTCTACTTCTGTTCACTCTGCTCATGTCATAGTTCATCCTGCTCGTTTCTTGCCACATGAGTTTTGTTTATTCGTGTCACAGTAAGTGTTTTTGTTTCTTGTCCATAGTTTAGCCTTTGTGCTAGTTTCTGTTCATAGCCAAGTTTGTTCTGTGCCTTGTGCGCGCCTTTTGTTTGTACCCTTTTGTTTTTTTCTTGTTATAGAGTTAAATTAAATCATGTTTTCCTGCTCAATGCCTGCCGCCATCTCTGCATCTTGGGGTTCGTCACGAACACACTCTGACACAAACCTCACTGCAAGTCACTGATATATATACATTTATATACATAACCAATCAGTATCATAATATTTTAGTAGATAGCGCAATATACTTTATTGTCTTTGCAAACACAGAGTGTTTCGGTAGTGACCACTATTTTGTTTACAAGGATAGGCACCAGCACCCCCCGCGACCCCGAAAGGGACAAGCGGTAGAAAATGGATGGATGGATGAAAGTTTGTATCATATTCCCTCAACCTTATTGCTTAATATTAACTTATAACATGCTAGATGTTGGAAATATTGCAAACACTCATGTTTTCTGATCAATAAAATTTATTTTTTGGAGAAAACTGTTAATATCAGTTGAAAATAAGTACCCACGTAGATTCAGTATTCAGTGGCAGCATGGTGACGCAACAGTTAGGGCTCGTGCCTCACAGGGAAAAGATCGTAGGTTTCATTCCCGAACTCGGGATCTTTCTGTGTGGAGTTTGCATGTTCTCTCCGCGACTGTATGGGTTCTCTCCGGGTACTTCTGCTTCCTACTATCTCCAAAAACATGCAACTGGGGATATAGGCCCCTCCCACCTCCAAAGACATGCATCTGGGGTTAGGTTGATTGGCCACACAAAATTGGCCCTCGTGTGTAAGTCTGAGTGTGAATGTTGTCTGTCTATCTGTGTTGGCCCTGCGATGAGGTGGCGACTTGTCCAGGGTGTACCCCGCCTTCCGCCCGAATGCAGCTGGGATAGGCTCCAGCCATCGTGCGACTCTCAAATATTGTTCAGGATCTCGTCACAGTATCTCTGTGCATTCAAAATGCCATTAATAAAAAGCACTTGTGTTCGTTGTCCACAACATACATCTGCCCATACCATAACCCCACCCCCACCATGGGCCACTCGATTCACAACATTGACATCAGCAAACTGCTCTCCCACACGACGCCACACACGCTGTCTGTATCTGCCCTAAGCAGTGAAAACCGGGATTCATTAGTGAAGTGAACACCTCTCCAACTTGCCAGACGCCATCGAATGTGAGTATTTGCCCACTCAAGTCGGTTACAACGACAACCTGCAGTCAGGTCAACACCCCAGTAAGGACGACAAGCATGCAGAGGAGCTTTCCTGAGATTGTTTCTCAGTGTGTACAGAAATTATTTGGTGATGCAAATCAATTGTTGCAGCAGCTGTCCGGGTGACTGGTCTCAGACGATCATGGAGGTGCACCTGCTAGATGTGGAGGTCTTGGGCTGGTGTGGTTACATGTGGTCAGCAGTTGTGAGGCCGGTTGGATGTACTGCCAAATTCTCTGAAACGCTTATGGTAGAGAAATGAACATTCAATTCTTGGGCAAGAGCTCTGGTGGACATTCCTGCAGTCAGCATGCCAACTGCACGCTCCCTTAAAACTTGCAACATTTGTGGCATTGTGCTTTGTGATACAACTGCACATTTCAGAGTGGCCTTTTATTGTGGGCATGCAGCCTAAGGCACACCTGTTTAATTAGCATCTTGATATGCCACACATGTGAGGTGGAATGGATTATCTTTGCAAGGAAGAGGGGTTCACTAACACAGATTTAGACAGATTTGTGAACAATATTTGAGAGGAATAGTTATTATGTGTATATAGTGAAAGTTTTAGATCTTTGCGTTATACTCATGAAGAATGGAAGCAAAAACAAAACTGTTGCGTTTATATTTTTATTCAGTGATGTGCGCACAAACACGCACACACACACACACACACACACACACACACGCATGTATGTGTGTGTGTATATATATATATATGTACATATCTGTTTTTATTAATGTGTGTGTGTGTGTATATAATTTTTTTTAATGTATAGGTATATATAGTTACTTTACATGCGATCGGCTTTTGGCCCCTGGCCAATTTTTTTTTAGTCCAATGCGGCCCCCAACTCAAAATGTCTGGGCACCTCTGATGTACAGTATGTCCTTGGGCAAGTCATGATGGAGAAGACTACTACTACTACTACTACCACTAATATTAATAATGATAGCTCTCCTCTGTTGTGTTGTGTTATGATGGAGAAACATACTGCTAATACTAACAGGAACATCACTGAAGATGTGAGCAGAAGTATCAGCAGAATGTATTTTACAGTGAATATACTGGTACTAGAAATTAATTTACTCAATTGGGAATTGTACAAAATACATGGTGGGTGAAAAAAAACCCCAAAACAAAACATTTTTGATGAATAACGTAATCACCAAATTATATTTGCAAATTATTCAAAGCAAAAAAAGTCTTTAGAAATATTTTTATGTGAATGTAATATATAAAAGTATATTACATAAAATACACATGCATTTGGACAGGTTACAATTGTCTGCATTTATTATTAAATAGAATAAAATTCCCCTTAACTCACATTGTTAAAAACACATTTTTGTGAGACATTATAAATATCAAGTACTATTAATAAATAATGTCAAATAATTCACATACATTTTTTTATGACACAATAATTTTTAAAACATTATCTTCAAAACAATACATAAAAAGTACAAATGCACTAAATTATTAATTGTATTTTATTTTTATTTTTTTTTCACCAGGTATACATTACTATTAAAGTTTGGACACAACTTTTGACTGACATTTTATTACGTTGTACGCACATGTCAATTTTTACATTTATTTGTATTTGAATTACACAAAAAAGTCCAAATAATTCCATAAAATTCCCCTTAGTTTGTACATACAATTTAAAAAATGTGTTAAATAAATATATTTAATATTCTCAAAATTCTTGTGGTAAATTCCCAGAAATGTTCCAGTCCAACCCTAAAGTCTGGTCAATGATACTCAACAGGTACTTGTAAGTATCTAGCCTACTTCATGTGATTTTGTTCAGTAAAAACATACATTATTACATCATTGGTCTTTACCATAATGTTCATGTCCATCCATCAATTTTTTTCACAATGAGGTGATGCAAAACATCCATAATGTTAGTTTTGCATCCAAAAAACATTATTTATTAGACCTTATAAATATTAAATACTATTCATAAATCATATTAAATTCCCCGTAACTCACATTATTAAAATTGTTTTAAACAATACTTTCACAACAAATACAATACATATAAAGTGCAAATACCCACATTTAATTTTTTTTTTTTTTTTTTTTTTTACCAGATATACATTACTATTAAAGTTTGGACACACCTTTTGACTGACATTGTATTAGGTTGTGAACACATTTCAACTTTTACATTTATTTTAGTTTGAATTACACAAAATAGTCCCAATATTTCTATACTAGTCCCCTTAGTTTATACATACAATTGTAAATATTTATGTTGAATAATTATACTAATATTTTCAAATTCACAGAAATCTTCCAGTCCAACCCTTGAGTCTGGTCAATTATGCTCTTACAAGTACTTGTATGTATCTAACCTACTTCATATGTGTTTTCTTCAATAAAAACATTGATTATTTTTATTCCCAGCACATTTAGGACAAGTTATGCAAACAGGGAGGCACTTTAATTGAATAAATGTGACTTGTGCTGTTATTTGTGACCGTTTGGCTCCCTCTTGGGGCCGTGCTCCGACACTGCACCCCATTTACCGCCAACAAAGACGTGTTTGTGTTGTTTTAAAGTTATGAAGCCAGGCATAAAAAGCATGTCTTTACCGAGATAAGATTGCCACCATTTGACCTCAAGCGCGGATGTTTTTATTCTTTTATATCTGTCCCTTGAGGATTTGTTTTAACTGTGAATTAGTTGTTTTTACTGTGTTATGTCTGCAGGGTGAAGGCCGTGACATTAGCTACAAGTACTTTGTTTCCAGGACAACTTTGGATAATGTCTGGAACATTAACAATTGTTTTCAAATGACCTAAATGCGCTCTTTTGTTGCATTTATTACTGACAAATATTGAAAGAAATAGTTAAATGAAAAGAATGTTGCTGCTCCACCTTAAAACTCAAAAGTCCCTTGGTGCTATTTGCACTCACGCAATTATCAACTTTAAAATGAGCATTTAAAGGACTGTTGTTTTAGGCCCGGCCCTTGTTTGCAGCTGGTATTAACAATTTAGCAGACGCGCCCGCCTTGTATACATTTTTAACAGTCTTCTTTTGTTTTTGTCAAGATGCCGCACACCCCATGTTGCCATCCTTCTCCTCTCTGATCCCCAGATAAATCAACAATATGAAGAGACAAACGTGGTGCCGGTGGTGGGTGTGGATGTCTGCGTGGGGAGGGAGTGATCAAAGCGGCAAATCATGTTGACTAAATGAGGCTAAACAGTCTTGTCTGTGCAGAATTCAAACTTTTATAAGCAGTATTGACCTTTTAATCATCCTTTGACAGCTTAGAGCTCCAAAATCTTCCAACAAAGATGGATTCCTAATTGTATATTTCTCTCACATTCAGAGTGACTTCCTAAATATGTCCTATTACTTTTGTCCAAACAGTGTAACTGCAATTACAGCGCCACTCTAACCAAGGATATGTCATTATGTGATCCCTCTCTCCTCTCCCCTTATTTGTAAGACCTAAAGTAACATTTTATTGCCGGCCTGTCATTATGTGACGCCTGGGTAATGAATATGTATCTTCCGGGGCCTTCGGGGTCTCCTTCCAACGAGATGGATTTCATGTACCCGGGGAAAAGCGGCGGGCCATCTCAGATTCAATCCCCGAAGCGAACACCTACACCTGGGAAAGTAATCGGATACATCTATTTTTATTTTATATGCATGCTTCACTCTACCCCTGAATGCATCATTTAATTAGTGCTACATGCTCTCCTCTTCGCTCTTGCATGACACATTAATTACCTAAATGACTACGGTGTCCTAGAAGGGTCAGCACAACCGCTTTAATACCAACTAAAAGCTTTTTTTTTTAACCTGATGATGTTACAAACCATAGTGTTCTCTAATAAAGCACGAGCAATAAAAAACAACACACTTTAGGGAGTAGCAGTTTGATTCCAATTGAGTGGCTTTTAGGGATAGGTACCAAATTCTGTACTTTTTGGCACCGACCAAGCCCCTCTGGTCCTACCGGGCAACAATTTACGTAAAATCCAATGGTACCATGTTTCGCACTTTGGTACCTCCAACAGCACTGAGAGCGGACTCAGCCAAACTACCTCCAAGTAATGTTGCAATTTTCAATGGCAACGAAGCAATTGACTCAAAAACCACTCCAAGTAAAGTAAGGTTCCATTTTCGCACTAGCTCGATGCTAATATACATTGGCTTTGCTATTGACATGCTACTGATTAGCATGCACAATTTTGCATGGCGACTTCAACATCTCCAAATGTATTAATGAAAACTACAACTAATATATACACGTTACAATCAAACAGCTTGTGGGTAATAAGTACAATATGAACACTTTTTGAGCACAATAAAAGACTAGACAGCAAAGTCTGAACTGGCTTGTCAACACACCATAAACAATGCACTACTGCCATCTAGGATTGTCCCGATACCAATATTTGGTACCGGTAACAAAATGTATTTCGATACTTTTCGATACTTTTCTAAATAAAAGGGACCACAAAAAATGGCATTATTGGCTTTATTTAAAAATTTTTTTTTTACGGTACATTAAACATGTGTTTTTTTTATTGCAAACGAAGAACAAATATAAACAAATAAAATAGTGAACATACAAGACAACTTGTCTTTTAGTAGTAAGTAAGCAAACAAAAGCTCATAATTAGTCACACATATTGTGTCATTTCTCAGTCTATTATTTTGTCAAAAATATAAAGTACAAGCTGTAAAAATGTATTATTAATCCTCTTGTTCATTAACTGTTAATATCTGCTTATTTTCCATTTCAACATGTTCTGTCTACACTTCTGTTAAAATGCAATAATCACTTATTCTTTTGTTGTTTGGATGCTTTACATTAGTTTTGGACGATACCACAAATTTAGGTATCGATCCGATACCAAGTAGTTACAGGATCATACATTGGTCATATTCAAAGTCCTCATGTGTCCAGGGACATATTTCCTGAGTTCATAAACATAATATGAATTTTTTAAAAAGGAAAAAAGATTTTGTGACAGTAAAAAATATAGATGTAATCATAGTAGTATCGACTAGATACACTCTTGTGCTTGGCATAATTTTTTTTATCAAAAAACACAGAAGTACCAAAAATTGGTACCATTAAGTACTGGTATTGATTCCCAGGTACCGGGAATCGGTAGCGTATCGGTTTAACTGTGAAGGGTACCCATCCCAAGTTGGGGCTTTGTTTTTTTTTTATAGGGTAAGGTTGCTGTTACCTGTTGAACACAGCATGGTCATAAAAATGTGGAAAAAGATCAATTATACAGGGTATGGTTGCCTTTAAAAAAGCTACAAGAAATGTTAATCAGCAACCTTACCCTATGCAATTTCCTTCAATTCAAAATGTTGCCCATGTAAATAGGTAACACTCAAAAAGTCTAACGTTGTGCAAAAGTTAATTCATGTCATTCATTCATTCATTCATTCATTCATAAACGCATTACATGCAAAGTAATGCAAGTAGTGGACTTGAAGTGGGTGTGGCATGGATGATTGTTTGGCGCCCAATAAAAGACTTGATGGAGGATTCTTCAGTCAGCAGATGTTAAAGCAGCATAAATCTACTGGAGCCTATCCCAGTGCACCTTGACACTGGACAGGTGAAGTGACAAACAGGTGTGTAAAGAAGAAGGTGTAAATCTCGCGCCAGGCCGTACCCATATCCGCAGCAGGTCTCCAAGGTGAACAGCCTCTGGCATGTTAGATAAGCCTTTATGTCGGGGCTATTCAACTACATAGTGAAGAGGTCCGCAGTTTAACGAGTCCAAGGGGCTCAGGGGCCGGACATCGAAATGTGGATGTTTCGTCAGAAAGTGCCTCTGCAGGTTATATTCCTTTGAGACTGCATTTATTTAATTGCAAAGTAAACACAACGGCTTTCACACTGCACTGTCAATGAATTCGTTATTCTGCCCCTCGCTGCTCGTTTCCAGCGTGTGCAGCTAGGCAGATAGTTAACAGCAGAATTTATGTTTCTTCTTTAAATTATTTTCCCTCCTTAGTTTTATTTCTTTACACTTCTTCCTTTATTTAAGTTTGTAAGACTGGAAATACAAACATAAAATAAACATTACAAAAGTATAACGTTTATAAATAATGCCCATTGTGTATTTTACATAAATGAAATAGAAGGTTAAGTGTTAATACATTCACACAGTAAACTGCAGATATTTACGCATATAGAAATTAAACAACTTTCACATCAAACATTGCACACAATGAATGTGACTCATCACAATTCAACCCAAGGTGTAGCGTTATCGCCCTCGACAGGTCAAATTTAGCACTACATGTATTAAACAAGCTCTCAGAGAAGTTAAAGTTAAAGTACCAATGATTGTCACACACACACTAGGTGTGGTGAAATTTCTCCTCTGCATTTGACCCATCCCCTTGTTCACACCCTGGGAGATGAGGGGAGCAGTGAGCAGCAGCAGTTGGAATTATATTTGGGGATTTAACCCCCAATTCCAACCCTTGATG
>NC_084735.1:27317113-27602113 GCF_033978785.1 Entelurus aequoreus | reverse complement strand
CCGTTATATTCCCAACCATAAAGAGTGGACGGTTAGAGCAGTATAGTTGCTCACTTGTACTTTATTGGCAACTTCAGTGCAGTTACAATTCCAGGTGACTCACTCACACCAGCCCGCTTACTTCCTGTACAGTGTGTCTCACTCTAAATGTTCCCCCCTGTAACATGTATTAATATGCTGGAGTATCAACGTAACAATCATATTGTAACAGTTACTATGGTCATCTACGTCACAGCAGCTCAGACAAGGCACCAAGCAGTGTGGGTGGGTGGGGAGCGTTTCCACAGAGTGTTTCCAGAGTGGCCAGCCTGAAATGCGGGTGTCAGGGACAGAGGCGGAAGGAGATTTTTACAACAAAGTTCTAAACCTTAGTGTTATATCAGATATATCAGATAGTAGGTGTTTTTTTTTTACCCTTCACGTTCATATTTCGCTGTGTTTGTTGCATTTTTGTTGCGTTTCGCTTGATTGTAAAATATGTCGATCGAGAGGGAGTGTGACGTTCATATGTTGTCAATATTCAGTGTTTTATCGTTCATAGTTAATATTGTAAATCCCACATTCTTTATTTTCACGTACATTCTGGGTGTCTCATTCAGTAAAAACATGTGAAATTCCATTCCGTTTTTTAAGGCGGTCTGTCATAACGTTTTTAGCATTCAATCAGACATTTTCGTGAGGTTTTGTATTAGTGTTCCTAAAATTAGATATACCGGCCCCCAGACAGATTTTTTTCTCTAAATTTGGCCCTCCGAGGCAAAATAATTGCCCAGGCCTGCTCTAGCCAATGTCACATATTAGTTTCACCTTGTAAATCTAATTGCTGGCTGGAATAAATGAACCTTTGCACGATATTCCAATTTTTGGATTTTCACCTGTAAGGTGTATGAAGAAAAAAAAATTATACAGGGTTTCTTTGCTCCCATTTTGCCACAATTACATAGCAAAATTATATGGGGTATGGTTGCTGTTCCATGGTGAATTCAATACACAGTCGCAAAATGTTAAAAATGTGAACACTAATAGGTTGCTGTCAGTATAATAATCACACGCTAATCTTTCGACAGCAACCTTACCCCATATAAATGTTTTTTTGCCACCATATTGCCTTTAATACAATAACAAATGCTATATTACCTGTAAAGTGAGGCCACTTAAAGGCCTACTGAAACCCACTACTACCGACCACGCAGTCTGATAGTTTATATATCAATGATGAAATCTTAACATTGCAACACATGCCAATACGGCCGGGTTAACTTATAAAGTGCAATTTTAAATTTCCCGCTAAACTTCCGGTTGGAAACGTCTATGTATGAAGACGTATGCGCGTGACGTCACGACGGCAACGGAAGTATTCATACCCAACGTGTCACCATACAAACTGCTCTGTTTTCATCGAACAATTCCACAGTATTCTGGACATCTGTGTCGGTGAATCTTTTGGAATTTGTTTAATGAACAATGGAGATTGCAAAGAAGAAAGTTGTAGGTGGGATCGGTGTACTAGCGGCTGGCTGTAGCAACACAACAAAGAGGACTTACTTGGATAGCAGACGCGCTAGCTGATGCTAGCCGCCAACCGCATCTGTGATCAGGTGAAGTCCTTCGTCGCGCCGTTGATCGCTGGAACGCAGGTGAGCACGGGTGTTGATGAGCAGATGAGGGCTGGCTGGCGTAGGTGGAGCGCTAATGTTTTTATCATAGCTCTGTGAGGTCCGGTTGCTAAGTTGCTAAGTTAGCTTCAGCGTCGTTAGCAACAGCATTGTTAAGCTTTGCCAGGCTGAGAATTATTAACCGTGTAGTTACATGTCCATGGTTTAATAGTATTGTTGATCTTCTGTCTATCCTTCCAGTCAGGGATTTATTTATTTTGTTTCTATCTGCATTTGAGCCAGATGCTATCACGTTAGCTCAGTAGCTAAAGAGCTTCGCCGATGTATTGTCGTGGAGATAAAAGTCACTGTGAATGTCCATTTCGCGTTCTCGACTCTCATTTTCAAGAGGATATAGTATCCGAGGTGGTTTAAAATACAAATCCGTGATCCACAATAGAAAAAGGAGAGTGTGTGGAATCCAATGAGACCTTGTACCTAAGTTACGGTCAGAGCGACAAAAGATACACCCTGCACTGCCTCTCTAGTCCTTCACTCTAACGTGCCTCATCCACGAATCTTTCATCCTCGCTCAAATTAATGGGGTAATCGTCGCTTTCTCGGTCCGAATCTCTCTCGCTCCATTGTAAACAACGGGGAATTGTGAGGAATCCTTCCTCCTGTGACGTCACGCTACTTCCGGTATAGGCAAGGCTTTTTTTTATCAGCGACCAAAAGTTGCGAACTTTATCGTCGTTGTTCTATACTAAATCCTTTCAGCAAAATATGGCAATATCGCGAAATGATCAAGTATGACACATAAAATGGATCTGCTATCCCCGTTTAAATAAAACAATTTCATTTCAGTAGGCCTTTAAATTGTGTTAAAAAAAAAAAAAAAAATGCAAGTCATATTTTAACCCCATTATAAGCTCTTAATAATGATAGTCCTAAAATAAACGTAATAAAATGAACACTGAAGTTTAGGCCTGAAACATTTTTGTAAAGTTAACACATGCACACCACAGGAATGAAAGCCACAAGTCAATTAGCGCCTTTTGTATGGAAATAGTGTTGGAATGCAACTATGTGTTTCCACACAGAGCCTTACATCAGTTATGTTTATGCTGAACCTCTTCATATACTTTCAACTATAAACCACTAATTTATGCGGAAGTATTTATGCGCGGCGCCGCTGCTGCCCACTGCTCCCCAAGGGGATGGGTCAAATGCAGAGGACAAATTTCACCACATCTAGTGTGTGTGTGACAATCATTGGTACTTTAATGTTGGTGAAAAAACACGTATGACTATCATTAAAATACTGTAATGTGCAACTGATGCCATACATGCACGAATGCGAACACACAACAATGAGCTTTGTCATCTACTAACGGTGTGACATTCACAAATGAGTCTAGTCTTTTGAACGGATCTTTCAAGCGAACGACAAGAAGAAGAAGTTTTTAATGCAAATTGCTTTCACATGTGCGCCACCTGACTGGATTGCAGTCACACCGTCTGAAAATCTCACAAAGTGAGTCATAGGTTAAAGGAAACATTTGGATGCACTTTTCTAGTTGATTGTTTTGCCAAGTAGCCTAGTTCAGGTGTACACACACCAGGTAGGGTAGTACACTTTTGTATTCACTTCATGTATATATTGTGCAATTGTTTATTTTAGTTTTTTATTTTATACATACTGTATAGTATTCTTTATATATTATTTGTAGGCTATTTATTTCCTTTATTGCAAAAATATTCCTGTACAGTTGATTTCCATGGAAGTTATATGTAGCCTGTGTAGTATTTATTCTGCAACAAAGTTTAGGTTTAGAGAAAATTTCAAATAAAGATGTCACTGTTAACACATTGGGAGAAGGTACCACCTAATAAAACGTTTACCATGAAAACTTTATCCAGAAGAAATGATAATATTTGACAATATCTCCCTCAAATAGAGTTTAACTTGGTGAACATCTGGATTATTAAGATATTATTTTATAACTTCTGCCAGCAATTAGTTTCTTCATAAAAACAAATTACTTCTGAAAAAAATTCTGAAAAAATAAATATAACAACGAGCCAGTCTTTTTAAACAGCTCTTTGAACGGAACAGCTCTTCAAGATCCGGCTCCTTTCAGAGAGCTATGAATAATATATATATATATATATATATATATATATATATATATATATATATATATATATATATATATATATATATATATATATATATATATATATATATATATATATATATATATATATATATTTACATCACTGAAAAAAGGTTGAGAACCACTACTAGAGCATACTTGCCAACCTTGAGACCTCCGAAGTCGGGAGATGGGGGCGGCGGGGCTGGGGGGAGCGGGTTTTGGTGGTAGCGGGGGTGTATATTGTACCGTCCCGGAAGAGTATGTGCTGCAAGGGGTTCTGGGTATTTGTTCTGTTGTGTTTATGTTGTGTTACGGTGCGGACGTTCTCCCGAAATGTGTTTGTCATTCTTGTTTGGTGTGGGTTCACAGTGTGGCGCATATTTGTAACAGTGTTAAAGTTGTTTATACAGCCACCCTCAGTGTGACCTGTATGGCTGTTGATCAGGTATGCCTTGCATTCACTTATGTGTGTGTAAAAGCCGCATATATTATGTGACTGGCCCGGCACGCTGTTTGTATGGAGGAAAAGCGGACGTGACGACAGGTTGTAGAGGACGCTATATATATATATATATATATATATATATATATATATATATATATATATATATATATATATATATATATATATATATATATATATATATATATATATATATATATATATATATATATATGTATACAGTCGTGCTCATAAGTTTACATACCCTGGGAGAATTTATGATTTCTTGGCCATTCTTCAGAGAATATGAATGATAACACAAAAACCTTTCTTCCACTCATGCTTAATGGTTGCGTGAAGCTATTTATTGGCAAACAACTGTGTTTACTCTTTTTAAATCAAAATGACAAAAGAAAGTACCCAAATAACCCTGATCAAAAGTTTACATACCCCAGTGACTTTGATCTGATAACATGCACAAACGTTGACACAAACAGGTTTGAATGGCTAATCAAGGTTCCAATCCTCACCTGTGACCTGTTTGTTTGTAATTAATGTGTGTGTATAAAAGGTCAGTGTGTTTCTGGGCTTCTGACAGACCATTGCATCTTTCATCCAGTGCTGCACAGATGTTTCTGGATTCTGAGTCATGGGGAAGGCCAAATAATTGTCAAAGGATCTGCGAGAAAAGGTAATTGAACTGCATAAAACAGGAAAGGGGTGTGAAAAGATATCCAAGGAACTGAGAATGCCAATCAGCAGTGTTCAAACGCTGATTAAGAAGAGGAAAATGAGGGATTCAGGTAGACCAGCAAAGATTTCAGCCACAACTGCCAGGAAAATTGTTCGAGGTGCAAAGAAAAATCCACAAATAACTTCAGCTGAAATACAGGACTCTCTGAAAAATTGTGGCGTGGCTGTTTCAAGATGCACAATAAGGAGGCACTTAAAGAAAAATGGGCTGCATGGTCGAGTCGCCAGAAGAAAGACATTTCTGCGCAAATGTCACAAAGTATCCCGCTTCCATTACGCCAAACAGCACAGAGACAAGCCTCAAAACTTCTGGAACAAAGTAATTTGGAGTGATGGCTTTCTTCTGGCGACTCTCGACCATGCAGCCCATATACTATATATATTTATATATATATATATATATATATATATATATATATATATATATATATATATATATATATATATATATATATATATATATATATATATATATATATGAATATATATATATACATATATGAATATATATGTATATATATATATATACACTACCGTTCAAAAGTTTGGGGTCACATTGAAATGTCCTTATTTTTGAAGGAAAAGCACTGTACTTTTCAATGGAGATACCTTTAAACTAGTCTTAACTTTAAAGAAATACACTCTATACATTGCTAATGTGGTAGATGACTATTCTAGCTGCAAATGTCTGGTTTTTGGTGCAATATCTACATAGGTGTATAGAGGCCCATTTCCAGCAACTATCACTCCAGTGTTCTAATGGTACAATGTGTTTGCTCATTGGCTCAGAAGGCTAATTGATGATTAGAAAACCCTTGTGCAATCATGTTCACACATCTGAAAACAGTTTAGCTCGTTACAGAAGCTACAAAACTGACCTTCCTTTGAGCAGATTGAGTTTCTGGAGCATCACATTTGTGGGGTCAATTAAACGCTCAAAATGGCCAGAAAAAGAGAACTTTCATCTGAAACTCGACAGTCTATTCTTGTTCTTAGAAATGAAGGCTATTCCACAAAATTGTTTGGGTGACCCCAAACTTTTGAACGGTAGTGTATATATATATATATATATATATATATATATATATATATATATATATATATATATATATATATATATATATATAATTATTTCACCAGTCAGCATCAATTTAGAACTACTTTATAATGTTTACTAACCTGGAGAAAATATGAAAAAAAAGAGCGTTGACACGTACTATCAAGGGATGGAGAGGGAAGTACCGACACCTAAAATGGAACTGCAACAACACCTGAAAGCAATTGTTCCGCTGATCTTTCTTTGCTACCCATGTACACACATATTTTATATGGTAAGGAAATGAGAGCTGACGTCAAATAAATAACTAAAGAGGTTATTCTCTTTGTAAGTGAGTAGAGTAAAATGCATCCAATAATAGATCCTAGTCAGTGTTTGCACTGTTAATTGTTAAATGATAATTATCTGTCATCATAGCTTTTGTGTGTGACTTAAAAAATAAAAAAAACCCTGTAGACGACAGTTTGTAATTTTTTTTTCGATGTAAATTGCACAGGAAAATTTGGGTTAAATTTGCATATTTAAATTAGGACGCATTTCCTCAAAATCCTGTATCATAGGTAGCCTAAGTCAATTTGCTTAACTTGCAAAAAATAAAAGTTTATTTTTCTTCAGCTGCTGCGCCTCATACTTGGAAAACAGCTGTCTTATGTAAACAAAAGTGTAACACGACACCAGACACTTTCCTACACGACCCAGTCAGAGTTTGTTGTCGTCTTTTTTTTTGGACTGTTTACTTAACTGAGTAATGGCAAACATGGTAAATAATAGGCAAAGTGGGGGTTTTGTCCGTTAAACTCAACTTCCCTCCAGGCTAGAACGACCTAAACAGTAACACACACACACAAGTAGGAATTGTTTGCCAAATATCCAAAAAGCGGCAAACAAAAGACTGCCTTAATGTGGACAAAGCGGTAACTCCGCCCACATGATGAAGGCTGACCTGAGGAAGGTAGTAACCTTGCCCTTTTCAAGCATGTCCGCCTGCTGTCGCAGTTTAGGGGTGGATTCACTCATACAGTCAGAGTACAATCGCACACACACACGCACACACACACACACACTTGCAACATTCTTGTGTGATTATAGCGCTGCCTTCCAAACTGCATTTTTGTCTGATGTACGCCATTAAAGTGGATCCACTCACTCCTTCCTTCAACCCCTCCCCCCCAAAAAAAACAGTCTTCATCTTCCTTTTCATCAATTCCCTGCGTCCCTCGTCTTCGTCAAAAGTTTTCCACGTGGATCCCAATCCGACATCTGGGTCAGTTTATACGTAGGCCAGTGGAACAGGACTTGCAGGATATTGATGGCAGGATGTGAGAGCCGAGCGCTTTGCTCTGTGGGAATCCCCAACACACACTCCTAAACACACACACACACACACACACACACACACACACACACACACACACACACACACACACACACACACACACACACACACACACACACACACACACACACACACACACACACACGCGCGCGTACACACTCATCATGAAAGTAACACGTTGCTATGACATTGTTCAGTTCACACTTGACTAGAAAAAGATGTGCAGGAAACAAACAACGCGTTGGTTAAACACCACATTTAATATTTGGAAGGAATGCATGAGTCATTACCAAAAAAGAAAAAAGATTACAAAATAGGCGCGCAGAGAAGGAGGAAAAAAAAATTCCACTGTTGAAGGCAATAATATAATAAACTCTGATTTAATATTACATTTGTATTCACAGGAATTCACATCCCCTCCCTCATTTCATTTCTTAACTTCATTTGGTCCGAGTAACATTCCGAGGAGCACGTGTTGTGTTCAATGACCCGTGTGTTTGTGGATGCTGGCAGGGTACTGTGCAAAAGTACGTTAGCGTTGTTGTTGTTAGCAATGCTGTTATGGCGCAGGCCTCAATAATGAACAAACACACTGACTTAAAACAAACTTGTCAAACATCCTCAAATACAGGAGCAATCTGCTGTTTTGAAGGCTCTACTTTTATGATAGGAGCACTTTGCTGTTTTTAGGAATCTGCTGGAAAAATGCTAGTCCAAGATCCTCTATGTGGAAGGAACTTTTTACTGTTGTTTTTGTAGATTTTCTATCAGACATGAGTTCGCTGTTGTATTTAAAAACACAAGTCGCAGATAATTTGTATAAACTGAAGCGCTCTGCTGTTTTTAAGAATTTGTTGGGAAAAAATTCCCGTCAAAGAAGCCCTTTATGGCAGGAAAACGCCGCTGTTTTTAAGGACCTTCTGCAAAAACTGCATTGAAAGATTGTCATTATGGCAGAAGTGTTCTGTTGTTTTTAAGGACCTGCTGCGAAAACTGTACTTATACAACCAGAGTGCTCTGCTGATTTTAGTCATTCTTATCAAAGATCTCCTTTATAATAGGAGCACTTTGCTGTTTACAGGAATCTGCTGGAAAAATGTGAAAGGAACTTTTTACTGTTGTTGTTGTAGATTTTCCATAAGACATGAGTTCGCTGTTGTTTTTAAAAACACTAGTCGCAGATCATTTGTATAAACAGGAGCGTGTTGCTGTTTTTAGGAATTTGTTGGGGGAAAAATCCAGTCAAAGAACACCTTTATGGCAGGAGTACACTGCTGTTTTTAAGGACCTTCTGCAAAAACTGCATTGAAAGATTCTCATTATGGCAGAAGCATTCTGTTGTTTTTAAGGACCTGCTGCGAAAACTGTAGTTAGAGATTCTCTATATAACCAGAGCGCACTGCTGTTTTTAGTCATTTTTATCAAAGATCCCCTTTAGGATAGGAGCACTTTGTTGTTTTTAGGAGTCTGCTGGAAAAATGTGAAAGGAACTTTTTACTGTTGTTGTTGTAGATTTTCCATAAGACATGAGTTCGCTGTTGTTTTTAAAAACACTAGTCGCAGATCATTTGTATAAACAGGAGCGTTTTGCTGTTTTTAGGAATTTGTTGGGGGAAAAATCCAGTCAAAGAACACCTTTATGGCAGGAGTACACTGCTGTTTTTAAGGACCTTCTGCAAAAACTGCATTGAAAGATTCTCATTATGGCAGAAGCATTCTGTTGTTTTTAAGGACCTGCTGCGAAAACTGTAGTTAGAGATTCTCTATATAACCAGAGCGCACTGCTGTTTTTAGTCATTTTTATCAAAGATCCCCTTTAGGATAGGAGCACTTTGTTGTTTTTAGGAGTCTGCTGGAAAAATGTGAAAGGAACTTTTTACTGTTGTTGTTGTAGATTTTCCATAAGACAGGAGTTCGCTGTTGTTTTTAAAAACACTAGTCGCAGATCATTTGTATAAACAGGAGCGTTTTGCTGTTTTTAGGAATTTGTTGGGGGAAAAATCCAGTCAAAGAACACCTTTATGGCAGGAGTACACTGCTGTTTTTAAGGACCTTCTGCAAAAACTGCATTGAAAGATTCTCATTATGGCAGAAGCATTCTGTTGTTTTTAAGGACCTGCTGCGAAAACTGTAGTTAGAGATTCTCTATATAACCAGAGCGCACTGCTGTTTTTAGTCATTTTTATCAAAGATCCCCTTTAGGATAGGAGCACTTTGTTGTTTTTAGGAGTCTGCTGGAAAAATGTGAAAGGAACTTTTTACTGTTGTTGTTGTAGATTTTCCATAAGACATGAGTTCGCTGTTGTTTTTAAAAACACTAGTCGCAGATCATTTGTATAAACAGGAGCGTTTTGCTGTTTTTAGGAATTTGTTGGGGGAAAAATCCAGTCAAAGAACACCTTTATGGCAGGAGTACACTGCTGTTTTTAAGGACCTTCTGCAAAAACTGCATTGAAAGATTCTCATTATGGCAGAAGCATTCTGTTGTTTTTAAGGACCTGCTGCGAAAACTGTAGTTAGAGATTCTCTATATAACCAGAGCGCACTGCTGTTTTTAGTCATTTTTATCAAAGATCCCCTTTAGGATAGGAGCACTTTGTTGTTTTTAGGAGTCTGCTGGAAAAATGTGAAAGGAACTTTTTACTGTTGTTGTTGTAGATTTTCCATAAGACATGAGTTTGCTGTTTTTAAAAACACTAGTCGCAGATCATTTGTATAAACAGGAGCGTTTTGCTGTTTTTAGGAATTTGTTTGGGGAAAAATCCAGTCAAAGAACACCTTTATGGCAGGAGTACACTGCTGTTTTTAAAGACCTTCTGCAAAAACTGCATTGAAAGATTCTCACTATGGCAGAAGCATTCTGTTGTTTTTAAGGACCTGCTGCGAAAACTGTAGTTAGAGATTCTCTATATAACCAGAGCGCACTGCTGTTTTTAGTCATTTTTATCAAAGATCCCCTTTAGGATAGGAGCACTTTGTTGTTTTTAGGAGTCTGCTGGAAAAATGTGAAAGGAACTTTTTACTGTTGTTGTTGTAGATTTTCCATAAGACATGAGTTCGCTGTTTTTAAAAACACTAGTCGCAGATAATTTGTATAAACTGGAGCGCTCTGCTGTTTTTAGGAATTTGTTGCGGAAAAAAATCCCGTCAAAGAACCCCTTTATGGCAGGAGTACGTCGCTGTTTTTAAGGACCTTCTGCAAAAACAGCATTGAAAGATTCTCATTATGGCAGAAGCATTCTGTTGTTTTTAAGGATCTGCTGCGAAAACTGTAGTTAGAGATTCTCTATACAACCAGAGTGCTCTGCTGTTTTTAGTCTTTCTTATCAAAGATCTCCTTTATAATAGGAGCACTTTGCCGTTTACAGGAGTCTGCTGGAAAAATGTGAAAGGAACTTTTTACTGTTGCAGTTGTAGATTTTCCATAAGACATGAGTTCGCTGTTGTTTTTAAAAACACTAGTCGCAGATCATTTGTATAAACAGGAGCGCTATGCTGTTTTTAGAAATTTGTTTGGGAAAATAAATCCTGTCAAAGAACACCTTTATGGCAGGAGTGCTCTGCTGTTTTTAAGGACCTTATGCAGAAACTGCATTGAAAGATTCTCACTATGGCAGAAGCATTCTGTTGTTTTTAAGGACCTGCTGCGAAAACTGTAGTTAGAGATTCTCTATATAACCAGAGTGCTCTGCTGTTTTTAGTCATTCTTATCAAATATCTCCTTTATAATAGGAGCACTTTGCTGTTTAGAGGAATCTGCTGGAAAAATGTGAAAGGAACTTTTTACTGTTGTTGTTGTAGATTTTCCATAAGACATGAGTTCGCTGTTGTTTTTAAAAACACTTGTCGCAGATCATTTGTATAAACAGGAGCGCTCTGCTGTTTTTAGGAATTTGTTGGGGAAAAAATCCAGTCAAAGAACACCTTTATGGCAGGAGTACACTGCTGTTTTTAAGGACCTTCTGCAAAAACTGTATTGAAAGATTCTCATTATGGCAGAAGCGTTCTGTTGTTTTTGTAGTTAGAGATTCTCTATGTAACCAGAGCGCTCTGCTGTTTTTAGTCATTCTTATCAAAGATCCCCTTTATGATAGGAGCATTCTGCTGTTTTTAAGGACCTGCTGCAAAAACTCTAGTTAAAGATACTACATAGAACAAAAAAGAAAGCTCTGTTGTTTTTCGGAATTGACTGAAAATAAATATTGTCAAAAATCTCCTTTTTATAGGAGCATTCTGCTGATTTTAAGGATCTGTTGCATTAACTCTAGTCAAATAAACTATATACAATAAGAGAACTGCTGTTTTTAAGAATTGGCTGAAAACAATTATCGTCAAAGATCTCTTTATGGCAGGAGTACCCTGCTGTGTTTAAGCACCTGATGCAAAAACTCTAGTCAAAGATTCTCTATGTGACAGAAGCACTCTGTTGTTTTTAAGGACCTGCTGCAAAAATGCAGTCAAAGATTATGCATATGACAGGAGCACTCTGCAAAAATGTTGTCAAATATACTATGTCAAACAAGAGTTTTAGGAATTGGCTGAGAAAAATAATTGTCATAGATCCTGAATATGACAGGAGCACTGTGCTGTTTTTGATGACCTGCTGCAAAACCTCCAGTCAAAAATTAAATATATGCTAAGAGAACACTGCTGCAAAACTCTTGTCAAGATACTATATATAACAAGAGCACTGTGCTGTTTTTAGGAATTGGCGGAAAATACTTATTGTCAATTATCGTCTTTAAGACAGAAGCACTTTACTGTTTTTAAGGACCTGCTGCAAAAACTCTCATATAGACATTATGCATGACAAAAGTGGTCTGCTGTTTTTAGGACTTGGCTGAAAAAAAATCTCGTCAAAGATCCCCTTTATGACAGGAACACTGCGCTGTTTTTAAAGACCTGCTGCAAAAAGTTATATTCAAATATTCTCTATGTGACGGGAGCACTCTTCAGTTTTAATGAATTTTCATCAAAGATTTTGTGATAAGAGCATTTTCAAGAATCTGCTTTAAAAAAATATGAATCTGCTTTAAAAACAGCAATCAAATATCCACTTTATGACAGGACAAGTCTGCTGTTTTTAAGAATCTGCTTTAAAAATAGCAATCAAATATCCACTTTACGACAGGACTACTCTGCTGTTTTTAAGAATCTGCTTTAATAACAGCAATCAAATATCCACTTTATGACAGGACTAGTCTGCTGTTTTTAAGAATCTGCTTTAAAAATAGCAATCGAATATCCACTTTACGACAGGACTTCTCTGCTGTTTTTAAGAATCTGCTTTAAAAACACAATCAAATATCCACTTTACGACAGGACTAGTCTGCTGTTTTTAAGAATATGCTTTAAAAACAGCAATCAAATATCCACTTTACGACAGGACTTCTCTGCTGTCTTTAAGAATCTGCTTTAAAATAGCAATCGAATAACCACTTTACGACAGGACTTCTCTGCTGTTTTTAAGAATCTGCTTTAAAAACAGCAATCAAATATCCACTTTATGACAGGACTACTGTGCTGTTTTAAGGAATCTTCTGGAAAGAAAAAGTCAAAGATCTTGTACGACCGCATTCTACTGTTGTCAGTTTCCAGCTGCAAAAACACTTATCAAAGATCCTCTATATCCCTGAAGAGCTCTCCCAATTCCAAAACGCAAGTCAAATATCATTCAAATACGCACAGCTCTCGGCTGTTTTGGACACACTGCAAGAATGCCAGTCAAAGATCCTCTATATGCTCTTCTATTATAAGGACCTCTTACAAAAAGAAGGCATCAAAGATCTTCTCTATGACAGGAGCCCTCAGCTGCAACAATATTAGTCGCTAGTCAGTTTTTAACTGAACAGAACATGTAAATATGGACTCAACATGCACTTTTACCCAGATAAAGCTGGTGTTTGTTGAGTATTGTTTGTGTAATACTGCATAGTGTGTGTATTCTACTGTTTTTTTAGACTTTTGCACAGTACTCTAGTGTGTCGAAATATATCGTAAGACCAAAAATTCAACTGCCTCCTCATCTCCTGTGATTTACAAGCCCCTCCCCCCCTCTTTCCATCAGCCCCCCTCGCCCTGACTCAGCGGTTCTACTCCGCCGCCTCGCCCCCCTTGGGCTTGTCGTCCGTCTTGAACTCCAGGAAGAAGTCGTTGCAGGCCACCGTCAGGGCGCCCATCAGGATGATGAACTCGGTGAAGTCCACCTCGCCGTCGTTGTTGGCGTCCAAGTCGTTCATGACCTTCTCCACCGCCTCGTTATCTTTGGAGTTCTGTCAAGCAGGAAGCGTTACGAGTTAAGAATGTGGCCCTCATGTGTGTGTGTGTGTGTGTGTGTGTGTGTGTGCATGTGCGTGAGTGTGTGCATGTGCAGGCCTGTCTGTACTTGTGAGTTGCAGCATACACGAGCACATACCTTCACTTGTGTGTCAAATAACCACACCAGAGATATCAAACTCATTTTCATTGAGGGCCTCATCGCAAATATGGCTGCCCTCAGAGGCCAAATTGTAACAATAAGTAAAATAGGAATATTCATGTATTAGGATTCACTTCATGATATTATTATTACACAACTGCCTATGCATTTGATAATTTTTTTTTTTTTTTTACTTTCGTCAAAATGAAATCTGTAGACTGGCAGCTCAGTCGCCAAATTTTATCGTAGAATTTACGATGTTTTTTGTTTGTTTTTTTACAGCATATCACTCTAAATGAAAAAATTATACCACTGTTTTTGAGGGGCCAGTTTTTTCTTTTTTTTAACCATAAAACCTATTGTCATTTTTACAATGTGCAATTCAGTTGAACTTGTAATCATAAGTCAATCATATTTATTTAGATTTTAACAAAAAAAATGATGAAACTAATACTTCATTATTATTACAGATTGTAACTACTTTTCCAACCCAAATACATACAAATGTAATTTATAAACATTAAAAATAAATATTATCACAGAATCATACATAGGTCAAGCAGATACTTGGGTATTTATTTATATTTTAAGAAAAAAAAATGTGATCATATTAATGCAGTATAATATTTGTCACATTATTAGATAATATTGAACAAAAAATGTGCAGTTGCATGCAGTATATATATTTTTTTCTGTCAAAACGGAAAGCGCAAATACATTTAGTAAAAAAAGATAAAATTTTTTATTGATGCATATTTTCCCCAGACTTTCGCAGGCCATATAAAATGAAGTGGCGGGCCAGATTTGGCCCCTGGGCCTTGAGTTTGACACCTGTGATCTCCACACTTGAGTGCAAAGTGTCACACACACACACACACACACACACACACACACACACACACACACACACACACACACACACACACACACACACACACACACACACACACACACACACACACACACACACACACACACACACACACACACACACACACGCATGGCTTGTCAAAGACCTTCTATAACAGAGCGCTCTTCTCTTCATTTGACTGTTAAGATAATGCTAGTCGAAGATCCTCCGTATTGGAGGAGCTCTCTGTTGTTTTAGGGGCTGACTGCAAAAATCATAGTCAAAGATCCTTAGTTGGAGTAATAAAAAAAACACTGGTCGAAGATTCACTATATATCTGCTGTTTTTGAGGACCGGCTGCAGAAATGCTAGCCAAAGATCATTTCTATAACAGGAGCGCTCTGCTGTTTATAAAAATCACATGGCGATAAAGAAAAAAACAAGTCAAAGATCCACTCTATGACAGAACCACACTGCTGTTTTTGAGGACCGACTGGAAACATGCCAGACAAATATTCTTTCTACGACAGGAGCGCTTTTAGAAATCACACGGAGACACCCAAAAAAAAAAAAAAAAAAACCACACTCTTAAAAGATCCACTCAATGACAGGAGAACTCTTCTGTTTTTGAGAACCAAGTGTAAAAATGCCGGACAAAGATCCTTTCGGTGATATGAGTGCTCTGCTCTTTTTATAAATTGGAAAGCCAGAAAAAAATAAAGACTAGAAACAAGACCCACCCCATGACAGGAGCACTCTGCTGTTTTTGAGGACCGACTGCAAAAAATGCTAGCATAAAATCATTTTTATGACAGGAGCGCTCTGCTGTTTTTAGAAATCACACAGAGAGAAAAACACAAGTCAAACATCCTCTTCATGACAGAACCATGCTGCTGTTTTTGAGAACCGGCTGCAAATATGCTGGCCAAAGATTCTTTCTATGCCAGGCTGTTTTTAGAAATCACATGGAGACATCCAAAAACACGAGTAAAATATCCACTCAATGACAGGAGAACGCTGGTGTTTTTGAGAACCAACTGCAAAAAATGCTTGACAAAGATCCTTTCGGTGATGTGAGAACTTAGCTGTATTTTTAAATCACATGTAGAGACAAAAACAACAAAAAAACACTAGAAAAAAGATCCGCCCCATGACAGGAGAGCTCTGCTGTTTTTGAGAACCAATTGCAAATATTCTTGACAAAGATCCTTTCTGTAATAGGAGTGCTCTGCTGTTTTTTCACATTACATGGAGAGAGAATATAATCACTAGCCAAAGATAGCAACATTCTGCTGTTTTTGAGGACCAATTTAAAAAATGCTAATCTTAGATCCTCTGTATGACATTAGCAATCTGCACATTTTAGGAATCAGTTGGAGAGAAGAACATGAACCAAATAGCCTCTTTTTTTGACAAGACTACACTGCTGTTTTTAAGGATCTACTGCACTCTGTCGATATTAGGAATCAGTCACACACAAAAAACACACTCGTCAAAGATCCACTCCATGACAGGAGAACTCTGCTGTTTTTAAGGATCTACTTAAATGATTATATCATATTGACATTTAATACAATGTCAATATGATATACAATATACATTTGTTTTTTTTAGGACAGATTGTAAACACGCAAGTCAACGATTATTTTTATGACAGGAGCTCTCTGCTGTTTTTAGAAATCACATGGAGAAACAAAATAACATTGGTCAAAGATCCACTCCATTACAGGAGCATTCTGCTATTTTTGATGACCAACTACTCTTCTGTTTTCAAAAATCACATGGAGAGAGAGAGACAAAAAAGACCAGTCAAAGATCCTTTAAATACATCAAAATAAATTGCATGACTAATCTAAGTGTGTGTAAATGATGAATGCATTCATTTTTTTAGATTAATCACAACTTAACTCGTTAATTGTGACAGCCATAATTTTTTTTATACAAATATTAATTAATGCCCACAACTACATGGTATGGTGCAGTAGTGCATAGAACAGAAATAGGAGCACTGTGCTATTTTGAGGAATCAGTTGTACAAAAAAAAAATACGAGCCAAATATTTTTTATACGACAGGAGCACGCTGCTGTTTTATAAGTAACTACTACAAAAATGCTGGTCGAACATTCTTTTTATGACAGGAGTGCTCTGCTGTTTTTAGAAATCAGTTGAAAACATAAATATTATGCAAAAGACCCTTTTAATTAGTCAAATATCCTCTATTTGACAGGAGCACTTCGCTGTTTTTAGGAACCTACGAAAAAACAAACCAAAAAAACCCCATTCTACTCAACGATCCTCTATTTGACAGGAGCGCTTTGCTGTTTTTAAGGAGCTACTCCAAAAATGTTAGCCAAAGACCCTTTTCATGACAGGAGCCTCTCTGCTATTTTTGAGGATCTATTAAAAAAAATGCTAGTCAAAGATCTTCTCTACGATTGCACACGCAAAATAAGTCAAAGTCAAAAGTCAAAGTCAGCTTTATTGTCAAACAACTGTTTGTACAGGACATACAGGTGGACGAAATTGCGTTCCTCTCACATCCACGGTGTCTATAAATATAAAGTGTAAAAGAAAAATAAAAAAGACAACAATTTAAACAGTCGCATGAGGGGGGGGAAAAATATACAGGGGAAGAAGATATTACCAGAATATCTATAATATCTATCTAAGTATTCAGATGGGAGTGCAAAGTGCAATGTAAACAGTAAATAAAGATCCTTTTATATGACACGAGCTGTACGCTGTTTTTAGGCATTGAATTCTAAAACAAACACCTGTAAACACTTATAAAGATCCTCTGAATGACAGCTGTTTAGACAACCGACTGCAACAACCCTAGAGTCAAATAATTTTTTTATGACAGGGGTGTTCTACTGTTTTTAAGAACCTACGAAAAACAAACAAAAAACTCCTAGTCAAAGATCCATTTTACAGAAGTGCACTGCTGTTTTTAAGAAGCTACTCCAAAAATGTTAGCCAAAGACCCTTTTTAATGACAGGAGCCACTCTGCTGTTTTTAAAAATCTACTAAAAATGCTGGTCAAAAATCTTATCTATGATAGCACACACAAAATAATGATCTTAACGTTTGCTGTGGTCTGGAACAGCATGGCACACAAACAATTATCAGAAATGCAGCCAATATTGCACTGATCCATCCATTTCCCACCGCTTGTCCGTTTTTAGGAATTTAATTAAAAAACACACACCTGTAAACACTTGTAAAGATCCTCTGAGTGACAGCCGTTTTAAAGACCGACTGCAACAACCCTAGAGTCAAAGAACATTTTCATGACAGGGGTGCTCTGCAGTTTTTAGGAACCTACGAAACGAAAAAACAAACAAAAAACTACTAGTCAAAGATCCATTTGACAGGAGCGCTTTGCTGTTTTTAAGAAGCTACTCCAAAAATGCTGGTCAAAAATCCTATCTATGATAGCACACACAAAATAATGATATTTTTATATGACAAGAGTAACGTTTGCTGTGGTCTGGAACAACATGGCACACAAACAATTATCAGAAATGCAGCCAATATTGCACCCATCCATCCATTTCCCACCGCTTGTCCGTTTTTAGGAATTTAATTCAAAAACACACACCTGTAAACACTTGTAAACATCCTCTGAATGACAGCTGTTTTTAACAATCGACTGCAACAACCTTACAGTCAACAATCATTTTTACCACAGGGGAGCTGTGCTGTTTTTAGGAACCTACGAAAAATCAAACAAAAAACTACTAGTCAAAGACCCATTTGACAGGAGCGCATTGCTGTTTTTAAGAAGCTACTCCAAAAATGTTAGCCAAAGACCCTTTTTAATGACAGAAGCCACTCTGCTGTTTTTAAGGATCTACTAAAAATGCTGGTCAAAAATCTTATCTATGATAGCACACACAAAATTAATGATCTTAATGTTTGCTGTGGTCTGGAACAGCATGGCACACAAACAATGATCAGAAATGCAGCCAATATTGCACCCATCCATCCATTTCCCACCGCTTGTCCATTTTTAGGAATTTAATTCAAAAACACACACCTGTAAACACTTGTAAAGATCCTCTGAGTGACAGCCGTTTTAAAAACCGACTGCAACAACCCTAGAGTCAAAGAACATTTTCATGACAGGGGTGCTCTGCAGTTTTTAGGAACCTACGAAACAAAAAAACAAAAAACAAACTACTAGTCAAAGATCCATTTGACAGGAGCGCTTTGCTGTTTTTAAGAAGCTACTCCAAAAATGCTGGTAAAAAATCCTATCTATGATAGCACACACAAAATAATGATCTTTTTATATGACAAGAGTAACGTTTGCTGTGGTCTGGAACAACATGGCACACAAACAATTATCAAAAATGCGGCCAATATCGCACCCATCCATCCATTTCCCACCGCTTGTCCATTTTTGGGAATTTAATTAAAAAACACACACCTGTAAACACTTGTAAAGATCCTCTGAGTGACAGCCGTTTTAAAAAACGACTGCAACAACCCTAGAGTCAAGGATCATTTTTATGACAGGGGTGCTCTGCTGTTTTTAGGAACCTACGAAAAAACAAACAAAAAACCACTAGTCAAAGATCCATTCGACAGGAGCGCTTTGCTGTTTTTAAGAAGCTACTCCAAAAATGCTGGTCAAAAATCCTATCTATGATAGCACACACAAAATAATGATCTTTTTATATGACAAGAGTAACGTTTGCTGTGGTCTGGAACAACGTGGCACACAAACAATTATCATAAATGCAGCCAATATTGCACCCATCCATCCATTTCCCACCGCTTGTCCATTTTTAGGAATTGAATTAAAAAACACACACCTGTAAACACTTGTAAACATCCTCTGAATGACAGCTGTTTTTAACAATCGACTGCAACAACCTTACAGTCAAGGATCATTTTTATGACAGGGGTGCTCTGCTGTTTTTAGGAACCTACGAAAAAACAAACAAAAAACTACTAGTCAAAGAGCCATTTGACAGGAGCGCTTTGCTGTTTTTAAGAAGGTACTCAAAAGATGCTGGTCAAAAATTATATTTATGATAGCACACACAAAATTATGATCTTTTTATATGACAACAGCTGTAAGCTGGGTAACGTTTGCTGTGGTCTGGAACAACATGGCACACAAACAATTATCAGAAATGCAGCCAATATTGCACCCATCCATCCATTTCCCACGGCTTTGTCCGTTTTTAGGAATTTAATTCAAAAACACACACCTGTAAAGATCCTCTGAATGACAGCTGTTTTTAACAATCGACTGCAACAACCTTACAGTCATTTTTACGACAGGGGTGCTCTGCTGTTTTTAGGAACCTACAAAAAACAACTATTGAAAGATCCTCCATATGCCAGGAGCGTTTATTCTGTTTTGAATAAACATTTTTCAAATGTGGCTTTTGAAAAATATCTGCATTCGTTCGTTCCTGCTTGAAGAGTTCTATTTTCCGACAGTCTTTAAACGTGCCGTGAGACTCATGACAGAGGATACCATACGCTTTGTGTACAAGCTGAGACAACTGTGGTGGCTCGTTTTAATAAAGTCATTCTTGATCGACCACCTCCTCGTCATCCTTTTAACATCCAGGAAAAAACCCAACAAAAACAGCAGAAATGTGTTACTTTAGCGGGGAAGTCAGTAAAACAAGGACAATTTCCGGAAGTCTTCCGCAGAGTGAGAAAGACTTGGCAAGTGTGAGCATGCGTGTGAGAAGCAAACCTTTCCCAGCATGCATTGTCTCTTTTGACAATCTTATCACGCATCTTTAATGTGTTATTTTCTACAGACAAGTTTATTAGTTTGAAATTGTGTCGTTTTTAATCGTGTACAATGCAATTGTTGCTATTTTTGGTGATAACAAGACACCCAATGCATCCTGTTAGTGTCTCTCAAATAGTGGGGCGGTGAGGTGTCAGGAGGGGCCTGAGAGGCAAGGGACTTGCAGTATTAGCGTCTTTTTTTTTATTCTTCAGTGATACACAAGCCTCCAGCTAGGTGGTGCGACCCCTGCTTTTGGCCTACAAGTGGCCGACGGAAGCCAAGACGGCCGACTTCCAGCCATTGTTTTCAAACATAGGTTCTTGACACTTTTAGGTGCGTCCTATCATGATAGACGCCATCGTGACGATACGCGGAATCTGGGGCGAGGGGCACAATTTTTCGAATTTTAAAAGGGGAGCTAGAGAGACAATTGTTGAAGTTTGGGTTTGGGACCCCTAAAATGTGAAGTGTGGAGTGAATTATATTCATATAGCGCTTTTCTCTAGTGACTCAAAGCGCTAGGGAAACCCATTATCTATAAAACCCAAAACCAGTGAAGTTGGCGCATTGTGTAAAACGTAAATAAAAACAGAATACAATGATTTGCAATTCGCATTTTTACCACTGTGTTACATGGCCTTTCCTTTTAACAACACTCAGTAAATATTTGGGAACTGAGGAGACCAATTTTTGAAGCTTTTCAGGTGGAATTCTTTCCCATTCCTGCTTGATGTACAGCTTAAAGGCCTACTGAAGTGATTTTTTAAAATTTAAACGGGGATAGCAGATCCATTCTATGTGTCATACTTGATCATTTCGCGATATTGCCATATTTTTGCTGAAAGGATTTAGTAGAGAACATCGACGATAAAGTTCGCAACTTTTGGTCGCTGATAAAAAAAGCCTTGCCTTTACCGGAAGTAGCGTGACGTCACAAGTTGAAAGGCTCCTCACATTTCCCCATTGTTTACACCAGCAGCGAGAGCGATTCGGACCGAGAAAGCGACGATTACCCCATTAATTTGAGAGAGGATGAAAGATTTGTGGATGAGGAACGTGAGAGTGAAGGACTAGAGTGCAGTGCAGGACGTATCTTTTTTCGCTCTGACCGTAACTTAGGTACAAGGGCTCATTGGATTCCACACTCTCTCCTTTTTCTATTGTGGATCACGGATTTGTATTTTAAACCACCTCGGATACTATATCCTCTTGAAAATGAGAGTTGAGAACGCGAAATGGACATTCACAGTGGCTTTTATCTCCACGACGATACATCGGCGAAGCACTTTAGCTACGGAGCTAACGTGATAGCATCGTGCTTAAATGCAGATAGAAACAAAAGAAATAAACCCCTGACTGGAAGGATAGACAGAAAATCAACAATACTATTAAACCATGGACCTGTAACTACACGGTTAATGCTTTCCAGCCTGGCGAAGCTTAACAATGCTGTTGCTAATGACGCCATTGAAGCTAACTAAGCAACGGGACCTCACAGAGCTATGATAAAAACATTAGCGCTCCACCTACGCCAGCCAGCCCTCATCTGCTCATCAACACCCGTGCTCACCTGCGTTCCAGCGATCGACGGAAGGACGAAGGACTTCACCCGATCATCCGTGCGGTCGGCGGCTAGCGTCGGATAGCGCGTCTGCTATCCAAGTCAAAGTCCTCCTGGTTGTGTTGTTACAGCCAGCCGCTAATACACCGATCCCACCTACAACTTTCTTCTTTGCAGTCTTCATTGTTCATTAAACAAATTGCAAAAGATTCACCAACACTGATGTCCAGAATACTGTGGAATTTTGCGATGAAAACCAAGCTTTTTTGTATTGGATTCAATGGGGTCCGAATACTTCCGTTTAACTATTGACGTCACGCGCATACGTCATCATACATAGACGTTTTCAACCGGAAGTTTGGCGGGAAATTTAAAATTGCACTTTATAAGTTAACCCGGCCGTATTGGCATGTGTTGCAATGTTAAGATTTCATCATTGATATATAAACTATCAGACTGCGTGGTCGGTAGTAGTGGGTTTCAGTAGGCCTTTAAGTTGTTCAACAGTCCGGGGTCTCCGTTGCGGTATTTTACGCTTCATAATGCGCCACACATTTTCAATGGAAGACAGGTCTGGACTACAGGCAGGCCAGTCGTAGTACCCAAATTATTTTACTACGAAGCCAGGCTGTTGTAACACGTGCAGAATGTGGCTTGGCATTGTCTTGCTGAAATAAGCAGCGGCGTCCATGAAAAAGACGTTGCTTGGATGGCAACATATGTTGCTCCAAAACCTGTATGTACCTTTCAGCAATAATGGCGCCTTCACAGATGTGTAAGTTACCCATGTCTTGGGCACTAATACACCCCCATACCATCACAGATGCTGGCTTTTGAACTTTGCGCCTATAACAATCCGGATGGTTCTTTTCCTCTTTGGCCGGAGTGACACGACGTCCACAGTTTCCAAAAACAATTTGAAATGTGGACTCGTCAGACCACAGAACACTTTTCCACTTTGCATCAGTCCATCTTAGATGAGCTCGGGCCCAGCGAAGCGTTTCTGGGTGTTGTTGATAAATGGCTTTCGCTTTGCACTTAGGAACTGTAGTTACTGACAGTGGTTTTCTGAAGTGTTCCTGAGCCCATGTGGTGATATCCTTTTCACACCGATGTCAGTTTTTGATGCAGTACCGCCTGAGGGATCGAAGGTCACAGGCCTTGCCGCTAACGTGCAGTGATTTCTCCAGATTCTCGGAACCTTTTGATGATATTACGGACCGTAGATGGGGAAATCCCTAACTTCTTTGCAATAGCTCTTTGAGAAATGTTGTTCTTAAACTGTTCAACAATTTGCTCACGCATTTGTTCACAAAGTGGTGACCCTCGCCCCATCCTTGTTTGTGGAGGACTGAGCATTTCATGGAAGCTGCTTTTATACCCAATCATGGCACCCACCTGTTCCCAATGAGCCTGTTCACTTGTGGGATGTTCCAAATAAGTGTTTGATGAGCATTCCTCAACTTTCTCAGTCTTGTTTGCCACTTGTGCCAGCTTTTTTGAAACATGTTCCAAATTAGCTAATATTTGCAAAAAATAACAAAGTTTCTCAGTTCGAACATTAAATATCTTGTCTTTGCAGTCTATTCAATTGAATATAAGTTGAAAAGGATTTGCAAATCATTGGATTCTGTTTTTGCCAACTTCACTAGTTTTGGGTTGTGTAAGTTACAAGTAAACCAGTGTGGGTGGCACTGGGAGCAGGTGGGTAAAGTGTCTTGCCCAAGGACACAATGACAGTGACTAGGATGGCATAAGTGGGGATTGAACCTACAACCCTCAAGTTGCTGGCTCGGCCGCTCTACCAACCGAACCACGCTCAACCGGACCGGACATGCTTTCAAAAATTGGTGAGTTTTTGCGCATGTGAAGGCCTTCAAACTGCAATAGAAGTGGGAGAATAATAATAAACAAAACAATTTCAACAGGGCTGTCAGGGCCTATTGCTGCTCGGGCCTAAAATATTGTCAGGTTCTCAATAGAATTTAAATTCAGGGTGTGTGTGAACATTTATTTGTCTCCGAGACAAGGCATGACATAAAATAATTGAGAACCACAGATCTGCGTGGAGGGCATAGTACACAGACTTTGATCTTGTACTTGAGTTATTAAAGGTATATTTATTACATTAAAGTCTTTTTTATTTAACCAGAAATTCTGAAATGTTTTGTAATTATCATTAGACCAGTACTTCTTATATATATATAAGCTGCTGCCCATTAAATTTTAGTTTTTCATACATTAGCCGCAATGGACTATAAGCCGCAGATACATACGTTGCGAAATGAGTTATTTACACAGAAATATTTTGTAAATGTTTATTTACATACCTTAGTTGATTCCAAACGGTGCCTGTAACACGGCAATAAAACGGCTAATCAAACAAAACAGAAGTCGTCATCATGGACCCACTATCTGCAAAAGCTAGTTATCCCATCAGCTAAACAGACTCAATAACTCCACGGAGATGTTTTGAATTTAATGAGGAATTTGTGAAACTGAAACAACACAAAAATTACGCCATTGTAAGTTAATAATACTAACACAGACACAGGTGAATGCGTTAGCATTAGGGGTGTGGGAAAAAATCGATTAGAATTTGAATCGCGATTCTCACGTTGTGCGATTCAGAATCGATTCTCATTTTTAAAAAATCGATTTTTATTTATTTATTTATTATTATTTTTAAAAATTATTATTATTTATTTTTTATTATTATTATTTTTAATTAATCAATCCAACAAAACAATACACAGTAATACCATAACAATGCAATCCAATTCCAAAACCAAACCCGACCCAGCAACACTCAGAACTGCAATAAACAGAGCAATTGAGAGGAGACACAAACACGACACAGAACAAACCAAAAGTAGTGAAACAAAAATGAATATTATCAACAACAGTATCAATATTAGTTACAATTTCAACATAGCAGTGATTAAAAATCCCTCTGACATTATCATCATAAATAAAAATAAATGAACAATAGTGTCACAGTGGCTTACACTTGCATCACATCTCATAAGCTTGACAACACACTGTGTCCAATAATTTCACAAAGATAAAATAAGTCATATTTTTGGTTCATTTAATAGTTAAAACAAATTTACATTATTGCAATCAGTTGATAAAACATTGTCCTTTACAATTATAAAAGCTTGTTACAAAAATCTACTACTCTGCTTGCATGTCAGCAGACTGGGGTAGATCCTGCTGAAATCCTATGTATTGAATGAATAGAGAATCCTTTTGAATCGGGAAAATATCGTTTTTGAATCGAGAATCGCATTGAATCGGGAAAAAAACGATTTTGAATCGAATCGTGACCCCGAGAATCGATATTGAATCGAATCGTGGGACACCCAAAGATTCACAGCCCTAGTTAGCATATTAGATAACGCTAACGATGCTCGCTTGATCACATTAAGATAGCAAATATGCATGAAAACACTCCCACAGACATCACACATGGGGCGGTTCAGTAAGTATAATTAGTTTTAGTTATACTGTAAAACTTACAAACGTTGCTTGGAGTGACAAATGAAGAATCCATACGAGTAGGAACGCTATGGATGGCTAGAAAACAGAATGGCACTTCTTTTTTTCCGGTCAAAAGCCCTAAATAGAAGTACACTTCAGCACCTGCATTGAGGAAACTCATCCAAAAGATGGCACCGTAGCACAAACAATGACTCACCTTTTCAGTGTGTTTGCTTGCTTTAAAAAAAAAAAACTATTTGCAAAATGGCCAACAGAGAAGAAAAATCCATAAATTATCCGCACCAGTTTATAAGCTGCAGGATTCAAAGTGTAGGAAAAAAGTAGCGAATTATAGTCCGAAACGTACGGTAAATAAATATTATCAGGTTCCCAATTGTATTTTATTTAGTGGGGTGCGTAAAAAAATGATGTCCCCAAGGTGGAGTGACAAAAAATGATTGGGGATCGCTGTATTAATTGCACTGCGACTTCCAAAGATATTTGTATGACATAAGATGTATGTTGGGTGATTGCTGGAGTAAGTTGGGGTTTTTTATTGCTGAAATTTGACACACACACACACACACACACACACACACACACACACACACACACACACACACACACACACACACACACACACACACACACACACACACACACACACACACACACACACACACACACACACACGTTCTTGTATTTATTACTTTCTTGAGACCTTTAATAATGCCTACCTCTTTAGGACCACCCTTTCTAGGTATATAAAGATTTTTATTTACAACATTAATAATATATACATATGTGGAGGGGAGCGTGGTCGGCGCACTGGCTGCAGGAGCGGGGTGTGCCAGGGACGGCTTTGGAACACAGCTGACAGGTGATTAGATTGCCCAGCTGGGGCTAGTTGTCTAATCACCTGTTGTCTTTATCAGTAGCGGCCGGCAGCAGCAGGAGAAAAGAGAGCTTGGTGATCAGCAGAACCCGCTAGGAGGCAACTTCCACAACATACTATGCAAATATAAAAAAGCTTGTTGTGAAAATTTAGTTGGAATTTCACAAGAAAAAGGTCACAATTTCACAAGAATAACTTAGAATTTTTGCAGTATTATAATAAAAGTCGCAATTTTACTCAACGCAAGTCAAAATTCTACAAGAAAAACTGAACATTTGTGCAATATTATGATAAAAGTTGGAATTTTACTCAATAACAATTTACAAGAAAAGCTTAAAATGTTGGCAATTTTATGAAAAGAGTCGTAATTTACACTCGAAAAGAGTCACAGTTTTATTTAAAAAACTCTACATTTTGGCAATATTATAATAATAATCGGAATTTTACTTGGCAAAATTTTGACAAAAGTCATAATTTTACTCAAAAAATGTCATTATTTTACAAGAACAAAAAATTGGCAATATTGTGATAAAAGTCAGAATTTTATATGACAAATGTCACCATTTTACATAAAAAAAAGTAATAATCTTACGAGGAAATATTGCAATATTGCAGAAACAGAAAGAATATGAGAAATTGTTCCCAATTTTATAAGAAAAAAGTTGACACATTGTGAGAAACAGACTGCTTGTAATTGATTTTTAATCTGTATTATTTACTTCAAGTTATCACAGTATGTTTCTATATACATATTTATTTATTTTTTTAAATTAATTTTGGCCAAAGGGGGCGCATTTGAATTTCTTACACACACCTATGTTATTACATACGTTGGCCAGAGGGGGAGCCCTTCAAATGTTTACACACACTTGTTATTTCATACGTTGACCAGAGGGGGAGCACTTTTAAAACCGACACACAGTCAATTTGAAAAATCCCTCCTTTTTGGGACCACCCTAATTTTGATAGATTTCACCACCAGGGCTGCAAATGAGACGTTCTCTATTAGATGCAATGGTTTTTCCGTATTGGGACCAGGATTTCGGTCCGAACTTGTTCACCGGTCCTCATATGGAAGGTACTTTTCCTTGTTGATGTCTCAAGAAGGGTAGAAATGCAAAAACACACACACACATGGAGACACAGACACACACTTACCCCTAAGTAACTCCCCAGCTCCTCCAAAAGCAGCTCCTTCAGCTCCCCCCGGCTGAGCGTGTACTTGTCGCCTTCCTTCCCCGAGTACTTGTGGAAGGTTTTGATCAGCATCTGCATGGCGCTTTCCAGGTTGGAAGTGGGCTCCTTGGACATTCTGCAGAAAGGGGTCAAAAGGTCAGAGTCGGCCTGCGAATGCCCGCTCCGGCCGACCCCTCCCTCGCTCCGTCCCTCCCACACCCGGCTTGCATGTGGGCGCTCACATAAGCCGGCGAGGAGGCGGAGGAGGAGGAGAAGGCAGAAGCCACCATATTGGTTCAAAATACGGAGGTTGGGTTAGCATGGAAAGATGCAGGGCTGCTTTTTTTTTTGAGGGTGGGCAGGGTATTTTTCAAGCAATCTTACACACATTGTGTCAGGCATCGTGGCGTGGCTGCTGCTGCTGCGCTGAGGCGGGAGGGGACTGTGCACAGACACATACGAGTCAATCAGTCTCACAAAGTCAGAAAACAAAGTATATGTACAATACAAGGCATATACGACCAGAACATTTTGGACAATAATTATAAACACACCGTTCATTATGAGTATGTCATTTCGGCCACCGTGTTCAATGGAGATGTCTGTTCTACAAAATTTACAGGCAACATACACCTTCCCCTTCGAACTGTCCTGGATGAACTGAAATTCTTGTTTAAATTCGTTTTGGAACTTGCAAGCGTATTTCTTCATCTTGCTCGTCGACGGCGTCGCCATGTCTGTAATTTCCTCGTTCTTCTGCTTCGTCTCCTTGTTGTGTGCGCAGTTGTGCACTCTACTCTCTAAAAGCCCTAGATGTTATGACGTCATTGGGCAGGCAAGCTGTTTATATTGTGGGAAAGCGACGTGAGAACAGGCTGTCCCCACTCAGTCTCAGGTCCGCAATGAGCTGGAGGGGGCGTGGCCTCCAGCTCCGGCTGAATACCGGGAGTTTGTCGGGAGAAAATCTCTGCCGGGAGGTTGTCGGGAGAGGCGCTGAATACCGGGATTCTCCCGCTAAAAACGGGAGGGTTGGCAAGTATGCAATACAGTAATGCTGCCTGAGGCTGAGCCAATCAGTGGCCATGATACTGAACAGCGCACTCTGATTGGTTTGGTCTCCTCAAGTGGCCATAACTACTTTGCTGTTGATATTTCATCATAAATAGGTATAGGTTTTGTGAGGTGTTGAGTGTGCTAAAGCCCTCAAACAGGTTTTAGTTAGCAGAATGATGATATTTTATATTTTACATATTTGAATGATTGGCAACACTAAATTGGCCCTGGTGTGTGAATGTGAGTGTGAATGTTGTCTGTCAGTCTGTGTTGGCCCTGCGATGAGGTGGCGACTTTTAGTTTTAGCTTTTTAGTTAATTCCGCCATTTTTATGCTTTAAAATAATGAATTCAGGGCAAAATTGTCTAGAATATGCACCCCCCAAAAAAATAAATAAATAAATAAAAAATATAAAAAAATAAAAAATAAAAAATAATATATATATATATATATATATATATATATATATATATATATATATATATATATATATATATATATATATATATATATATATATATATATATATATATATATATATATATATATACACTACCGTTCAAAAGTTTGGGGTCACATTGAAGTGTCCTTACTTTTGAAGGAAAAGCACTGTACTTTTCAATGAAGATAACTTTAAACTAGTCTTAACTTTAAATAAATACACTCTATACATTGCTAATGTGGTAAATGACTATTCTAGCTGCAAATGTCTGGTTTTTGGTGCAATATCTACATAGGTGTATAGAGGCCCATTTCCAGCAACTATCACTCCAGTGTTCTAATGGTACAATGTGTTTGCTCATTGGCTCAGAAGGCTAATTGATGATTAGCAAACCCTTGTGCAATCATGTTCACACATCTAAAAACAGTTTAGCTCATTACAGAAGCTACAAAACTGACCTTACTTTGAGCAGATTGAGTTTCTGGAGCATCACATTTGTGGGGTCAATTAAACGCTCAAAATGGCCAGAAAAAGAGAACTTTCATCTGAAACTCGACAGTCTATTCTTGTTCTTAGAAATGAAGGCTATTCCACAAAATTGTTTGGGTGACCCCAAACTTTTGAACGGTAGTGTATATATATATATATATATATATATATATATATATATATATATATATATATATATATATATATATATATATATATATATATATATATATATATATATATATATATATATATATATATATATATATATATATATATATATATATATATATATATATATATATATATATATATATATATATATATATATATATATATATATAGCAAAACCACAAGTGTGATGTACACAATTGGTTAAGAACATTCATTAAAAAAAACAACAATTAATAATTTTTTTTCTAAGTATTTAGAATTTTCTGAACTCCTCTTTTTCCCGATAGGCGATGCCCTGACAATCCCTCTATCCTGCAACATGTGCCTCTAATTATC
The DNA here is from genome assembly GCF_033978785.1 of Entelurus aequoreus. Classification (NCBI taxonomy): domain Eukaryota; kingdom Metazoa; phylum Chordata; class Actinopteri; order Syngnathiformes; family Syngnathidae; genus Entelurus; species Entelurus aequoreus. Next base: position 27,572,125 of record NC_084735.1, on the reverse strand, counting down.
CAAAATGGACACCGGCAGTGAAACACAAACCTCGCCCGGTAATTCCGAAAACTAAGAGGCCAAGTAACCCGAGGTCCTTGGTGATATGACGCCCTCCACACTCGCTTAGTCACTCAAAATCCTCTTCAAATGATCGAGCGCAGGGGTGTCCAAAGTGCAGTCCGCGGGCAGGGCCGAAACTAGGATTTGACATATACCGAGGTCAAAAATTGGTTTTCCAAGAGAAGCTTTGAAAGGCTGAAATCGTGGGTATCCCAGCACCATATAAATAATGTCCTGTGGTGTCCCTCAGGGCTCGATCCTTGCACCAATCTGATTTTCATAGTATGTCCTACCCATGCAACACATTTAAAAATCATACAGTACAGGCCAAAAGTTTGGACACACCTTCTCATTCAACGCGTTGTCTTTTTTTTCATGACTATTTACATTGTAGATTGTCACTGAAGGCATCAAAATTATGAATGAACACATGTGGGGTTATGTACTTAACAAAAAAAAAGGGGAAATAACTGAAAACATGTTTTATATTCTAGTTTCTTCAAAATAGCCACCCTTTGCTCTGATTACTGCTTCGCACACTCTTGGCATTCTCTCCATGAGCTTCAAAAGGTAGTGTGGTTTTCAGTTCACGGGTGATTAGTGGAATTTCTTGCTTTATCAATGGGGTGGGGACCATCAGTTGTGTTGTGAATGAGAAGGTGTGTCCAAACATTTAGCCTGTACTGTATAATACATTGTATCATCTTTATGCAGATGATATACACATCTATGTCCCTCTAAAAAGGAAAAGTGACACAAGTTTAAAATCATGTTTAAATTGTCTTGAGGACATAAAATATATATTGTATGTATGATATAAACATATAATATAATATATCAGTATATATCCTATACTGTACATATATTATGTAAATAGTACGTATATGTGTTATATTTTATATTGCTTTTAGTCTATTTTATACTTGCATTGTCCTTTCCATCTTTTCCATCATTTGTAACTGAGCTACTGTGTGGAACAATTTCCCTTGTGGATCATTAAAGTTTGTCTAAGTCTAAGTCTAAATCTAAAAGCATGGTCGGTGGTAAACTTTCTAAATTTAAATGATAACAAGAAAGAAGTCATTTTATTTGACTCAAAAGTAAAGCAGAATGCTCCCCCCAGTGACCTGGACTCCCTGATGCCTTATTTTAAAGCCACAGTCACAAATCTTGGTTTTAAGTTTGACAATGATTTGAAACAAACTGGAATATTAACTTTATTGTACAATCCAGTTTTTTATCATGTAAGACTTTTAGCAAAAATGTTATCAGTTTTATCTTTTAACGACTTTGAGCGGGTAATCCATGCTTTCATTTCATCACCTTTGGACTACTGCAACTCCCTTAGGCCTCAATCGCTCGATTGCAGTTAGTCCAAAATGCTGCTGCTCGCCTTTTAACTGGCACTGAAAAACATGAACATATTTTAGCATCCCTTCACTGGCTCCCACTTCATTTTACAATTCGTGCATTTTCTGCTGTGGCTCGAAAACTTTGGACAGATATCCCTCTTGCTATTCGGACGGCTCCGTCTTTAAAGACTTTTAAATCCCGTATGATTGTGTGATTTTAGTGTATTTGATTCTCTTTTATGTTTTTTATGTATTTATTCTCTTTTTACTTCAATGTTTTTTTTGTTTAGAATTGACTCTCCTTAGTTTTATTCTGCTTCTAAAGGTGTCTTTTAACTCCACTTTCACTTTGTGAACTATCCCGTGTTATATTATCTAGCACAGTGTTTTTCAACCTTTTTTTGAGCGTTGAAAAAATCCAGAGGCACACCACCAGCAGAAATCATTAAAAAACAAAACTCAGTTGACAGTAAAAAGTTGTTGTCACAATTGTTGGATATGACTTTAAACCATAACCAACCAAGCATCACTTTAGCTCTTGTCTCAAAGTAGGTGTACTGTCACCACCTGTCACATCACGGCGTGACTTATTTTGACTTTTTTGGTGTTTTCCTGTGTGTAGTGTTTTAGTTCTTGTCTTGCGCTCCTATTTTAGTGTCTTTTTCTCTTTTTTTTGGTATTTTCCTGTCGCAGTTTCATGTCTTCCTTTGAGCGATATTTCCCGCATCTACTTTGTTTTAGCAATCAAGAATATTTCAGTTGTTTTTATCCTTCTTTGTGGGGACATTGTTGATTGTCATGTCATGTTCGGATGTACACTGTGGACGCCGTCTTTGCTCCACAGTAAGTCTTTGCTGTCGTCCAGCATTCTGTTTTTGTTTACTTTGTAGCCAGTTCAGTTTTAGTTTCGTTCTGCATAGCCTTCCCTAAGCTTCAATGCCTTTTCTTAGGGGCACTCACCTTTTGTTTATTTTTAGTTTAAGCATTAGACACCTTTTTACCTGCACACTGCCTCCCACTGTTTCCGACATCTACAAAGCAATTAGATACCAGCTGCCACCTACTGATATGGAAGAGTATTACACGGTTACTCTGCCGAGCTCCAGGCAGCACAGACACTCAACAACAACACATACTTTGCAGACTATAATTACTGGTTTGCAAAAAATATTTTTAACCCAAATAGGTGAAATTAGATAATCTCCCACGGCACACCAGACTGTATCTCACGGCACACTAGTGTGCCGCGGCACAGTGGTTGAAAAACACTGATCTAGCATCTTTGACAATCTGCATGATTTTGTAACAGTCCACTTTTTTATCAATAAGCCGAAGTTCAGCATATTGACATTATTAAAATGTAGGTTTAAAACCAAACCAAAATTTCTACCACGGCCGGGGTTCGAATCCGTAATATTGTGTTTGTACTAATGACGTCCACCACGGAAGTGCACACCGGAAATTTGCATTTATATTCTAATCAGTGATAGAGCATGACGTGGCCAGAAATACATTTGGGGTAAAAATTGTATATGAAGCGCCTTGTCATTCAATAATTTATACTTTAATGCGCTTCTTCACGCAAAACACGTGTTCTGCACATAGGGCGGGGCGGCACCTGACTGACATGACAAAGGTATTATAACGTCAGCGTTTCACATCAATTCCAATCGTGTGAAAGCAACATTAGTGACGTCAATACGATTTAATATTAATGTTATGTTGACAGCACATTTCTGAGTGGATACTGTCTAAAGCAGGGGTGTCCAAACTTTTTCCACTGAGGGCCGCAAACGGAAAAATTAAAGCATGTGGGGGCCATTTTGATTTTTTCATTTCAAACCATAACAAAATATATGGATTTTTTGTATTTATTTTACCTTTAGGGGTCCCGGGGACCATAAAGGGTCTCAGTTATTAAAATGTTAAAAATAAGATGGCGGCGCTTTAAGGCAGCAGCTTCTTGCGAGCGCTCCTGGAAGTGTAGACCGATTTGGCAAAAATACCCCTCAATTCAGTCAATTTCATGGCTGGCTCACAGCGTGTTCACTCCGTGATCACTTACGACCGACTTACGATTCTGGATGTGGAGAGATCGGGCCATTTTGGGCTGAAAGATGCGTGTACGGTGGACCTACTCGCTAGCTTGGGAATTCTTTGCGAGCTACATCCAGCAGTGGCCTTTGAAGCAGCGGCGTCCACTACCAGCGGAGACCGCCAACGAAAGAGACGTAAGCGGTGCGCTCGGAAGCAGAAGCGGGGGTGTCGGGCGGGGCTAACAACAAAGCTAAATGCGTTGTTGTTAGCGGGGCTAACGAAAAAGCTAAATGCTAATCCACAAAGAAACGCTAATAAGGAGTCTGTTAAGATAGAACTAGCCAGCGCCAGGCTGGATAATCCCTGCACACATAGCAATTCTCTTAGAATAATATACAACTCACATAATGTTTTTTCTGCGTCAGAGGTGGACATGCATTTTACTGAGGTGGCAAACAATCTAAAAATTCCTGTCATATCAATTCCTAGATATGGTCGAAATTATTTAAAGTGCACTACGCATAATAAACGTAACATTATTAATATTGCTACTACGGATACGTTCAACAAAAACTCCTCAAAACAGCCCACTACCTATAATATGGGCTTTTTAAACATAAGGTCATTGTCTTCCAAAACGTTATTAGTTAATGAAGTCATCAGAGACAACAATCTTGATGTCGTTGGTCTAGCCGAGACCTGGCTCAAACCAGACGAATTTTATGCGCTGGGTGAGGCGTCTCCTCCTGGCTATACGGGAACGCATATTGCCCGCCCCATTAAAAGGGGTGGGGGTGTTGCACTAATATACAACAAAAACTTTAGCCTTACCTCGGACCTAAATAATAAATATAACTCGTTTGAGGTGCTTACTGTGAGGTTTGTCACACCGCTGCCTCTGCACCTGGCTGTCATCTACCGCCCCCCAGGGCCCTATTCGGACTTTATCAATGCATTTTCAGAGTTCGTTGCTGATCTAGTGACGCACGCCGACAATATAATCATAATGGGAGACTTTAACATCCATATGAATACCCCATCGGACCCTCCATGCGTGGCGCTCCAGACTATAATTGATAGCTGTGGTCTTACACAAATAATAAATGAACCCACGCATCGCAACGGTAATACGATAGATCTAGTGCTTGTCAGGGGTGTCACCACCTCTAAAGTTACGATACTCCCGTACACTAAAGTAATGTCCGACCATTACCTTATAAAATTCGAAGTTCTGACTCATTGTCAACAAACTAATAATAATAATAATAACTACTATAGCACCCGCAACATTAATACTGCCACAACGACGACTCTTACTGACCTACTGCCTTCGGTAATGGCACCATTCCCAAATTATGTGGGCTCTATTGATAACCTCACTAACAGCTTTAACGACGCCCTGCGCGACACCATCGATAGTGTAGCACCGCTAAAGCTAAAAAGGGCCCCTAAAAGGCGTACCCCATGCTTTACAGAAGAAACTAAAGCCCAGAAATTATCATTTAGAAAGCTGGAACGCAAATGGCGTGCGACTAAACTTGAGGTTTTCCATCAAGCACCCACTCAGCAGATGACTTTATGAATTTCTTTAATAAGAAAATTGAAGTCATTAGAAAAGAGATTAAAGACAATGCATCTCAGCTACAACTGGGTTCTATTAACACAAATACGACTGTATATACGACGGACACTGCCCTCCAAAATAGCTTCTCTCTCTTTGATGAAATAACATTGGAGGAATTGTTAAAATGTGTAAATGGGACAAAACAAACAACATGTTTACTTGACCCAATTCCTGGGAAACTTATCAAGGAGCTTTTTGTTTTATTAGGTCCATCAGTGTTAAATATTATAAACTTATCACTTTCCTCTGGTACTGTTCCCCTAGCATTCAAAAAAGCGGTTATTCATCCTCTACTCAAAAGACCTAACCTCGATCCTGACCTCATGGTGAACTACCGGCCGGTGTCCCACCTCCCGTTTATCTCGAAAATTCTCGAAAAAATTGTCGCACAGCAGCTAAATGAACACTTAGCGTCTAACAATCTCTGTGAACCTTTTCAATCCGGTTTCAAGGCAAATCACTCTACGGAGACAGCCCTCACAAAAATGACTAATGATCTATTGCTAACGATGGATTCTGATGCGTCATCTATGTTGCTGCTTCTTGATCTTAGCGCCGCTTTCGATACCGTTGATCATAATATTTTATTAGAGCGTATCAAAACGCGTATTGGGATGTCAGACTTAGCCTTGTCTTGGTTTAACTCTTATCTTACTGACAGGATGCAGTGCGTCTCCCATAACAATGTGACCTCGGACTATGTTAAGGTAACGTGCAGAGTTCCCCAGGGTTCGGTTCTTGGCCCTGCACTCTTTAGTATTTACATGCTGCCGCTAGGTGACATCATACGCAAATACGGTGTTAGCTTTCACTATTATGCGGATGACACCCAACTCTACATGCCCCTAAAGTTGACCAACACGCCGGATTGTAGTCAGCTGGAGGCGTGTCTTAATGAAATTAAACAATGGATGTCCGATAACTTTTTGCAACTCAACGCTAAGAAAACGGAAATGCTGATTATCGGTCCTGCTAGACACCAGCATCTATTTAATAATACCACCTTAACATTTGACAACCAAACAATTAAACAAGGCGACTCAGTAAAGAATCTGGGTATTATCTTCGACTCAACTCTCTCGTTTGAGTCACATATTAAGAATGTTACTAAAACGGCCTTCTTTCATCTCCATAATATCGCTAAAATTCGTTCCATTTTGTCCACAAACGATGCTGAGATCATTATCCATGCGTTCGTTACATCTCGTCTCGATTACTGTAGCGTTTTATTTTCGGGCCTCCCTATGTCTAGCATTAAAAGATTACAGATGGTACAAAATGCGGCTGCTAGACTTTTGACAAAAACAAGAAATTTTGATTATATTACGCCTATACTGGCTCACTTGCACTGGCTTCCTGTGCACCTAAGATGCGACTTGCCGATTGTATTGTACCATATTTCCCGGCAAGAAATCTGCGTTCAAAGAACTCCGGCTTATTAGTGATTCCCAGAGCCCAAAAAAAGTCTGCGGGGTATAGAGCGTTTTCTATTCGGGCTCCAATATTATGGAATGCCCTCCCGGTAAAAGTTAGAGATGCTACCTCAGTAGAAGCATTTAAGTCTCATCTTAAAACTCATTTGTATACTCTAGCCTTTAAATAGACTCCCTTTTTAGACCAGTTGATCTGCCGTTTCTTTTCTTTTCTTTTCTACTCTGCTCCGGGGTGGACCGCTAGCCTGTTCATCGGATGGGGACATCTCTACGCTGCTGACCCGTCTCCGCTCGGGATGGTTCCTGCTGGCCCCACTATGGACTGGACTTTTGCTAATGTGTTGGACTTTCACAATATTATGTCAGACCCACTCGACATCCATTGCTTTTGGTCTCCCCTAGAGGGGGGGGGGGGGGGTTACCCACATATGCGGTCCTCTCCAAGGTTTCTCATAGTCATTCACATTGACGTCCCACTGGGGTGAGTTTTCCTTGCCCGTATGTGGGCTCTGTACCGAGGATGTCGTTGTGGCTTGTACAGCCCTTTGAGACACTTGTGATTTAGGGCTATATAAATAAACATTGATTGATTGATTGATTGATTTAACGCTTACAGTAAATCGCTATATCAACTTAAAAAAAAAAAAAGATTTTATGGCTTTTCTGTCAAAAACAACTTTGTTTTTATAGTAAAACTGAAATATGCAGTATGTAGTAATTCGAGCCCTAAAATATTTAATAATGCAGAACACCATTGATTTTAATTATTTAATATTTTTGAGTCATCACAGTGAAAAGATAAATAAAATACCACTAAATATATTTGGGATCCAAAAGGTGCCCCCACTCATAAAGTGATACATTTTTATTAGTTTTTTTTTTTTTTACCTTTCATCACTTAAGTTACGAGATCAACTTCAGATATATCTGTCAATTTTACATTTGAACTATTATTTTGTTTGTTTTATGCACTTTTGTCAAAGAAAACTTTGTTTTTATATGGCAACTACACAATATATGCAATATTTACCACATAAAACATTTTAAAGTGAAAAATTTGAACTAATTGGAGCTTTGAAAATAATTAATTATAACATGGATTTTTTGTCATTATTTTTTTTTTTGAGCAGTGGCAAAAAAAGAAAAAGAAAGAAAGACAAAAGAAAAAAACAGCCTGCATGGCAGCTTTGTGTCAACATTGCAACTTTTTCTTGTTAGATTTCACCTCATTCTCCTTTTTTTAATGTTCATTTTTATTTTTTGCAATAGCATTTCCAGAATGTGTGGCGGGCCGGTAAACAATTAGCTGCGGGCCGCAAATGGCCCCCGGGCCGCACTTTGGACACCCCTGGTCTAAAGTAAAAGTAGACTTCATTGTGTTACGTTGTTGGAGTGACCAAAGATCATATATGAGAGAAGATGATGATCTACCACGTGGTGTTGTACAGCGCACACAACGTCCTACACAAATTATATTTGCAGTCAGTTATATCGTCTTCTTTTTGTCACTTCAAAAAGATACAGAGGACATGACCTCGGTGTCCTCAATGGTAGTTACGGCCATGCCCACGGGGATATTTGTGGCTCATTTTTGATTGACCCTTGTCACTTTCTAAAGACATAATAAACATCACACAAAAAACAAAGACAACATTAAAAAAAGATGGGACCTAAAAAAACAAAATGGCCAAAGACCTGTGCGCTTCACTATATATGGTCTTTGATGATTTCCCTGTGTGTGATGAATAGTTATAGGTCTAGTAAGGTGTTGAGTGTGCTAAAGCCCTCAAACAGGATTTAGTTGGTGGAATGATGATATTTTATATATTTGAATGAGGGTTTGCGTGTATACCGGCTGTCACCATTGAGACACTCATTACCCCCTACATTCATGGCTTCATATGGTCCAACCTGTGGCGTTTTGTTATGTTGTTGACATACAGCACACAAATATAATATGTACTATCTTTTCTGGGCTATATTGAAGCACAATCTAGACAACAGGACCTACTTTTAGCACGGTGAAGGTGCGCTTTGGGAGGCGCTGCTTTGTTGTTGTAATGGTGCATCTGGAATGATCCAAGTGCATGAAAATGCATGTTGCAGGAAGTTTTTTCCCATAGGAAATATACCAAAAACTAATGCCAGCAGACACCGAAACAAATCAGTTAAATTGGTTTTAATCATTCAGTAGCTATACAATTATAAAATGATATTGCTGATTAGACAATATGTGTATTATTTTAGATTTATGACAGTCCAAATATGTTAACAGGCAGACAGACGGAATATTCTTTCTCACTGCCATTTGTTCAGAACTGTGCCAGTTTGCGCAAACATTTAAAACACACTACAGTTAGAGTGGGGTTTCATAGAACTGCGTGAGAAATTTCAAGTCAATTTGACTCATGTGGTGTGTTTGCCCCCCAAAAAAGAAAAGCACAAGCAACATGTTGGAGTGGATGTTTTGACAAATTTACCCACTAATTTGACCAATCACCGGAGTTGTGCAAGAAATTTCAAGTCAATCCGACTTATAATAATAATAATAATAAATAATGGATTAGATTTATATTGCGCTTTTTCTATTGTTAGATACTCAAAGCGCTCACAGAGAAGTGGGAACCCATCATTAATTCACACCTGGTGGTGGTAAGCTACATTTGTAGCCACAGCTGCCCTGGGGTAGACTGACGGAAGCGAGGCTGCCAGTTTGCGCCTACGGCCCCTCCGACCACCACCTACCATTCATTCATCATTCATTTCACCGGTGTGAGCGGCACCGGGGGCAAAGGGTGAAGTGTCCTGCCCAAGGACACAACGGCAGCGATTTTTTTGGATGGTAAGAAGCGGGGAGCAAACCTGCAACCCTCAGGTTTCTGGCACGGTTGCTCTACCCACTACGCCACGCCGTCCCTTATGTGGCGTGTTATCAGAAAAATAAGCGCCCATTTTGTGACTAATTTTCCCTTTTTTGTGCAAGAGTTAGCATACCCAAATGCAAAACAGTCATGTGGAAAATGCATGAAAATGCATAATGCAGGAAGTTTTTTCCCATAGGTAATATACAAAAAAAATGCCAGCAGACACCAAAACAAACCAATTGGTTTTAATCATTCAGTAGCAATAAAATTATAAAATGATATTGCTGATTAGACAATATGTGTATTATTTTAGATTTATGACAGTCCAAATATGTTAACAGGCAGACAGACGGAATATTCTTTCTCACTGGCATTTGTTCAGAACTGTGCCAGTTTGCGCAAACATTTAAAACACACTACAATTAGAGTGGGGTTTCATAGAACTGCGCGAGAAATTTCAAGTCAATTTGACTCATGTGGTGTGTTTGCTCAAAAAAAAAAGAAAAGCACAAGCAACATGTTGGAGTGCATGTTGTGACAAATTTACCCCCTAATTTGACCAATCACTCTAACATAAGTGGGTGTTTTGGGGAGCTGTGCGAGAAATTTCAAGTCAATCAGACTTTAGTGGCGTATTATCAGAAAAATTGGCACCCATTTTGTGCCTAATTTTCCCTTTTTTGTGCAAGAGTTAGCATACCCAAATGCAAAACAGTCATGTGGAAAATGCATGAAAATGCATAATGCAGGAAGTTTTTTCCCATAGGTAGTAATATACGAAAAAAATGCCAGCAGACACCAAAACAAATCAATTGGTTTTAATCATTCAGTAGCTATAAAATTATAAAATGATATTACTGATTAGACAATATGTGTATTATTTTAGATTTATGACAGTCCAAATATGTTAACAGGCAGACAGACGGAATATTCTTTCTCACTGCCATTTGTTCAGAACTGTGCCAGTTTGCGCAAACATTTAAAACACACTACAATTAGAGTGGGGTTTCATAGAACTGCGCGAGAAATTTCAAGTCAATTTGACTCATGTGGTGTGTTTGCTCAAAAAAAAGAAAAGAAAAGCACAAGCAACATGTTGGAGTGGATGTTGTGACAAATTTACCCCCTAATTTGACCAATCACCCTAACAAAAGTGGGTGTTTTGGGAAGCTGTGCGAGAAATTTCAAGTCAATCCGACTTATGTGGCGTATTATCAGAAAAATAAGCGCCCAGGTAACACAGTAGAGGTGTATTTTGTGACTAATTTTCCCTCTTTTGTGCAAGAGTTGGCATACCCAAATAAAAAACAGTCATGTGGAAAATGCATGAAAATGCATATTGCAGGAAGTTTTTTTCCCATAGGTAATATACGAAAAACTAATGCCAGCAGACACCAAAACAAATCAATTGGTTTTAATCATTCAGTAGCAATAAAATTATAAAATGATATTGCTGATTAGACATTATGTGTATTATTTTTCATTTATGACAGCCCAAATATGTTAACAGGCAGACAGACGGAATATTCTTTCTCACTGCCATTTGTTCAGAACTGTGCCAGTTTGCGCAAACATTTAAAACACACTACAGTTAGAGTGGGGTTTCATAGAACTGTGCGGGAAATTTCAAGTCAATTTGACTCATGTGGTGTGTTTGCTCAAAAAGAAAAGAAAAGCACAAGCAACATGTTGGAGTGGATGTTGTGACAAATTTACCCCCTAATTTGACCAATCACCCTAACATAAGTGGGTGTTTTGGGGAGCTGTGCGATACATTTTAAGTCAATCCGATTTATGTGGCGTATTATCAGAAAAATAAGCGCCCATTCTGTGACAAATTTTCCCTTTTTTGTGCAAGAGTTAGCATACCCAAATGCAAAACAGTCATGTGGAAAATACATGAAAATGCATAATGCAGGAAGTTTTTTTCCCATAGGTAATATATGAAAAAATGCCAGCAGACACCAAAACAAATCAATTGGTTTTAATCATTCAGTAGCTATAAAGTTATAAAATGATATTGCTGATTAGACAATGTGTGTATTATTTTTGATTTATGACAGTCCAAATATGTTAACAGGCACACAGACGGAATATTCTTTCTCACTGCCATTTGTTCAGAACTGTTCCAGTTTGCGCAAACATTTAAAACACACTACAATTATAGTGGGGTTTCATAGAACTGTGCGAGAAATTTCAAGTCAATTCGACTCATGTGGTGTGTTTGCCCCCCCAAAAAGAAAAGCACAAGCAACATGTTGGAGTGCATGTTGTGACAAATTTACCCCCTAATTTGACCAATCACCCTAACATAAGTGGGTGTTTTGCGGAGCGGTGCGAGAAATTTCAAGTCAATCCGACTTACGTGGCGTAATATCAGAAAAATAAGCGCCCATTTTGAGACTAATTTTCCCTTTTTTGTGCAAGTATTAGCATACCCAAACAAAAAACAGTCATGTGGAAAATGCATGAAAATGCATATTGCAGGAAGTTTTTTTCCCATAAGTAATATACGAAAAACTAATGCCAACAGACACCCAAACAAATCAATTGGTTTTAATCATTCAGTAGCTATAAAATTATAAAATGATATTGCTGATTAGACAATATGTGTATTATTTTAGATTTATGACAGTCCTAATTTGTTAACAGGCACACAGACGGAATATTCTTTCTCACTGCCATTTGTTCAGAACTGTTTCAGTTTGCGCAAACATTTAAAACACACTACAATTATAGTGGGGTTTCATAGAACTGTGCGAGAAATTTCAAGTCAATTTAACTCATGTGGTGTGTTTGCCCCCCAAAAAAGAAAAGCACAAGCAACATGTTGGAGTGGATGTTGTGACAAATTTACCCCCTAATTTGACCAATCACCATAACATAAGTTAGTGTTTTGCGGAGCGGTGCGAGAAATTTCAAGTCAATCCGACTTATGTGGCGTATTATCAGAAAAATAAGCGCCCAGGTAACACAGTAGAGGTGTATTTTGTGACTAATTTTCCCTCTTTTGTGCAAGAGTTGGCATACCCAAATAAAAAACAGTCATGTGGAAAATGCATGAAAATGCACATTGCAGGAAGTTTTTTTCCCATAAGTAATATACGAAAAACTAATGCCAGCAGACACCAAAACAAATCAATTGGTTTTAATCATTCAGTAGCTATAAAATTATAAAATGATATTGCTGATTAGACAATATATATATTATTTTTGATTTATGACAGTCCCAATTTGTTAACAGGCAGACAGACGGAATATTCTTTCTCACTGCCATTTGTTCAGAACTGTGCCAGTTTGCGCAAACATTTAAAACACACTACAATTAGAGTGGGGTTTCATAGAACTGTGCGAGAAATTTCAAGTCAATTTGACTCCTGTGGTGTGTTTGCCCCCCAAAAAAGAAAAGCACAAGCAACATGTTGGAGTGGATGTTGTGAAAAATGTACCCCCTTATTTGACCAATCACCCTAACATAAGTGGGTGTTTTGCGGAGCGGTGCGAGAAATTTCAAGTCAATCCGACTTATGTGGCGTATTATCAGAAAAATAAGCGCCCATTTTGTGACTAATTTTCCCTTTTTTGTGCAAGAGTTAGCATACCCAAATGCAAAACAGTCATGTGGAAAATGCATGAAAATGCATAATGCAGGAAGTTTTTTCCCATAGGTAATATAGGAAAAAAATGCCAGCAGACACCAAAACAAATCAATTGGTTTTAATCATTCAGTAGCTATAAAATTATAAAATGATATTGGGCGGTATAGCTCAGTTGGTAGAGCGGCCGTGCCAGCAACTTGAGGGTTGCAGGTTCGATCCCCGCTTCCGCCATCCTAGTCACTGCCGTTGTGTCCTTGGGCAAGACACTTTACCCACCTGCTCCCAGTGCCACCCACACTGGTTTGAATGTAACTTAGATATTGGGTTTCACTATGTAAAGCGCTTTGAGTCACTTGAGAAAAAGCGCTATATAAATGTATTTCACTTCACTTCACTTATTGCTGATTAGACAATATGTGTATTATTTTAGATTTATGACAGTTCAAATATGTTAACAGGCAGACAGACGGAATATTCTTTCTCACTGCCATTTGTTCAGAACTGTGCCAGTTTGCGCAAACATTTAAAACACACTACAATTAGAGTGGGGTTTCATAGAACTGTGCGAGAAATTTCAAGTCAATTTGACTCCTGTGGTGTGTTTGCCCCCCAAAAAAGAAAAGCACAAGCAACATGTTGGAGTGGATGTTGTGACAAATGTACCCCCTTATTTGACCAATCACCCTAACATAAGTGGGTGTTTTGCGGAGCTGTGCGAGAAATTTCAAGTCAATCCGACTTATGTGGCGTAATATCAGAAAAATAAGCGCCCATTTTGAGACTAATTTTCCCTTTTTTGTGCAAGAGTTAGCATACCCACATGCAAAACAGTCATGTGGAAAATGCATGAAAATGCATAATGCAGGAAGTTTTTTCCCATAGGTAATATACAAAAAAAAATGCCAGCAGACACCAAAACAAATCAATTGGTTTTAATCATTCAGTAGCAATAAAATTATAAAATGATATTGCTGATTAGACAAAATGTGTATTATTTTAGATTTATGACAGTCCCAATTTGTTAACAGGCAGACAGACGGTATATTCTTTCTCACTGCCATTTGTGCAGAACTGTGTCAATTTGCGAAAACATTTAAAACGTGCCAAATAAAGACGCAAAACAGCGGCCGCAGAATAGTTTCAATCTTGATTAATCACTAACTGATTATATTTGCATTAATCAGCACATATTTTGCATACGTTAAACCAGAACCGCTCTATTTTGCTCATTTAAGAGGCGCAATCCGAGTAGGTCAGCTTTGCGTGCGCTGTCAAGTGTTTCAAGCTGTTTCAAGCTTTCACCTGTTTTAAAACATGCAAACCTTTAATGGATCAAGCCTGTAATGTACAACATGTATTTAATCGGCCCCTACAGCCTTTCAATTTTTTTTTTTTAATAAAGTTTGGACACCCGCTTGTCTTCGCTGTTTGAGTTCGGTAGTTTGACAAACAGCAGAGACAAAAGAAGGGATAAGTGGAACACCAATGGGGGGGGGGGGGGGGGGGGGGCATAGGGTGTCATCTTCTGTGGGTGACAGACAGTACAATAGGAACGCCATGGAAACCAGCATGTTTGCAGTCATACAATAGCCACTGGGATAATAATGCAGAAATAGTAGCTGTTTTACACAACTATTAATTCTGACACAGCAGATAGAAGACTTTGTCAGATAGAAGAGACTGCGATGCCCTCCTTACCTGAGTGCTGATGGAAGGCCTCCTGTTTTTAGGATGAGGTGCAGAGGAAGAGAGCGTCAAGGCAGAGATGGATGAAGAAAGACTTTACCACTGGCTTAAATATCACCTCAGCCTCCTCCTCCTCCTCAACACCCCCAAACTCCTTCACCCACCCTGTCCCTTCTTGCTCACATGGGATTATCTGTCTGTGTATAATTTTATGGGCAACATCAGGGGGCCCCAGCGGGTTTATGCAACTCCTCTACAGTACTAATCATCCGCTGCACATGAAAGGCTGACATTTTGTCTGACATCTTGTCAAAACATGCACCCCTGCTGTGTTGTCCGTACTATTATCCTTCCGACAAAAGTATATAAAACTATGTTGATAACTTGAAAAAATAATTCTCAATCTTACAAAAGCAACATTATATTTTTTATTTGCGAGAAACAAACGTTTATTTTTTTCAATGAAAAACTGACATATTTTTTCAAGAAAAACTTTATATTTAATTACATATACACTACCGTTCAAAAGGTTGGGGTCACCCAAACAATTTTGTGGAATAGCCTTCATTTCTAAGAACAAGAATAGACTGTCGAGTTTCAGATGAAAGTTCTCTTTTTCTGGCCATTTTGAGCGTTTAATTGACCCCACAAATGTGATGCTCCAGAAACTCAATCTGCTCAAAGGAAAGTCAGTTTTGTAGCTTCTGTAATGAGCTAAACTGTTTTCAGATGTGTGAACATGATTGCACAAGGGTTTTCTAATCATCAATTAGCCTTCTGAGCCTTCAATTAGCCTTCTGAGCCTTCTGAGCCAATGAGCAAACACATTGTACCATTAGAACACTGGAGTGATAGTTGCTGGAAATGGGCCTCTATACACCTATGTAGATATTGCACCAAAAACCAGACATTTGCAGCTAGAATAGTCATTTACCACATTAGCAATGTATAGAGTGTATTTCTTTAAAGTTAAGACTAGTTTAAAGTTATCTTCATTGAAAAGTACAGTGCTTTTCCTTCAAAAATAAGGACATTTCAATGTGACCCCAAACTTTTGAACGGTAGTGTAAATTATAAATATATATACATATTTATATTGATGTATACAGTATATATGTATACGCGTATATGTGTGTGGATATTGTAGATAATGCATATGTTTAAGAGCTATTTCTTTATTCATAATCATGTTTGAATCAGCTCATTTCTTTCCTTAATTTTACTCTGTATACTAGTTTCTCTTTGTCTTCAGATTGCCTGGTTAGATAGGGTCGTAAACCATCAGGAATGTGAACACAACCCCCAAGTCTCTCTTCTTATCAGTGTTGGGGGGAGGGGAAAGGCGGGCTTTCTTTGTGTGAAAAGAGTTGCTTTTGGCCTGTGGAAGGCCAGATCAACTTGGGCTGCGCATTTGTATGTGTTGTTCGAGGCTGGTCTCATTATTGCCAAAGCTTTGACAATAAAATTACAAAATACCTATTCTGTGCTTGGTGGTACGTTTGAGTTCAGTTGATATGTCATTAAGGAACTTGGGACTGACCAGCGGTTTACATCCCACTTGGAGGAACATCTGGTCAAACGCAACAATTTGGGGGCTTCGTCCGAGATGACACGCTGACAATTGGACCTTCTCTTGCAATCTTCTGGACAGACTCACATGGCCAAAACATAATTCAAGGTAAGCAGAACCTTTCTTTTTAGATAAAATCTGCATTAGGAGTCTGCCCAGAAGTCTGTAAGTTAAACACTGCTTTGTACCGCAGACACAGAATGGTGATTTTGATAGATTGATTGCATTTTTGCCGAGCCTGCCATTGCATTAAAATTGTAAATAGGTGGTCAACTCACGCCATTGTGTCTCGATTACCGTGACGGGCAGTTTCATTGACGAGTGAACTAATAGTTGGGTGTGGCTCACCCTGGGTAGTTGGTCGCCGCCTAAAAGAGTAACGGGTTAAAGGCCCTCGTATGATATGGAGGTTAGAGGCCTGCATATTGCACGATAAATTGCACGGGTTAGAGTTAGAGGCTCTAGCTGCGTATTGTACGAAAAATTACGGGGTTAAAGGCCGCCGTATGGTTTGTGGGTTAAAGGCCTTCAGGGGTTCGAGGCCCTTCTGAAAAAAATAGACACAATGGCCACTGAGTGTGACAGACAGGAATGTGATGGCGGTCGGGGAGGAATGTGATGAATCATTACTGTGTAATAATCCATTGAATGCACTGTTGTCGACAATGGAATTAGCAGGTAAAGTTTAAAAAGAAAAAAAAAAAAGAAAAGAGAACGTTCCTTGAAAGGGTTAAGAGGGAGTTTACAATACTCGAAAAGTTGTGAACTCAAACGTCTGGTAAAATAAAAAATAAAATAAAAAAGTAACTGGAAGTTTTATGGTAAAGTGAAACGCAGAGAGAGTGCTTACGTGTGCGTGGGTGTGTGTGCGTAGGGCTGTAGGCACTTGCTTGTGTGTGCGTGAGTGCTTACACGTGCATGTGTGTGTGTGTGCGCTGGTGAAAATGGTCAAGAGAAAAAAAGAGCAGGGTTGGTGCTCGAGAATTTAAGAGTTTAGCGTATGATAAAAGTAAACGGGGATTACGTGGAAAAACGAAATGCAGCAAAAGAACCGATGATTAATGAGACAAATAGGACAGACTAGACTGATTGGTGTTTTGCCTGCCGCGCATGCGCAAGACAATTCAAACGACCCGCCCAGACTTTGACTAGGCCACCGCCCCCTACTCCAGTGAGAAGGAGAGAGAGAGAAAAAGAGAGCAGGTGAAGGAAGATTGAGGGAGAAGAGGATGGTTTGAGAAAATATGGGAAAAGGATGTTTATAACCTTACGTTATGTCAATGGTTTCTAGGAGAACAGAAAATAGAAACATTGTGTGAAGTGTAAGGAAGAGATGGATACAGGATGTTGTTTGTAAAGGAAAACGAAAGTGAAGAAAAGATGAGAAAGTGACAAATGAAGGTATTCGTAAATGGTATGCTGTTGATTGTGGTTAGCTGCAAGTTTGTTTATTTGTTTGTTTGTTTAGTTGTTTGAGTGAAATGGGAAGAAATCAATAGGAGACTTTAGAAGCATTTTGTATCGTTGTGTTTCCACACAAGATGGCAAAAATACAGAACAACAAGTAGGATTAATGGCTGAATCTTCGACCTCACCGATAACACCATACGTTACAAACATAGCTACTGCTATGCGCAGTCTCTTTCCTCAAGATGAGGATGATAAGGCTAATGACAGAGCAGCAAGGAAGCAACTCCTTAATTTACAGATCGCTGAAAATAAAAGGTTAAAAGAACCAAAAGGTCAAAGATCAGCTAGGATATATTCAGCAGTGGGTGACCTTGCTTTTGAGTTCCAACAGGTGGAGGAAAGAATCCTCAACAGACGTGCGACCAGACGGTTGGACTCGGGTGGTGGACAACACGATGCTTCAAAGCCAGTCCGGGGTGGAAACTGTTTCGGCTGTGACCAGCCTGGTCACTGGAGTCGTGAACATTTTCGAACGGGAAAGGTTCCGTAGTGCCAACAAACGAACACAAAAGTGTGGCAAAGGACGCCCACCGCAGGAGCCCCAGCAGGAGATACAGACTGGCCCCCTGCTGGACATGAGTGTCAACGACAATGTTATCAGTTCGTGATTGACACTGGCGCCACCCATTCGATTCTGAATGCAGAGGTACCAAAGAAACTGTGTGCTTCCTCTTTAAAGGTCGAAGGCTTCGCTGGGGTCACAAGGTTACCTGTCACCAAACCACTTCCGGTTCAGATTGCTGGACCTCCTTTACAGACTGTACCCTGACATTCAAATCGCACAGAAAGAACATTCCTGGTGTTACCTGACGGCTTAACCACCAAGCTGCGACACCACTACCAAGGCTCCTACCACAGCCTGAAACAACAGGAATGGCTGACATCCAACTGCTCTAACAGTGAAAACCCTGACTGGCTGAGATGTTTCCGTGTGTTCTGCCACCCGACTCGCCATATGTTATGATCACCAGTTAGACACTCATACCAGGAGACCTTTGACTCCTTTGTATATTTATATATGTTGGAACTCAAGGTGTGGTTGCTCATGTTGACCTATCTTTGAAACAACTAGCATGGTATAAGATGGACACAATTGTGTCCCACATTGTTCACTTGCTCTCTGTCTCGCCTACAAAACCAAAGAACTTAGGTGCAATGATAAGACACGGCGTAGCTGCCAAACATTACACCGACACCCAAATACCACATTTTCAATTGTTTAGGTTTAGCACATAGTTGTGTTAAACACATAACTATGGGCTGCACTTTAGACACCTGTAGGCTACGAGGAGCTAGCAGCTACACAAAAGCTGAGCTAAAACGACACATTACACATTTAAGCATATCAAATAATTATAGTTGCTCATTACATACACATAGTTGTCAAGACAGAAGTCTGATAGAAAGTATTCAGTAACAAACGTGTCTGCATCATTCAACTTTCTACAACATGAGCTTGACTTAATGAATTATTGGGGCCACCAGGTGTGGTAAAATTTTAAAATACTATTGCTAAAGCATTCGCCACAAGGGTAGTATTTTTCTAGTATTGGTGACAATATAAATATAAGCATATTTGTTACTTTCACCATATTGAATAAGTTAAATATAAGCATATTTAGTGGAGTTTGAGTTATTTGTGATATTGCTAAGGGGTCCCCTACCCTAACAACACCCCCCAGTGGACCACAGAGGCTAAAGAGACAATCATTGACCTCAAACATGACTTGTCCTCCGCTACTTGACTATTAGCTGACCTTTTTCTTAGATGTTTCTGAAAGTGATAGTATGACTAACACAGTCCTTTTTCAGAAACAGAAGGGGGTGAGTGAGGGTGGATACAGACTCCTTGGAACAAAATCGACAATAATCCGACTCTGACACATTCCATAGTTTTAACGTTTTTCCCGTGGGTAAGAAGTTATAACTAATTTTAATTTGAAAATAACGATTTTACACATCGATAGTAGTTAAGTAGATCAAATTTAGAATAGGGAGGAGGTGAGGGTGAATCATGTATAGTCTTTGATTTCACTGATATGATCAATACGGTACAAGGGAAAAGGTACGTACTGACTTGTGTTGACAATCACAGTGGTTGGCCGGAAGCAACAACAGCCTCAAAAGAGGATGCAACATCAGTAATTAAATGACTTGTGAATGACCTAGTACCCCGACATGGTTTCCCCAAAAAGATTAGGTCAGACAACGGCAACCATTTAAAAAAAAAAAAAACCTCACTTAGCCTTGGTCGAAAAGGCTTTCGGACTAGAACACAGGTTTGGGGTACCATCCTGAGTCCCAAGGTAAGGTTGAAAGGATGGACCAGAACATTAAAAACTAATTGGCTAAAATCTGTGCACAGACCAAATTTAATTGGATTGACATGTTGCAATTAGCGTTAATGATCATTCGAAGGTCCGTGAATAAAACTGTTTTACCGCCCTTTGAGTTTTTTCACCCTATGAGCTGCATACAGGTCAGCCATTCACAGGACCAGCAGCCGCCATGGAAGGAGGACTCAGCGTAAAACCAAAATGGTATTTTACACAAAAAATGCAGAATTTGTGTGCCAGTTCTTCTGTACAGATACGAGGATGACAGCCCGCCACTCCAGATTCCCTTCCGGCCGCTGAGAGGGTCAAGATCAAGGTCATCAAACGCAAGTGGACGGAGCCCAGGTGGTCCCTTCAAGGTCGTGGAACGGACGTCTCACGCCCTTCGACTAGCTGGAAAAGGGGACACCTGGTACCACCTCTCCCTCTACACTCCTGCTGAAGAACCTGACAGATTACCAGCGGATGTCATTGCTGACATCGCCACTACATCTGCCCCACTCGACCCCCAGCAGCGCCTTTTGAGCCTGAGGCAGCTGAAGAAGAACGGGAGCAGAAAACGACTCATTTTTAGTGTCATAGAAGAGCGAGGCTTTAATTACACACACATAATCCTACAGCCCAGAAGACGACGCTGAGAGAGAGATTTTCTACCTATATTACTCTTTTTAACTTCTATATTGTATATCCTTATTTGAGACCAGCCTTTATACTCGAAGTTATCCAATTTCTCTTGCTTGTTTTCAGCATAACTATCTGTGTCGTTATATTAAGTGAAAAGTTTGATGTTTATCCCCGTTTCGTTACCTGAATTACTCTGATTTTGATAGACGAAAAGCAGGATGTCACACCCGGTAGTGTTCCCTGACGGACTGGTGCTTGGGCGTGTTCTACTGTCTTTGTGTCTCAGTTCTTCCTTCCTGACGACAGTGACTGACAAGTGTCTAAGAACAAACAGCGGACTTTAAATAGACTGGGTCAAAGGGGATAGCAAGACTTATTTTTTGACCTATGCAGTGTGATTAATTACGGGGGACACAATAGCTATTACCGTGGTAATAACCTCTATATTTGTTACGACGCAACCTGAACCATTGGTGTCGGATGCAGACAACATAGTATGGTAAGTGGTGCCCATCGTCCCTTTTATGTTGTTTTGGGGGTTGACCTGACTGATACAGACTCTAATTATTAAAATTAATGTCCTTGAGAGGGCGTTAACTACCTCTACACCCTCTGTAGCACCTAAAGTACCACCCCACCTTGGTGGTGTTTCAAAGGCTCTCACATCTGTGCGTGCTAATGACATCACCACCGAAGGCCTGGTAACTTTGACCTTAGGAGCGGGTACAGGTAAACCTGTGGCTCAGGTGGATGCCAAAACCTGGGTGACTGTGTTGCTTGTTCCGCTGGACGTCCTTTTCCCCACACTTACCCCGCTCTTTTTAAGTTGACTGACATAAATGGCTCAAACTGTCTTATTTCCTTGTTCTCTGAACCCACGCCACCAGGGTGCGATTTGTTGGCTAGTGTGTACCCTCCTGTTGACAATTCCACCCGACTTCTTCCATTTGTGGCCCAAAAGCTGAATTACACGTGTTTTCAATTCAAAGGACCCTCTTCGTCCCCCAACAAATTGGGTGACATTAACCCTTCCTGGTGCACCACACTGATAGATGGCTCTAGGATAGGCCCTTGGGCACGAGCTGACTTATTCTGGTATTGTGGGCAGCACAGATTGTACATTAGAATCCCAAAGTTATCCGTAGGGCTTTGTGCTATGGTTAGACTGGTGACCCCACTCACCCTAGTGGGTACCAAATTAACTCCCCTTGTAACTCCTGTCTCAGCGGCCTCTCTAACTTCTCGCCGACGCCGCCATGTTTTATCTCGGAGGAGTGTAAAGGGCTCCTTTGATCTGATGAGAAACCCTGATGGTGTTTACTTTGATGCAATTGGACAACCAAGAGGGGTCCCCTCACAACACAAATTGTGGTGTGAATCCTGTGCAGGTTTCGAGAACCTTCCTATCATTGGTGCTATTTTCCCTGTGACTGCTACTAAAAATGTTGAACGCATTAACTATGTTTTTTATAATCTGTTGAGACTGACCAACCTGACTCGTGACGCCGTTGAGGGACTTGCTGAACAACTTGCCCCGACCTCTCTCATGGCCATCCAGAACCGCATAGCCCTTGACCGCATCCTAGCCAAGGAAGAAGGCGTGTGTGCAATGTTTGGTGACCAATGCTGTACCTTCATTCCTAACAACACTGCACCAGATGGCTCAGTTCAGAGGGCCTTAGAGGGCCTCCAGGCCCTGTCTAAGGAACTTACTGAAGTTTCAGGGGTCTCTGACCCCTTTAAAGATTGGCTCCAAAGCACATTTGGCAGGTGGACTGACCTAATTAAGTCTGTCCTGGTCTCCATTGGAGTTTTCTTGGCCATTATAGCCTCTTGCGGTTGCTTTATCGCCCCTTGTGCTAAGTCTCTATGCACCCGCATCATTGTTAGAGCTGTAGAAGGTCAACCCCACCCTGTTTCTGGGCTCGTTATGTCTTTGAAGGGGGTCAAGCAAAATGGAGACTTTCGAGAATTGTTGATTTCCTTCCCTGACCATGACGACATTGACGTGGACTCCCTCCATCTGTCATCCATGTAAATATGCTGTTGTTTTATTGCTAGCTTGCTCAAAGAAAAAAAACTACAGCACCTACTTTAATGTGGGGCGTGCTTTAGAGGTGTTGCTCTCGTAGGAGAGATCTTTTGGATAAGATCTGAAGGGGGATTGTAGATAATGCATATGTTTAAGAGCTATTTCTTTATTCATAATCATGTTTGAATCAGCTCATTTCTTTCCTTAATTTTACTCTGTATACTAGTTTCTCTTTGTCTTCAGATTGCCTGGTTAGATAGGGTCGTAAACCATCAGGAATGTGAACACAACCCCCAAGTCTCTCTTCTTATCAGTGTTGGGGGGAGGGGAAAGGCGGGCTTTCTTTGTGTGAAAAGAGTTGCTTTTGGCCTGTGGAAGGCCAGATCAACTTGGGCTGCGCATTTGTATGTGTTGTTCGAGGCTGGTCTCATTATTGCCAAAGCTTTGACAATAAAATTACAAAATACCTATTCTGTGCTTGGTGGTACGTTTGAGTTCAGTTGATATGTCATTAAGGAACTTGGGACTGACCAGCGGTTTACATCCCACTTGGAGGAACATCTGGTCAAACGCAACAATATATATATATATATATATATATATATATATATATATATATATATATATATATATATGTATGTATGTATACACTTAAATATAATGTAAAATGTCAAGAATACATGTGTACATTTTTTATTCTTTTTAAAATCCAGAACTTCCACTAATGATTATATACAAAACCCAAAACCTGTGACGTTGGCACGTTGTGTGAACCGTAAATAAAAACAATGATTTGCAAATTATTTTCAACTTATTTTCATTTTATGTTCAAACTGAGAAACGTATTTTTTTTGCAAATAATCATTAACTTAGAATTTAATGGCAGCAACATATTGCAAAAAAGTTGGCACAGGGGCATGTTTACCACTGTGTTACATGGCCTTTCCTTTTAACAACACTCAGTAAACATTTGGGAACTGATGAGACCAATTTTTGAAGCTTTTCAGATGGAATTCTTTCCCATTCTTGCTTGATGTATAGCTTAAGACAGGGGTCACCAACGCGGTGCCCGCGGGCACCAGGTCGCCCGTAAGGACCAGATGAGTCGCCCGCGGGCCTGTTCTAAAAAAAAAAAAATTAAATCTACATAGAAAAAACACAAGATACACTTTCAATCAGTGCATCAACCCAAACAACCTCCCCCATGCACACTCATCCACACCCACTCACACAAAAGGGGTTATTTCTTTCTGCTACCAATATTCTGGTTCCCACAACATAGACAACACATCTGCAAGGGACACAGTCCCTGCAGCACACATGATTGTATAGGCTGCTGGTCCACTAACATTTTCATTAATTACTATTTTTTATGTAATTATTTTTATATTGTTTTACTTTATTTTTTATCCAAGAAAATGTTTTTTATTTATTTATCTTATTTTATTTTATTTTTTAAAAAACGGCCTTTTCTTCAACAGACCAGGTTGTCAATGAAATTAGATTTGTTTAAAGGGTTTTTTAAACCAGGTCCAGTCCAGATAATGTCCAAGTCGGACTCAGCAACACACACCTTCATTCATGTACACAGAAAACAATTAGGGAACACAACAGATTGCATATAATTTATAAACAAAATTACATTTTCAAAATAAGCATTTATGTACAGTCCAGATTATGTCCAGGTCACTCAAATTAGGGAACACAACAACAGATATCATATAATCTATAAACATAATTATACTTTCAAAATAAGCCTTTGCGGACTTCTCATCTTTTTTTTAATGTTTTTTGGCATCATTATCGTTTTCAACCATGTAACTTTCTAAAGTTAGAAAATACTGAATAAATGTTTTAAAGAGAGTAATACTAAGTGAATATCTGTTTTTGGCCTTAAAAATAAACATTTTACCGAGTACTATAATTAAATTGACTAAATCATGATTGTCAATGAACTCTCCTAAAATAACAGAAACCACATTAAGCTTCATAAACAAACCAATCCTTAAACACATTTTTTCAACTTCCACCCAAAACAAAGACACAATATGACAATACCAAAACAAATGCAGGGTGGATTCAGGCTCCTGACAACAAAATCGGCAATCATCTGACTCTGTCATATTCCATCATTCTAACATTTTCCCTGTGGGCAAGAAGTTATAAATAATTTCAATTTGAAAATAACGATTTTGCACATCGATAGTAGTTTTATAGATTAGTTTGAATATGGCATCCCATGGCAACGGGCAGTCAAAAAAGTCCTCCCATTTTCCATATGTGTTGTATGAGGCAGCCTTCAAAGATTACTTTATTAAATAAAAATTTAATATTTTTCTATTTATTTTACTTCCTTTTTGCTAACTAGAATTTCTTATTAGAGGTTTACAAACTAATAATTTAGTAGTTCCATAATTAATTATTTGTTTCCATCTTTTCCCAATTACTCCAGTTAGTTGATAAAATGAAAAGCTTGAGCAAGCATCACCATACATAGTTCTAAATTCATCATATTTCATAATTTTACCATTCTCATTGATAATATCATTGACAAAAATGATTCCTCTTTCAAACATATTTTTCCAAAAGAAAGGCTTTCCATCTATTACAATATTAGAGTTCATCCATATTATCTGCTGCAAAATATCGTCTCTTTTTTCTGGCACATAAAATTGAAAACACCACTATGAGTGGATTGTTTCCTTTATGAACCCAGCCATGTTTCCCAGCAGACTCTCTACATAAGAAAAATGGGAGGGGATCACTTGTAAAAAAGGATACAATTTCTTTTGATACAGTACATGTTTTTTGTCCAAAAGGACATTTGTGTACCACTCAATGTTTAAATATATCTTTGGAACAATTGATGCTTTTAAAGACAGACACATAGCTTCAAGGTTGAGAAGTTTCAGGCCCCCATATTCATACTCTTTGTACAAAACCTTTCTTTTAATCTTTTCTGGTTTGCCGTTCCAGACAAAATCGAAGACCCTCCGCTCATAAATCTTAAAAAAGTTTTGTGATGGAGCTGGTAATGACAAAAACAAATAAATAAATTGAGGAATAATTAACGAGTTGGCAATATACATTTTATCATACAAGGTTAGGGATTTCCCTTTCCATAATTGCATAATTTTGTCCAGCTTTCTTAGTCAATCAATCAATCAATGTTTATTTATATAGCCCTAAATCACAAGTGTCTCAAAGGGCTGCACAAGCCACAACGACATCCTTGGTACAGAGCCCACATACGGGCAAGGAAAACTCACCCCAGTGGGACGTCAATGTGAATGACTATGAGAAACCTTGGAGAGGACCGCATATGTGGGTAACCCCCCCCCTCTAGGGGAGACCGAAAGCAATTGATGTCGAGTGGGTCTGACATAATATTGTGAAAGTCCAACACATCAGCGAGAGTCCAGTCCATAGTGGGGCAAGCAGGAACCATCCCGAGTGGAGACGGGTCAGCAGCGTAGAGATGTCCCCATCTGATGAACAGGCTAGCGGTCCACCCCGGGTTTGGAGCAGAGTAGAAAAGAAAAGAAAAGAAACGGCAGATCAACTGGTCTAAACAGGGAGTCTATTTAAAGGCTAGAGTATACAAATGAGTTTTAAGATGATACTTAAATGCTTCTACTGAGGTAGCATCTCTAACTTTTACCGGGAGGGCATTCCATAGTATTGGAGCCCGAATAGAAAACGCTCTATAGCCCGCAGACTTTTTTTGGGCTCTGGGAATCACTAATAAGCCGGAGTTCTTTGAACGCAGATTTCTTGCCGGGACATATGGTACAATACAATCGGCAAGATAGGCAGGAGCTTGACCGTGTAGTATTTTATACGTAAGTAGTAAAACCTTAAAGTCGCATCTTAGGTGCACAGGAAGCCAGTGCAAGTGAGCCAGTATAGGCGTAATATGATCAAACTTTCTTGTTTTTGTCAAAAGTCTAGCAGCCGCATTTTGTACCATCTGTAATCTTTTAATGCTAGACATAGGGAGACCCGAAAATAAAACGTTACAGTAATCGAGACGAGATGTAACGAACGCATGGATAATGATCTCAGCATCGCTTGTGGACAAAATGGGACGAATTTTAGCGATATTACGGAGATGAAAGAAGGCCGTTTTAGTAACACTTTTAATGTGCGACTCAAACGAGAGAGTTGGGTCGAAGATAATACCCAGATTCTTTACAGAGTCACCTTGTTTAATTGTTTGGTTGTCAAATGTTAAGGTGGTATTTTTAAATAGATGTCGGTGTTGAGCAGGACCGATAATCAGCATTTCCGTTTTCTTAGCGTTGAGTTGCAAAAAGTTAGCGGACATCCATTGTTTAATTTCATTAAGACACGCCTCCAGCTGACTACAATCCGGCGTGTTGGTCAGCTTTAGGGGCATGTAGAGTTGGGTGTCATCAGCATAACAGTGAAAGCTAACACCGTATTTGCGTATGATGTCACCAGTCGATTATCATAATTTACTGAGCCTAGATCTTCCAGATTTTCTGGGACAACAACACCAAGTATGTTAACTGGTCCATCTGTCCACAAAACAGGCACTTTGCATTCCATTCGAAAGGACGTTCCCTTTAGATTTCCGATCCTTAACATTTTACATTTATCATAATTAAGCTTAATGCCAGATTGCTGTGAAAATATGTCCAAAAGATTAGGAAGGTTCCGCAAACAATGAGGAAAAATCTTATCTTTGTGAATCAGCCTTTTCTGACATGAACTTCATCAAGAACAAACACAGAACACGCCTCACTGATGCACATCTGCAAGACTCACTCAGAGTTGCAGTGTCAAGTTACACACCAGAGTACAACACACTAGTTAACAGCATGCAATGCCAGGCTTCCCACTAACTGACAAAGAAACAGATAACAGATTTGGTGTCCAGTTCAAAGTGTGACATGATTTAAAAATTTGAGAGTTTACTTTTGTATTTTACATGAGTTATTATTTGTACAAACATGGTGCAAAGTAATTCATGATTTGTTAAAAAATGTTAGTGGCTAGCTAGTTAAAATGGGATATTGTGATTTCACAAGACTGTCTTAGAAGTGATCATTTGAAAATGTTCAATTTGAAAAATGTGCACTTAGAGAAAATATAAAAATAAAGTGTTGCATATTGATATTTATCTGTTTCTATATATATTTATTGTGAGGAATCATTAAGATGATCAGTGTTTCCACAAAGATAAATATCATTAATTATTAACAATAACAGAGTTAAAGGTAAATTGAACAAATTGGCTACTTCTGGCAATTTATTTAAGTGTGTATCAAACTGGTAGCCCTTTGCATTAATCAGTACCCAAGAAGTAGCTCTTGGTTTCAAAAAGGTTGGTGACCCCTGGCTTAAGATATTCAACAGTCCGGGGTCTCTGTTGTGGTATTTTAGGCTTCATAATGCGCCACACATTTTCAATGGGAGACAGGTCTGGGCTACAGGCAGGCCAGTCTAGTACCCGCACTCTTTTACTACGAAGCCACGCTGTTGTAACACATGCAGAATGTGGCTTGGCATTGTCTTGCAGAAATAAGCAGGGACAAAGACGTTGCTTGGATGGCAACATAAGTTGCTCCAAAACCTGTATGTACCTTTCAGCATTAATGATGCCTTCACAGAGGTGTAAGTTACCCATGCCTTGAGCACTAATACACCCCCATACCATCACAGATGCTGGCTTTTGAACTTTGCGCCTATAACAGTCCAAATGGTTCTTTTCCTCTTTGGTTCCGAGGACACGAGGTCCACAGTTTCCAAAAACTATTTGAAATCTGGACTCGTCAGACCGCAGAACACTTTTCCACTTCGCATTAGTCCATCTTAGATGAGCTTGGGTCCAGCGAAGCCGGCGGCATTTCTGGGTGTTGTTGATTAATGCCTCTTGCTTTGCAGTAGAGTTTTAACTTGCACTTACAGATGTAGTGACAAACCGTAGTTACTGACAGTGGTTTTCTGAAGTGTTCCTGAGCCCATGTGGTGATATCCTTTACACACTGATGTCGCTTTTTGATGCAGTACTGCCTGAGGGATCGAAGGTCACTGGCATTGCCACTTAAGTGCAGTGATTTCTCCAGATTCTCTGAACCTTTTGATGATATTACGGACCATAGATGGTGAAATCTCTAAATTCCTTGCAATAGCTGGTTGAGAAATGTTGTTCTTAAACTGTTGGACAATTTTCTCGCGCATTTGTTGACAAAGTGGTGACCCTCGCCCCATCCTTGTTTGTGAATGACTGAGCATTTCATGGAAGCTGCTTTTATACCCAATCATGGCACCCACCTGTTCCCAATTAGCCTGATCACCTGTGGGATGTTCCAAATAAGTGTTTGATGAGCATTCCTCAACTTTCTCAGTCTTTTTGCCACTTGTGTCAGCTTTTTCGAAATATGTTGCAGGCATCAAATTCCAAATGAGCTAATATTTGCAAAAAATAAAGTTTACCAGCTCGAACTTTAAGTATCTTGTCTTTGCAGTCTATTTAATTGAATACAGGTTCAAAAGGATTTGCAAATCATTGGATTCTGTTTTTATTTACGATTTGCACAACGTGCCAACTTCACTGGTTTTGGAGTTTGTATTTTAGGACAAAAGTTGTTGTTGTGATTTGCGTTAAAATAAAAAATATAAAAAAAGTGTAATGTCAAGAATAAATGTGATTTCTAGAGAGGAGGGATCATAATCTTGCAAGAATATCATTGCATTTTCAAAAAAAAGTAGTTTATCCGCAAAAAACAACAACTACAACAACAACAAAATACATATACTCCCCCCCCCAAAAAGTATATGTATAAGTCAAAATAATAATCCTTAAAGGAATGCAATTGTATTTTCAAGAAAAAAGTTAGTCATTTGCAAGAAACAAACTTGTATTTTTTTAATTACACATGTTTTAAAGTAAAATGCTATACTTAATTATATATATATATATATATATATATATATATATATATATATATATATATATATATATATATATATATATATATATATATATATATATATATATATATATATATATATATAATGTCAACAATATTTTTTTATATTTTTCATTGTAAAAAATCCTCATCTTCCAAGAATAACAACATTTGTATTCACAAGAAATAATGATTTTTTTTTTTTTTTTAAAAAGCATGTATAATAACAAGAATAAAAAATATTAGAGATGTCCGATAATATCGGGCTGCCGATATTATCGGCCAATAAATGCCTTAAAATGTAATATCGGAAATTATCGGTATTGTTTCAGAAATTATCGGTATCGGTTTCAAAAAGTAAAATTGATGACTTTTTAAAACGCCGCTATACGTAGCGGTACACGGACGTAGGGAGAAGTACAGCGCGGCAATAAACCTTAAAGGCACTGCCTTTGCGTGCCGGCCCAATCACATAATACCTACGGCTTTTCACGCACATAAGCGAATGCAAGGCATACTTGGTCAACAGCCATACAGGTCACACTGAGGGTGGCCGTATAAACAACTTTGACACTGTTACAAATATGCGCCACACTGTGAACCCACACCAAACAAGAATGACAAACACATTTCGGGAGAACATCCGCACCGTAACACAACATAAACACAACAGAACAAATACCCAGAACCCCTTGCAGCACTAACTCTTCCGGGACGCTACAATATACACCCCCCTAACCCCCTAACCCCCCCCCCCTCAACCCCGCCCACCTCAACCTCCTCATGCTCTCTCAGGGAGAGCATGTCCCAAATTCCAAGCTGCTGTTTTGAGGCATGTTAAAAAAAATAATGCACTTTGTGACTTCAATAATAAATATGGCAGTGCCATGTTGGCATTTTTTTTTCCATAACTTGAGTTGATTTATTTCGGAAAACCTTGTTACATTGTTTAATGCATCCAACGGGGCATCACAACAAAATTAGGCATAATAATGTGTTAATTCCACGACTGTATACATCTGTATCGGTTGATATCGGAATCGGTAATTAAGAGTTGGACAATATCGGAATATCGAATATCGGAAAAAAGCCATTATCGGACAACTCTAAAAAAATATATATATATTTTCAAAAATCCTAATCTTCCACAAAAAAGGTGTACATTTGTGAGCAAAAAGTTGCATATTTTCAGGAAAAATGTTTCATAATTGTGAGGATAAAGTTGTAAAATTTTGACTTAAAAAAATTTATAAAAATGTTGAAAAATGTTTTGAATAGGGAGCAGCCAATTCTGCTCTCTTCGCTACGTATCAATCAAGCTATACGCATAAACTTGTTTCAGATAGGTTGTCACAGTTTTATTTCATTTATTAGCCATAAGACATGTTACATTGTTGAAGCAATTACATGATGCAGCTTTTACATATAGGGAAGAGGAATGACAAACATGATAAATGAATGACTACATGGTGGCGTTTTATTTGTATTTTTTTTACACACTGACACACACAGGAAGGACTCTTTATTGTCTTCATTTGACACAATGTGGCAATAAAAGTGTTTGATATCACTCCCTGCCTCTCCTTTTAGTCCGTTTGTGGGTGTGGTTTACACTCTGAGATTGAGGCTGAGGTACAATACATTGGCTTGTTGTGCATTTTAAAACTCTCTATCCAGTTTTCCCTTTCCAGAATCCATTAAAGTCTACAAAGATCACATTTAAAGCCGATAAAGAGAACATGCAAATTGCTTGTCGTTACAGGAAGTACCTTAATAAGAAAAGTATTTGGGTGAATATATATTTGAACACGTAATAGTTTATCAGAAGGGAGCAGTAATGTTTGCAGTGGGAGTGTCTGAGCACATGACTGCCTTTTATTTGCCTTGTTTCGCTGCCAAAATGTTTGCAGTGCCAGCAGGTGTGCCCAACAAAGAAGGAATAAAAAAAAGTACTCGGTGTTGTAGTGGTGGTTTGTGAGGTTAAGCCATGGGCCGACTTGCAACTTGAGCGGATTTGTCACGGCTGCATTATTGAAACGCATTAACGCTGACATGTTTATGCGAGCAGAAACACCCCATTTAAATATACCACAATGGCCGTGCAGCTTGGGAAAAAAAATGCCGTCATTGCAGGTGGATTGGCTCAGTGTGCGACACGACAAACAATCCGCCCTCGTAATCCTCCCGTTTCCAAACACACCAGAGTATCGGGAAAGGGGATCTTGTTGCAGGTCAAACAGGGTTTTTTAGACTAAATGAGGGCGTGGACGACAAACAAAGCATGGCGGATTGAAAGCAACGGTGAACGCTAGAAACCTGTTTTTTTCTTCTTCTAAAGGATTTAAACAAATGTGAGGATTGTATTCTGATGTGTAAGACCCACTACTTCGAAATGCGGAATGTGCTGTCGAACCATTCATTTTTAAAATCATATTAATCACACTTTTGATTTTGGATTAATCATGATTAATCACTGACCGTATAGCAACCCGTGCTGCATTTTCAAATAACCATCCACGGTTCAGGTGCATGCATTTACCATGAATTGATTAACATGGACCCCGACTTAAACAAGTTGAAAAACTTATTCGGGTGCTACCATTTAGTGGTCAATTGTACGGAATATGTACTATACTGTGCAATCTACTAATAAAAGTCTCAATCAATCAATCAATGTACAGTCAAAATAAACTACGTGATTAATCCGTGTTTAAGCATGATTAATGCAATATTTTTTTTATGATTAATCACACGAGTTAACTTGTTATTTTTGACAGTTCTAGTTCAATTGCAACAAAAATGCATTTTTTTTGGCTTACATTTTCACTCTGTTCCATGAAAATGGGATATTCGAACATGGGATAGTCCAAAATCCCCAGGTGGTTTGAATGCAGCACAAAATGTCTACCTCCGTTTTATAGTTCCCGTGACTGTTTATGACACATATGTCAGAGTCAAGGCCCGCGGGCCATATCCGGCCCGCTAGAAGGTTTTTTACGGCCCTTGGGATGATCTTGATTTATTATTAGAACCGGCCCGCAGACCGCAGATCTTTTACACGCACCAAGCGGATGCCGGTCCAAGGTTCCGAAAGGGGGCGAGCGGCCCGCCGGGACGCGCCTGCCGGCCGAAGGGCTGCAGCCCGGCCGTCAGTCGCGGAGCCCGCCGTGCCACGCGCGCCAAGGGGGCGGGCCGAAACCCGGCCCCGAGGCCCTGAGACTTCTGCTTTGTTTCCCCAAACCGCGCGTCACCGCCGGGCCCGCACCACCGTCGGGCTGCAGCCCGAGCGTCGGTGGCGGAACCCGTCATGTGCCGCGCGCGCCAAGCGGAGCGGGGGGGTCAAGCGGGCCGAAACCCGCAGGCCACCCCCTCACCACGAGGCCCTGAGACTTCTGCGTTTGACCCCTACGCGCGGCCCGTCGGGACGCGCCCGCCGTCAAGCCACGAGGGCCAGCCGTCGGGTCGCGGAGCCCGCCGTGCCACGCGCGCCAAGGAGCGGGCCGAAACCAGCGGGGGGTTTCGGGCACCCAACTCGCCTCCCTCCCACGGAGGGAGGAGGGGGGTTTAATGTGAACATTACTGTGCAATCACATATTTAGAGTTTTTACTCAATTCAAGTTTAAAAGTTAAAGTTTAATATTTGTTTTCACTGCATGTTACTTCTCCTTAAACAAAGTGTTGTTTTTGATTTATAGATTTTTGCACTTTATTTTATTGTATTTCAATTTAATTATATTTTAAAAATATTTCAGTTGAGTGGATGATAGAAAATTGCTATTATTGTTTTTTTCTTTGAAGTAAATTTAGCCCACTTTTGCTAAAATAGAAAATATAGGCTACTGATGGTGCCTTGAATACCGGTTTCTTTCATTTAATGTTCACGTTATGGGGATTTTTATATAAAGGAAATTTGTCTTTTGTGTCTGTTGAAAATTAAAGATTACTGACAGAGCCATAAGAAAATATTGCTTTATTTATCTGATCATATTGGAATATATTTGTTAGGTTTTCAGTAGGTTCAATTAGGTTCACTAGACTATATGCGTCATTTAAAAATTTTGCAATGAACATTCGAACAGTCCGGCCCTCGGCTTGTAGCTAAATTTTTTATTTGGCCCTCCGTCCATTTGACTTTGACACCCCTGGTTTATGATATGTGTGGCGCCCCCTATGGGTTGTGGTCAAAATGCTTTGCAAGACATGCTAGCTCAAAGTTGTATAATCATTAGAAAAATGGTCACTGATTAATGAACTTATGAAGTCACAGGTAACGTGAATTTTGTGACTATTTTTTCCCCCTTTTGTGCAAGAGTTAGCATACCCAAATACAAAACAAAAAAGGGACATTCCGAACACCCCATTTTCCTTGAATGCAGCACAAAATGTCTACCTCCACTTTATAGTTCACATGACTGTTTGTGATATTTGTGGTGTTTTATAATCATTGGAAAAATGGTCAGCGACTAATGAACTTATGAAGTTGCTAAGCAATCACATGTTTCGCTTCACGGCGGCCATATTTTGCAAGAAATCGTGCTCAAATTTCACATACATGTGAGGGTCAGTCCCCTAGAGGTGTGTACCAAATTTGGTGGCGATTCAGCAAAACACACTACAGTTAAAGTGTGGTTTCGTAGAACTGTGCAAGAAATTTCAAGTCAATTTAACTCATGTGGTGTATTTGCCCCCCAAAAAAGAAAAGCACAAGCAACATGTTGGAGTGCATGTTGTGACAAATTTACCCCCTAATTTGACCAATCACCCTAACATAAGTGGGTGTTTTGCGGAGCTGTGCGAGAAATTTCAAGTCAATCCGACTTATGTGGCGTATTATCGGACAAATAAGCGCCCAGGTAACGTGAATTTTGTGACTATTTTTTCCCCCTTTTGTGCAAGAGTTAGCATACCCAAATACAAAACAAAAAAGGGATATTCCGAACACCCCAGTTTCTTTGAATGCAGCACAAAATGTCTACCTCCATTTTATAGTTCATATGACTGTTTGTGATATTTGTGGCGTTTTATAATCATTGGAAAAATGGTCAGCGGCTAATGAACTTATGAAGTTGGAACCCGACTTAAACAAGTTGAAAAACTCATTCGGGTGTTACCATTTAGTGGTCAATTGTACGGAATATGTACTTCACTGTGCAACCTACTAATAAAAGTCTCAATCAATCAATCAAAGTTGCTAAGCAATCAGATGTTTCGCGGCCATATTTTGCGAGCATTCGTGCTGGAATTTCACATACATGTGAGGGTCAGTCCCCTAGAGGTGTGTACCAACTTTGGTGGCGATTCAGCAAAACACACTACAGTTAGAGTGGGGTTTCGAAAAACTGTGCGAGAAATTTCAAGTCAATTTGACTCATGTGGTGTGTTTGCCCCCAAAAAAGAAAAGCGCAAGCAACATGTTGACAAATTTACACCCAAATTTGACCAATCACCCTAACATAAGTGGGTGTTTTGCGGAGCTGTGCGAGAAATTTCAAGTCAATCTGACTTATCTGGCGTATTATCGGAAAAATGAGCGCCCAGGTAACACAGTAGAGGTGCATTTTGTGACTAATTTTCCCCTTTTTTGTGCAAGAGTTAGCATAACCAAATACAAAACAGTCATGTGGAAAAAGGGATATCGCAAACAATCCAGGTTCTTTGAATGCAGCATTACATGTCTACTTATTCCCATCACCATCAGTCCTTCCACTCTGTGACTATTTTGGTCCTTGTGGTTTGGATTCTTAATTATTTAAGAAAGAGCCACACCTGATCTCCCATGTCTAATTGTGGCAGGGTTTAGTGTCGCTTCCAGGTGAAGTGAGGAGAAAGAAGTGTTCGACGAAAAAAGAAGAAAGGAATGAGACAATGAGGAGGATTTGAAAGGAGGGATGCGAGAGCGGCAGCCAAACAATGTGTTTATTGTCATTGCCAAGTCAGCACCCATGCATTTGTGAAGCAAAAAGGGGAAAATTAGTTCGTTGTACTCTTGTTGTACCACCCTCATTTTGGGTCATCAGCAAGAATTTGTGTTTACTTTTTAGTCAAATTGTCCCCAAGGACCATGGTGGCAAACATGTACAAGAAAATGCTATTAAAATGTATATATTTGAAAAAAATAAAAATAATCACTTGAACAACTTTTTTTTTGATAAAAAAAATTATTTTGATATAAATGTGTGATGACTTGAAGCAGTTTTTGACAGTTTTGCCACAAAGTTGCCAAAAAGGGGGCCTCATTTTTTTGACACCCCATAAACATCTTGCCAAATTTGTTGCTGATCTTCGACATATTTCAGACGATAATTCTCATTAGAATGTAATCCCATTACTATGTGTTCTATGGAAAGTAAACATTTTTTATAGAAAATGTTTTTTCAATTAAATATTTTAAATAATTAAACAAGCATTTAAAAGGTTACAATCTTTAAAATGACTACATTTCGGCCTAGTTTTGAGCAGGTCTAAAGCTGCTAAAAATACACACATTTGCAAAAAAGTTGCATTTTTTTTTTTTTTTCAAATGTGGTGTATTTTTGAGAAGAAAGTTATGTACTTTTGGGCGAAAAAGTTTTACTGCTGAAAAAAATGGCGTTTTCGAGAATGAAGCTGTGTATTTTTGAGCAAAAAAGTTATATTGCTGAAATAAAAGGTAGTGTATATTCCAGAATAAAGTTGTGTATTGTTGAGGGAAAAAAGTTATTTTGTTGAAAATAATTAATATTTTCAAGAAGAAAGTAAAATGGTTTTGAGAAAAAAAAAAGAAGTTATTTTTTGGTCAAATAAAATATATGTTTTATGTTTGATATATAAGCCTTATATATATATATATATATATATATATATATATATATATATATATATATATATATATATATATATATATATATATATGTATATATATATATATATATATATATATATATATATATATATATATATATATATATATATATATATATATATATATATATATATATATATATATATGTATATATATATATATATATATATATATACATATATATATATATATATATATATATATATATATATACACATATATCTATATATATATATATATATATATATATATATATATATGTATACACATATACACACACACACATATATATATATATATATATATATAAAGTTTTTGAGAATGAATCTAATTAAAAAGCTCTATAATTTCAAGAATTTAGTAAAAATACATTTCTTTCAGGAAAAAAGTCACATTGTGTGAGAATTTTAGTTAAAAAAAGTATATATTTTTTTGGAAAAAAATAAAAAAGTGTATATCTAAAAAAAGCAAACAAGTTGTAGAAATGTAATAATAAAATATACAGTACTTTTGAGGAAATAAATCATCCTTATAGGAGAAAAATGTCATTGTAACAACTGTATAATTTTGTAAATAAAGTCACACATTTTTCTGAGGGAATTCTAAAAATAATTTTATGAAACGATTGCTCTTAGCCATGAAGGTATCCGGAGGCTAATAAACGTAA
The DNA here is from genome assembly GCF_033978785.1 of Entelurus aequoreus. NCBI lineage: Eukaryota > Metazoa > Chordata > Actinopteri > Syngnathiformes > Syngnathidae > Entelurus > Entelurus aequoreus. The sequence goes on along the minus strand of NC_084735.1, from coordinate 27,535,010 downwards.
AGATGAAGGTGGCACTGAAGGAATAGTTCAACGTTAAACACAACAAAAGAGGATTAAACAAGGGATGCTAAGCTAAATCTAAATCATTCTTTAAAGGGTGTGAATGAGTTTGTGTGCATGGTAACAGAAGGGGGCGGGGTCAGGGTTTGCATTCACAGGATGTTACATGACCATATAAGGTTAAGGCTATAGTGGTAGAGGAAGCTTGTTTAGTGGACTTTCTGCACAGCTGGTTTTGTAGTGGTTGTACAACATCCTCTAGTGGCTCACCGCATCTTATTATTATTAGTGTGTGTGTGTGTGTGAGTGCGCGCGCGTGTGTGTGTGTGTGTGTGTGTGTGTGTGTGTGTGTGTGTGTGTGCGTGTATTATTAGTGTGATCATAATCAATGGACGGATGGATTGTCCCTTATGAGTCCTCTGTTTTCTTCTCAGCCTCCTCCGGGGCATCTTCAGGCATCTTCTCCACCACTTCCTCCACCTTTTTTGTCTCCTCCAGACCTCCCACCTCTACCTTAGCGGTGCTCGAGGACACGTTCACTGTCACCCCCGCATCCGCCACCTCCGCTACTGCCGCCGCCGCCGCCGCCGCAAACGCTGCAGGTTTCTCCTCTTCGAGCGCCACCTTCTTCTCGGCTTCCTCCACCTTGGCTTCCATCTTCACCTCCACCTTCCCGTCTGCCTTGGCGTCCAGGTTGCCGTCGCCGTTGGCTTCCGCTTTCACACCCGCGTCCGCCTTGGTTTCTCCCTCAGGCGAGCTTTGCACCGCGGCGTTCTGGGCGGGCTCGTCCTTGGCACGACTCCGCTGCTCGCTGAGGGACTTGGCCAGGAAGCCTACCAGATTCAGGTACTCCTCAAAGCCCACCTTGCCGTCGTGGTTGGCGTCCAGGCCCTGGCCCATGTTGTTGATGGCATCCTTGCTGTCGGTGTCCTGCAGGCAAAGGTCAATCAGCACACCACAGTTCATCGTGCAATCAGGTCAGAGTTTAGTTGAAAATAATGTCTCCACATTTGCCTTAACTCTGGAACTGATTATTTACATTATTTCATATCGAACAATTATTCTGAAAAGTGTTACCTTTTTGATAGAATAAATTCATTTTTGTCCTCAACATTCTACAGACAATACCCCATGATGACAATGTGAAAAGTTTTTTTCTTAATTTTTGCAAATGTGTTACAAATAAAAAACAATAACAAAAAAAAAATCACATGTAAATATGTATTCAGACTCTTTACTCAATACTTTGTTGATGCACCTTTGGTAGCAATTACAACCTCAAGGCTTTGTCCATTCCTCTTTGCAGCACCTCTCAAGCTGGGATGAGAAGCGTTGGTTTTCACCCAGGATGTCTCTGTGCATTGCTGCATTCATCTTTCCCTCTATTATTATTATTATTATTATTATTATTATTATTATTATTATTATTATTATTATTATCCTTATCTTAGTCTAAGTCTATTCTGACTAGTCTCCCGGTTCATGTCGCTGAAAAGCATCCCCACAGCATGATGCTGCCACCACCATGCTTCACTGTAGGGATGGTATTGGCCTGGTGATGAGCGACACCTGGTTTCCTTCAAACATGACGCCTGGTATTCATGCCAAAGGGTTCAATCTTTGTCTCATCAGACCAGAGAATTTTGTTTCTCATGGTCTGAGAGTCTTTAGGGTACAAACTTTTGACTAAGAAATGGCTTCCCTGACTAGACTAAGATGAATGCAGCAATGTACAGAAACATCCTGGATGAAAACCATCGCTTTCTATCCAAGCTGACGGAGTTTGAGTGGTGCTGCAAAAAGGATTGGGCGAAACTGCCCAAAGATAGGTGTGCCAAGCTTGTGGCATCGTATTCATAAAGACTTAAGACTGTAATTGCTGCCAAAGGTGCGTCAACAAAGTATTGAGCAAAGGCTGTGAATACCTATGTGCAAGTATTTTTTTTAAAGTTTTGCTAAATTAGTAAAATTAGACAGAAAACACAAAACTTTTCACATTGTCATTATTAGAATTCTGAGGACAAAAAATATTCTATTCCATTTTGGAATAAGGCTGTAACATAACAGCAAAACATAGTGAATACTTACCAGTTGCACTACTATTCTAATGTATTTTTGTTACTGTCTCCATTTAAATGAGTTTTTATAATGTAATTTTGCTACTTTCTCCATTTAAAGAAGTTAGTATAATGTATTTTTGTTACTTTCTCCATTTAAATGAGTTATCATAATGTATTTTTGTTACTTTCTGCATTTAAAGGAGTTATAATAATGTATTTTTGTTACTTTCCCCATTTAAATTAGTTATTATAATGTATCTTTGTTACTTTCTCTGTACTAATACAGGAGTTATTATAACATACTATTGTTACTTTCTCCACGCATATTCCAGAGTCATTATAATGTATTTTTGTTACTTTATCCATTTAAGAGAGTTAATCTAAAGTATTTTGTTACTTTCTCCATTTAAAGGAGTTATTATAATGTATTTTTGTTACTTGTTCCATTTAAATGAGTTATTATAATGTATTTGTGTTACTTTCTCCATTTAAAGGAGTTATTATAATGTATTTGTGTTACTTTCTCCATTTAAATGAGTTATTATAATGTATTTGTGTTACTTTCTCCATTTAAAGGAGTTAATATAATGTATTTTTGTTACTTTCTCCATTTAAAGGAGTTAATATAATGTATTTTTGTTACTTTCTCAATTTAAAGGAGTTATTATAATGTATGTTTGTTACTTTCTCTGTGCATATACAGGAGTTATTATAACATACTATTGTTACTTTCTCCACGCATATTCCAGAGTCATTATAATGTATTTTTGTTACTTTCTCCATTTAAAGGAGTTATTATAATGTATTTTTGTTACTTTCTCCATTTAAAGGAGTTATTATAATATATTTTTGTTACTTTCTGCATTTAAAGGAGTTATTATAATGTATTTTTGTTACTTTCTCCATTTAAATGAGTTATTATAATGTATCTTTGTTACTTTCTCTTTACATATACAGGAGTTATTATAACATACTATTGTTACTTTCTCCACGCATATTCCAGAGTCATTATAATGTATTTTTGTTACTTTCTCCATTTAAAGGAGTTATTATAATGTATTTTTGTTACTTTCTCCATTTAAAGGAGTTATTATAATATATTTTTGTTACTTTCTGCATTTAAAGGAGTTATTATAATGTATTTTTGTTACTTTCTCCATTTAAATGAGTTATTATAATGTATCTTTGTTACTTTCTCTTTACATATACAGGAGTTATTATAACATACTATTGTTACTTTCTCCACGCATATTCCAGAGTCATTATAATGTGTTTTTGTTACTTTATCCATTTAAAAGAGTTAATCTAATGTATTTTGTTACTTTCTCCATTTAAAGGAGTTATTATAATGTACTTGTGTTACTTTCTGCATTTAAAGGAGTTATTATAATGTATCTTTGTTACTTTCTCTGTACATTTGCAGGAGTTATTATAACATACTATTGTTACTTTCTCCACGCATATTCCAGAGTCATTATAATGTATTTTTGTTACTTTCTCCATTTAAAGGAGTTATTATAATGTATGTTTGCTACTTTCTCTGTGCATATACAGGAGTTATTATAACATACTATTGTTACTTTCTCCACGCATATTCCAGAGTCATTATAATGTATTTTTGTTACTTTCTCCATTTAAAGGAGTTATTATAATGTATGTTTGCTACTTTCTCTGTGCATATACAGGAGTTATTATAACATACTATTGTTACTTTCTCCACGCATATTCCAGAGTCATTATAATGTATTTTTGTTACTTTATTCATTTAAAAGAGTTAATCTAATGTATTTTGTTACTTTCTCCATTTAAAGGAGTTATTATCATGTATTTGCGGTACTTTCTCCATTTCAAGGAGTTATTATAATGTATTTTTGTTACTTTCTCCATTTCAAGGAGTTATTATAATGTATTTGTGGTACTTTCTCCATTTAAAGGAGTTATTATAATTTATTTTTGTTACTTTCTCCATTTAAATGAGTTATTATAATGTATTTTTGTTACTTGTTCCATTTAAAGGAGTTATTATAATGTATTTGTGTTACTTTCTCCATTTAAAGGAGTTCTTGTAATGTATTTGTGTTACTTTCTCCATTTAAATGAGTTATTATAATGTATTTGTGTTACTTTCTTCATTTAAATGAGTTATTATAATGTATTTTTGTTACTTGTTCCATTTAAATTAGTTATTACAATGTATGTTTGTTACTTTCTCTGTGCATATACAGGAGTTATTATAACATACTATTGTTACTTTCTCCACACATATTCCAGAGTCATCATAATGTATTTTTGTTACTTTCTCCATTTAAAAGAGTTAATCTAATGTATTTTGTTACTTTCTCCATTTAAATGAGTTATTATAATGTATTTGTGGTACTTTCTCCATTTAAAGGAGTTATTATAATGTATTTTTGTTACTTTCTCCATTTAAAGGATTTATTATAATGTATTTTTGTTACTTTCTCTGTGCATACACAGGAGTTATTATAACATACTATTGTTACTTTCTCCACGCATATTCCAGAGTCATTATAATGTATTTTTGTTACTTTATCCATTTAAAAGAGTTAATCTAATCTATTGTGTTACTTTCTCCATTTAAAGGAGTTATTAAAATGTATTTGTGTTACTTGTTCCATTTAAAGGAGTTATTAAAATGTATTTGTGTTACTTTCTCCATTTAAAGGAGTTATTATAATGTATTTATGTTACTTTCTCCATTTAGAGGAGTTATTATAATGTATTTTTGTTACTTTCTCCATTTCAAGGAGTTATTATAATGTAATTGTGGTACTTTCTCCATTTAAAGGATTTATTATAATGTATTTTTGTTACTTTCTCCATTTAAAGGAGTTATTATAATGTATTTTGTTACTTTCTCCATTTAAAGGAGTTATTATAATGTATGTTTGTTACTTTCTCCATTTAAAGGAGTTATTATAATGTATTTTTGTTACTTTCTCCATTTAAAGGAGTTATTGTAATGTATTTTTGTTACTTTCTCTGTGCATACACAGGAGTTATTATAACATACTATTGTTACTGTCTCCACGCATATTTCAGTCATTATAATGTATTTTTGTTACTTTATCCATTTAAAAGAGTTAATCTAATGTATTGTGTTACTTTCTCCATTTGAAGGAGTTATTATAATGTATTTGTGTTACTTGTTCCATTTAAAGGAGTTATTATAATGTATTTGTGTTACTTTCTCCATTTAAAGGAGTTATTATAATGTATTTATGTTACTTTCTCCATTTAGAGGAGTTATTATAATGTATTTTTGTTACTTTCTCCATTTCAAGGAGTTATTATAATGTATTTGTGGTACTTTCTCCATTTAAAGGAGTTATTATAATGTATTTGTGGTACTTTCTCCATTTAAAGGAGTTATTATAATGTATTTTTGTTACTTTCTCCATTTAAAGGAGTTATTATAATGTATTTTTGTTACTTTCTCTGTGCATACACAGGAGTTATTATAACATACTATTGTTACTTTCTCCACGCATATTCCAGAGTCATTATAATGTATTTTTGTTACTTTATCCATTTAAAAGAGTTAATCTAATCTATTGTGTTACTTTCTCCATTTAAAGGAGTTATTAAAATGTATTTGTGTTACTTGTTCCATTTAAAGGAGTTATTAGAATGTATTTGTGTTACTTTCTCCATTTAAAGGAGTTATTATAATGTATTTATGTTACTTTCTCCATTCAGAGGAGTTATTATAATGTATTTTTGTTACTTTCTCCATTTCAAGGAGTTATTATAATGTATTTGTGGTACTTTCTCCATTTAAATGATTTATTATAATGTATTTTTGTTACTTTCTCCATTTAAAGGAGTTATTATAATGTATTTTTGTTACTTTCTCTGTGCATACACAGGAGTTATTATAACATACTATTGTTACTTTCTCCACGCATATTCCAGAGTCATTATAATGTATTTTTGTTACTTTATCCATTTAAAAGAGTTAATCTAATGTATTGTGTTACTTTCTCCATTTGAAGGAGTTATTATAATGTATTTGTGTCACTTGTTCCATTTAAAGGAGTTATTATAATGTATTTATGTTACTTTCTCCATTTAGAGGAGTTATTATAATGTATTTTTGTTACTTTCTCCATTTCAAGGAGTTATTCTAATGTATTTGTGGTACTTTCTCCATTTAAAGGATTTATTATAATGTATTTTTGTTACTTTCTCCATTTAAAGGAGTTATTATAATGTATTTTTGTTACTTTCTCCATTTAAAGGAGTTATTATAATGTATTTGTGTTACTTTCTCCATTTAAAGGAGTTATTATAATGTATGTTTGTTACTTTCTCTGTGAATATACAGGAGTTATTATAACATACTATTGTTACTTTCTCCACGCCTATTCCAGAGTCATTATAATGTATTTTTGTTACTTTATCCATTTAAAAGAGTTAATCTAATGTATTTTGTTACTTTCTCCATTTAAAGGAGTTATTATCATGTATTTGTGTTACTTGTTCCATTTAAAGGAGTTATTATAATGTATTTGTGTTACTTTTTCCATTTAAAAGAGTTATTATAATGTATTTTTGTTACTTTCTCCATTTAAAGGAGTTATTATAATGTATTTTTGTTACTTTATCCATTTAGAGGAGTTATTATAATGTATATTTGTTACTTTCTCCGTGCTTATACAGGAGTTATTATAACATACTATTGTTACTTTCTCCACACATATTCCAGAGTCATTATAATGTATCTTTGTTACTTTCTCCATTTAAAGGAGTTATTGTAATGTATTTTTGTTACTTTATCCATTTAAAGTAGTTATTATAATGTATATTTGTTACTTTCTCTGTGCATATACAGGAGTTATTATAACATACTATTGTTACTTTCTCCATGCATATTCCAGAGTCATTATAATGTATTTTTGTTACTTTATCCATTTAAAGGAGTTATTATAATGCATTTGTGTTACTTTCTCCATTTAAATGAGTTATTATAATGTATTTTTGTTACTTTCTCTGTGCATAATACATACTATTGTTACTTTCTCCAGGCATATTCCAGACTCATTATAATGTATTTTTGTTACTTTATCCATGCAGTTATTATAATGCATTTTTGTTATTTTCCCCAAGCATATTCCAGAGTTATTATGATGTATTTTGTTACTTTCTCCATGCATTTACAGGGGTTCTTATAAAGTTCTGTGTGAGGAAGAGAGGATAAAAGCAAGTTTCCTAACCGACAGGATGTTGCTGAGTTGGCTCTTGACCAGACTCTGGAAGTCTTTCTTCCCGAGACTGTCCTTCCCTCTGCCGGACTTCAGGAAGACATCGACCACCGTCTTAATGGCTGCCTCCATGACCCCGCTCTCTAGGAACACATGGAATAGATGGATCACGTTCATGCAGGCGGTGGAAAAAGAAGCAGATCATTTTCCTTCCAGGTGATGATGATGACAAGCAGCGGGATGACAAAAGCCTGAGGTGATCTTTGATAGGTCATCTGATCTGATGAAGGAGGGGAGGGGGCGGGTGGGTTGCTTCAAATTACTCATGTCTGCTCTTCTTCTTAGTATTATTCTTCTCTCCACTCTCTCTTCTTGCTTACTGACCTTTTGTTGCAGCACTTAACACAACAAAGAGCAGGGCTTTCTTCATTGGTTTATGTATTAATGCCCAGGCATAGAGCTGCATTAAAGAGATGCAGAGCTCCATCTATACAAGCATGTGGGTGACATATCCTCGCAGGAATTCCATTCACAGCAGCCTGTCTGTGGAACTCACTTAGGCAGGAATTTACAGCCCAGTGCTCCACCAACTCTTTACTCCTTTGCTCCAAAAAGGAGCCGACACGTACAACTGACTAAACACAATTGACTTTTAGCTTCTTCTTCTTCTTCTTTGGATTCAAGTGGGTGCCATTGCTTTGCACACAAGTTTTACTTTTTTGAAAGAAAAGTATGTTTTTTTTGTAAAAAAAAACAACAAAAAAACATAAACTTGCAAGACCAAATGTATTTATTGGAAAACTTTATTTTATTATATTTATTCGTATTCTAGAGAATAAAAGTGTGATCCCCATTTTGGAGGGGAAAAAAAGAATAAAATCTATAATAATGTATTTTCAGTAGAGATGTCCGATAATATCGGACTGCCGATATTATCCGCCGATAAATGCTGTAAAATGTAATATCGGAAATTATCGATATCGGTTTCAAAATTATCGGTATCCGTTTCAAAAAGTAAAATTTATCACTTTTTAAAACACCGCTGTGTACATGGACGTAGGGAGAAGTACAGAGCGCCAATAAACTTTCGCTTTAGAGGCACTGCCTTTGCGTGCCGGCCCAGTCACATAATATCTACGGCTTTTCACACACACAAGTGAATGCAAGCATACTTGGTCAACAGCCATACAGGTCACACTGAGGGTCGTCGTATAAACAACTTTACCACTGTTACAAATATGCGCCACACTGTGAACCCACACCAAACAAGAATGACAAACACATTTCGGGAGAACATCCGCACCATAACACAACATAAACACAACAGAACAAATACCCAGAACCCCTTGCAGCACTAACTCTTCCGGGACACTACAATATACACCCCCCGCTACATCCTACTCCCCCCCACCTCAACCTCGCACCCCCCCAACCCCGCCCACCTCAACCTCCTCATGCTCTCTCAGGGGCATCACAACAAAATTATTCATTATAATGTGTTAATTCCACGACTATTGATATCGGTATCGGTTGATATCGGAATTGGTAATTAAGAGTTGGACAATATCGGAATATCGGATATCGGCAAAAAAGCCATTATCGGACATCTCTAATTTTCAGGCTTTTAAGTTCTCTGTTTCAAGATAAAAGTCAAAATATTTGGTGAGGAAAAAAATCATTTATTAAGAGATTTTTTGGAGTTATTTTCAAAAATGTTTTTATTTTATTTTATTTATTTTAAGTGTCATATTTTTTGTGAAAAAAAGATGCATACTTTTGAGAAAAAATGAACCTTTAGACTATTTCAGAGACTCATGGTGTCTATTCCTCGTAAAATAAGTTGTATATTATTAAATACAACTTTAGTATATTTACTATAGAAAAAAATCCGGAAGAAGAAAACTTAAAAGCCACCATATTTTTTAGATTTTTTTTTGTAAATTTTAAGATTTTGTAAATAACATAAACATATTTTCGAGGAAAAAAAATATTTATATTAAAAAAATTAAAACACAACTAACATATTTTAGAGAAATAAGTTGTAAAATTTTTTAAATGAAAACTCAAAAAAAGAAAGACATTTATTTTGGAGAAAAAAATTGCATATATTTGGAACATTGTTGTATATTCCCCCAATATTGTTTGATTTAAAAACAATCATATATATTAAAGAACAACAACTAATCAACTATGTTAAAGGAAAAAAAATAAAAAAATTAAAATGCCCCTATATTTTTTAGGACAAAGTCATAGTTTAAGATAAAAGAAAATATTTTTTGGAAATAAAATAAACGTATTTTCGAAGAATAAAAATCATACATATATGTATAATACATTTTTTTTTTTTTTTAAACTAACAGATTTTTTAAAAATAAGTCTATTTTTTAAGAAAAGTCATATATTTTAGAAAAAAGTAAGACATTTAATTCTAAGGGGGAAAAAAAATAATATTTTTGGAACAGAAGTTGTATGTTTTCGATTTAAAAAATCATATATATTAAAAAAATGAAAACACACTTAACATATTTTTGAGAAAGAAGATGTATATTTTTATGAAAACTCAAATAAAGAAAGACATACGTGGAACATACGTTGTATAACCCCCCCAAAACAATCATATATATATCAAAGAAAAACAACTAATAAGTCACCTTATTTGTTTGAATCAAGTCATATGTTAAAGAAAAAAACAACACAAAATGCCCCTATATTTCTTAGAACAAAGTCATAGTTTCAGATAAAAAAACAACATTTTTTGGAAATAAAATAAACGTATTTTAAAAAATAAAACTAAAACTAAAAATCATACATATATCATACTAAAAAAATAAAAATAAAATAATTGAGAAAGAAGTATATATTTTAAGAACGGTCATCTGTTTTAGAAAGAAGAAAGACATTTATTCTAGTATATTTTTGGAACAGAAGTTGTATAGTCTTCAAATGTTTTATTATATTTTCGATTTAAAAAAATCAAATATATTAAAGAACAAACACTAAAATGTCACCATATTTGCTAGAATCAAGTCATATATGTACTGAAGAAAAAAAACATAAAATGCTCCAATATTTCTTAGAACAAATTCATATTTTAAGATAAATAAATAAATGATAAATGGGTTATACTTGTATAGCGCTTTTCTACCTTCAAGGTACTCAAAGCGCTTTGACAGTATTTCCACATTCACCCATTCACACACACATTCACACACTGATGGCGGGAGCTGCCATGCAAGGCGCTAACCAGCAGCCATCAGGAGCAAGGGTGAAGTGTCTTGCCCAAGGACACAACGGATGTGATTAGGACGGTAGAAGGTGGGGATTGAACCCCCAGTAACCAGCAAACCCTCCGATTGCTGGCACGGCCACTCTACCAACTTCGCCAAATATGTTTCAAGAAAAAAAATCAGGTATATTTTTGAAAAAAAGATAACACATTTTAACAAAACTTAAAAAGTATTCATATTTCCTAAAACAAGGTTATATCCAAGATTTTAAATAAAAAAATATCTTAAAGTCTCTCAGATGACTAGTGATCATTTAAACAAGCACCGGATGCAAACTAAATACTAATGCACCCAAGAAAGAGTCAGTCTTGTAATTTATTCCAAGTGTTAGTTTGTCACTGAACTGCACGTACAGGCAGGCAGGCGACACACCCTCTGCAGCCTCAGTGTGCATGCAAGCCTGGGGCAGACACACACACACACACACACACACACAAAGCAACACAAACATGACACAGTTGTCCATTCTGAAAATGAATTATTCAACCGCCGAAGGATTGCATCACCTGTTCTACGTCACAGCCTCACCTGGCGGCAACTAATCCGCCTTATTTGTCGTAAAAGACAACTGTAGCCGATGCAACATTGATGGCTTTACAACTAGAGTTTCCCCTTAAAGGACTTATTGCAGTGTTGCCTTTCCAAATTGGGCGAACGTGATCCTGCCATCAAATATTAAAACGGGGTTGAACTATCTTGTCCACTGAAGGAATCATCTGGAACAGCTGCCCAAGTGAACAAAACACCTTTTGCTTGTGGGACTCTTAGTTGATATAAGCTCTTTTTTTTTAGTATTCTTACACCACTTCCTATCGTTTCAAAGGGTCTTTGAACGCATCCCCGCAGTAAAAAAAAAAAGAAACGCGTCCATCGACATTTTAAAGTGGGACGTCTCCTCCGAAACGTGGCAACATAAAAAAAAAGTGATTGTCCTCCCACGCAAGAATAAGAAAAAAACACTCACCGTGAAAACCAAGCTTGGAAAATTGCACAAAAGTGTCTTTTTGTGTCTTCTTTTACGCGGCAACGACTCCCGCTTTTGAGTCCACGCACTTGCCAAACTCGAAGGACTGCAAAGTCTTCTTCCGTGATTTTTGCTTTCCTTAAAACTTTTTTTTTTTTTCCCCCACTGACAAGTCAAAGGGCGTGTACCTGGAAGAGGGACATGGAGGAGGGGGGAGAGACTAGAGGAAGACTTTAGAGACACATTGGATTGCTGCAACTTTCCTAGCGAAAAACGAAAAATGATCAGGATATCTTGGAAAAGTTGGCTTTGGAATTCGATTTGTTTCACGATGCCAAAGTGTAGGCAGTGTGTGTGTGTGTGTGTGTGTGTGTGTGTGTGTGTGTGTGTGTGTGTGTGTGTGTGTGTGTGTGTGTGAGTGGTAGAGATACAGAGAGAGAGAGAGAGATTTGCACACTTCCACACACTGCTGCCTTATGGGAGAAACTTCATCTGCACTTTTAAAGGCCTACTGAAATGAATTTTTTATTTAAACGGGGATAGCAGATCCATTCTATGTGTCATACTTGATCATTTCGCGATATTGCCATATTTTTGCTAAAAGGATTTAGTATAGAACAACGACGATAAAGTTTGCAACTTTTGGTCGCTGATAAAAAAAAAAAGCCTTGCCCCTACCGGAAGTAGCGTGACGTCACAGGAGGTAGGATTCCTCACAATTCCCCGTTGTTTACAATGGAGCGAGAGAGATTCGGACCGAGAAAGCGACGATTACCCCATTAATTTGAGCGAGGATGAAAGATTCGTGGATGAGGTACGTTAGAGTGAAGAACGAGAGGCAGTGCAGGGTGTATCTTTTTTCGCTCTGACCGTAACTTAGGTACAAGGTCTCATTGGATTCCACACACTCTCCTTTTTCTATTGTGGATTACGGATTTGTATTTTAAACCACTTCGGATACTATATCCTCTTGAAAATGAGAGTCGAGAACGCGAAATGGACATTGACAGTGACTTTTATCTCCACGATAATACATCGGTGAAGCTCTTTAGCTACGTGGCTAACGTGATAGCATCTGGCTCCAATGCAGATAGAAACAAAATAAATAAATCCCTGACTGGAAGGATAGACAGAAGATCAACAATACTATTAAACCATGTACATGTAACTCCACGGTTAATAATTCTCAGCCTGGCAAAGCTTAACAATGCTGTTGCTAACGACGCTGAAGCTAACTTAGCAACTTAGCAACCGGACCTCACAGAGCTATGATAAAAACATTAGCGCTCCACCTATGCCAACCAGCCCTCATCTGCTCATCAACACCCGTGCTCACCTGCGTTCCAGCGATCGACGGCGCGACGAAGGACCTCACCCGATGACAGATGCGTTGGCGGCTAGCATCGGCTAGCATCGGCTAGCATCGGCTAGCATCGGCTAGCGCGTCTGCTATCCAAGTAAGTAGTCCTTGTTGTGTTGCTACAGCCAGCCGCTAATACACCGATCCCACCTGCAACTTTCTTCTTTGCAGTCTCCATTGTTCATTAAACAAATTGCAAAAGATTCACCAACACAGATGTCCAGAATACTGTGGAATTGTTCGATGAAAACAGAGCAGTTTGTATGGTGACACATTGGGTACGAATACTTCCGTTGCCGTCGTGACGTCACGCGCATACGCATCATCCAAAGACGTTTCCAACCGGAAGTTTAGCGGGAAATTTAAAATTGCACTTTAGAAGTTAACCCGGCCGTATTGGCATGTGTTGCAATGTTAAGATTTAGGCCTTAAAAGTGGCCTTTAAAGGCCTACTGAAACCCACTACTACCGACCACGCAGTCTGATAGTTTATATATCAATGATGAAATCTTAACATTGCAACACATGCCAATACGGCCGGGTTAACTTATAAAGTGCAATTTTAAATTTCCCGCCACACTTCCGGTTGAAAACGTCTAGATATGATGACGTATGCGCGTGACGTCAACAATTGATACGGAAGTATTGGTACCCCATTGAATACAATACAAAAAAGCTCTGTTTTCATTTCAAAATTCTACAGTATTCTGGACATCTGTGTTGGTGAATCTTTTGCAATTTGTTTAATGAACAATGAAGACTGCAAAGAAGAAAGTTGTGGGTGGGATCGGTGTATTAGCGGCTGGCTGTAGCAACACAACCAGGAGGACTTACTTGGATAGCAGACGCGCTAGCCGACGCTAGCCGCCAACCGCACGGATGTTTGGGTGAAGTCTTTCGTCCTGCCGTCGATCGCTGGAACGCAGGTGAGCACGGGTGTTGATGAGCAGATGAGGGCTGGCTGGCGTAGGTGGAGCGCTAATGTTTTTATCATAGCTCTGTGAGGTCCCGTTGCTAAGTTAGCTTCAATGGCGTCGTTAGCAACAGCATTGTTAAGCTTTGCCAGGCTGGGAATTATTAACCGTGTAGTTACATGTACATGGTTTAATAGTATTGTTGATCTTCTGTCTATCCTTCCAGTTAGGGATTTATTTATTTTGTTTCTATCTGCATTTCAGCCCGATGCTACCACGTTAGCCCAGTAGCTAAAGAGCTTCGCCGATGTATTGTCGTGGAGATAAAAGTCACTGTGAATGTCCATTTCGCGTTTTCGACTCTCATTTTCAAGCGGATATAGTATCCGAGGTGGTTTAAAATACAAATCCGTGATCCACAATAGAAAAGGAGAGAGTGTGGAATCCAATGAGTCAGCTTGTACCTAAGTTAAGGTCAGAGCGAAAAAAGATATGTCTTGCACTGCATTCTAGTCCTTCACTGTAACGTTCCTCATCCACAAATCTTTCATTCTCGCTCAAATTAATGGGGTAATCGTCGCTTTCTCGGTCCGAATCGCTCTCGCTGCATTGAAAACAATGGGAAATTTTGAGGAGTCCTTCCTCTGTTGACGTCACGCTACTTCCGGTACAGGCAAGGCTTTTTTTAATCAGCAACCAAAAGTTGCAACTTTATCGTCGACGTTCTCTACTAAATCCTTTCAGCAAAAATATGGCAATATCGCGAAATGATCAAGTACGACACATAGAATGGATCTGCTATCCCCGTTTAAATAAAAACATTTAATTTCAGTAGGCCTTTAACATGCCATTAAAAAACGTATTTACAGGAGAAAACGTGTCGAAACATGAAACTATTACCAAAAAATGTACATTACATAAAACACATATAACTGTGTTATATGTGTTTTATGTTGCACGATTGCACCAAGACAAATTCCTAGTTTGTGAACCCGTTCTCAAACAATGGCAATAAAAACTATTCTGATTCTGATTCTGATTCTGATTAGTATTACGGCTACAAAAATTATACGATACCAGCTTACAGTTGGGTATTTTTCATTTTAAATTAAACATTTTTGAGACTAATATTTTGAAAAATTAGATACAAAAAGTCCTATAATTAGACAAAAACAGTCATGTATTTGAAAGATATTTGCAATTTTTTTTCAGAAGTGTATATTCAAGATCAAAGAAATATATCCCCACAAAATTTAATATATACACTATATTGCCAAAAGTATTTGGCCACCCATCCAAATGATGAGAATCAGGTGTCCTACTCCTAATCACTTGGCCCGGTGTATAAAATCAAGCACTTAGGCTTGGAGACTGTTTCTACAAACATTTGTGAAAGAATGGGCCGCTCTCTGTGATTTCCAGCATGGAACTGTCATAGGATGCCACCTGTGCAACAAATCCAGTTGTGAAATTTCCTCGCTCCTAAATATTCCAAAGTCAACTTTATTATAAGAAAAGTGAAGAGTTTGGGAACAACAGCAAGTCAGCCACCAAGTGGTAGGCCATGTAAACTGACAGAGAGGGGTCAGCGGATGCTGAAGCGCATAGTGCAAAGACTTTCTGCACAGTCAGTTGCTGCAGAGCTCCAAACTTCATGTGGCCTTCCAATTAGCCCACGTACACATAGAGCTTCATGGAATGGGTTTCCATGGCCGAGCAGCTGTATCTAAGCCATACATCACCAAGTCCAGTGCAAAGCGTGGGATGCAGTGGTGTAAACTAACCACGTTACCACTGTACTCTAGAGGAGTGGAGACACCTTCTCTGGAATGATGAATCACGCTTTTCCATCTGGCAATCTGATGGACCAGTCTGGGTTTGGAGGTTGCCAGGAGAACGGTACATTTCAGACTGCATTGTGTCGAGTGTGAAATTTGGTGGAGGAGGTATTATGGTGTGGGGTTGGTTTTTCAGGAGTTGGGCTTGGCCCCTTTGTTCCAGTGAAAGGAACTTTGAATGCTCCAGGATACCAAAACATTTTGGACAATTCCATGGAATGGCACTTCAAGTTCATATGTGAGTAAAGGCAGGTGGCCAAATACTTTTGGCAATATAGTGTGTATATATATATATATATATATATATATATATATATATATATATATATATATATATATATATATATATATATATATATATATATATATATATATATATATATATATATATATATACAAATTTGAGAATAAATGTATCAAACAATGTGTATCAAGTCATAATCTTAGTAATAGATACACTTTTGTGGATTTTTACATGATTAAAATAAAAACATCTTAAATACATTTCAAAAACATTTTCAATAATTACAATGTTTTCATTGATAAATATACAACATTTTCAAGAGAAACCGACATTCTTTTGTGATAGTTTTTTTTCAAATATATTTATGAGAAGAACATTTTTGTATTACAAAAAGTTTTATAGATAAATAAGTACAACCCTTTGAGGGAAAAAAGGTTGCGATCCCTAAATAATAAAGCTGCATATTTAGAGAAAATAAATTAAATAGATTACATTTTCTTATATATTTTTTTGAGAAAAAAGCTGAATACTTTTCAGGAAAGTCTATATGAATATAAATTGTATATATATATAGCACGGTGGCAGAGGGGTTAGTGCATCTGCCTCACAATACGAAGGTCCTGAGTAGTCTTGGGTTCAATCCCGGGCTCGGGATCTTTCTGTGTGGAGTTTGCATGTTCTCCCCGTGACTGCGTGGGTTTCCTCCGGGTACTCCGGCTTCCTCCCACTTCCAAAGACATGCACCTGGGGATAGGTTGATTGGCAACACTAAATTGGCCCTAGTGTGTGAATGTGAGTGTGAATGTTGTCTGTCTATCTGTGTTGGCCCTGCGATGAGGTGGCGACTTGTCCAGGGTGTACCCCGCCTTCCGCCCAATTGTAGCTGAGATAGGCTCCAGCGCCCCCCGCGACCCCAAAAGGGAATAAGCGGTAGAAAATGGATGGATGGATGGATATATATATATATATACTGTATATATATATATATATTTTTTTTTAACAAACTGTTATTTTAAAATAATTTTAAGACAAAAACGTTATTTTACAGCAATAAAAGAGAAAAAACCCCACTATATTTTATATTTTGTAATTTCAAAATATATTTAAGAACAACAGCCAATATTTAATGAGAATAAAGTTCTATATTGTTTTCTTAAGAAAAACAGACAGGATGTTATACTAAAACCTATATTTGGAATATTTGGAGTCAGAATTTTTTTGAATATTATTTTAACTCAATTTCTGGGTTTTGAAAATGATGAACCATTATTGGGTTATTTTTCAACGAGTAACACAAATACTTTTTTCTCATTTTTATTAAAAAGGTACTTTTTTCTAAAGTAGAATTTTATTATGGATTAATCTCAACAACATTATGTACAATCACCCGACATTGAGTTAGCGTAACTACATTTTTGGGTTAAATTATTCAACCCAATAATTTAGTTGGGGATAACCCAACATTAAGTTATCATGACTCAACTTTTTGGTTAAATATATCAACGCGAAAGTTGGGTTCTTTTATTGCGGTTTTGAGGGAGGATAGAGATGCCCTTTCTTTTACACCTGTTGGGAGTGCATTCCACATTGATGTGGCATAGAAAGAGAATGAGTTAAGACCTTTGTTAGATCGGAATCTGGGTTTAACGTCGTTAGTGGAGCTCCCCCTGGTGTTGTGGTTATGGCGGTCATTTACGTTAAGGAAGTAGTTTGACATGTACTTTGGTATCAGGGAGGTGTAGTGGATTTTATAGACTAGGCTCAGTGCAAGTTGTTTTACTCTGTCCTCCACCCTGAGCCAGCCCACTTTGGAGAAGTGGGTAGGAGTGAGGTGTGATCTGGGGTGGAGGTCTAGAAGTAATCCGACTAGCTTGTTCTGGGATGTTTGGAGTCTAGATTTGAGGGTACCAGGAGGTGCATGCGTAATCGAAAAAGGGTTGAATGAGAGTTCCCGCTAGAATCTTCATGGTTCTTTTGTTGACCAGAGAGGAGATTCTATGGAGAAATCTCGTTCGTTGGTTGACCTTTTTGATTACCTTGGTTGCCATTTTATCACAGGAAAGATTAGCCTCTAGAATGGAACATAGGTAGGTGACCTCATCCTTCCTGGTGATAACAATGTCACCCACTTTTATAGTGAAGTCATTGACTTTCTTAAGGTTGATGTGGGACCCAAATAGGATGGATTCCGTTGAGTTAAAATAACTCAAAATAAGAGGTTCGTCCTTTTCTGAACCAGCAGTTGGGTAATTTTTCAACCTAACATTTTTTTGTGTTTAATTTTTTTTTTACTCCTGAAATAATTGGATCGTACACAATCTTAGACCTTTATGTATGATACACATATTTTTGGGTTTCCTAATCCTACTATGTAGCGTTCTCGTCGCAGACTAAAAAACACCAGTGGGCTGCTAACAGGCCTGCGGGCCACTGTTTGGACACACCCAATGGTGTGGTGTATTAATGAGGTCCGGATAAAAACCTGGTGTAAATAATAAAAACATGACGTTGGGTAATATTTCCCGTGCGGACGACAAACCAGACACCAAAACAACATGGCGGATATTTTTAGTAATGGGCGCCAGCAGGTATTGTGTGTGACGCTGCGTGGAACA
The DNA here is from genome assembly GCF_033978785.1 of Entelurus aequoreus. NCBI lineage: Eukaryota > Metazoa > Chordata > Actinopteri > Syngnathiformes > Syngnathidae > Entelurus > Entelurus aequoreus. The sequence continues at coordinate 27,516,503 of NC_084735.1, read as the reverse complement.
AGATAGTTGGTGTCGTGGGAGCAGTGGAGCATGTATCAGATGACCGCGCTGGTCCTAAATCAAGGCTGTAATCCGACCAATGAATGACAGGAGGCTCCCAGACGATGAAGACTTTAATTCAGCTGAGCTGCAATCAGCAAAATGCCGCCCCGAGTAATTAGCCACAACGTGACAAGTGCGACGGTGACGCGTCTCTACGACGGACTGAAGCCGCCCTGCTTGCTCGCCAGCTTCCCGACCAGCTGCCAGAACTCGGCAAAGGTCAGCTCGCCGTCGTTGTTCTCGTCCAGGGAGGACATGAGGCGGCCCACGAAGTCGGGCTCGCCGGAGTCCTGGACCGGGAAGAGGGACACAAAGAGGAACGGTAATACAAAAGACCTTCCACGTCATTCGTGCGATTCATGACAACATGCCGCCATCTAGTGGCCATCTGCGGTAACTCACATGCACAATATTGTACGGATAAAAGGGCTGTTCCTAATGTTTTGTCCTTCTAAACCAGGGGCCACATTGCAGTTATGGTTGCCGCTTTTAACAATGAATATACATGTGTGTGTGTGTGTGTGTGTATATATATATATATATATATATATATATATATATATATATATATATATATATATATATATATATATATATATATATATATATATATATATATATATATATATATATATATATATATCCATCCATCCATCCAGTTTCTACCGCTTGTCCACTAACAATATATATATACACTACCGTTCAAAAGTTTGGGGTCACATTGAAATGTCCTTATTTTTGAAGGAAAAGCACTGTACTTTTCAATGAAGATAACTTTAAACTAGTCTTAACTTTAAAGAAATACACTCTATACATTGCTAATGTGGTAAATGACTATTCTAGCTGCAAATGTCTGGTTTTTGGTGCAATATCTACATAGGTGTATAGAGGCCCATTTCCAGCAACTATCACTCCAGTGTTCTAATGGTACAATGTGTTTGCTCATTGGCTCAGAAGGCTAATTGATGATTACAAAACCCTTGTGCAATCATGTTCACACATCTGAAAACAGTTTAGCTCGTATCATTACAGAAGCTACAAAACTGACCTTCCTTTGTGCAGATTGAGTTTCTGGAGCATCACATTTGTGGGGTCAATTAAACGCTCAAAATGGCCAGAAAAAGAGAACTTTCATCTGAAACTCGACAGTCTATTCTTGTTCTTAGAAATGAAGGCTATTCCACAAAATTGTTTGGGTGACCCCAAACTTTTGAACGGTAGTGTATATATATATATATATATATATATATATATATATATATATATATATATATATATATATATATATATATATATATAAGCTTAAAAAAAATATATGTACATTTTACTTTTACTTTAACTGGCAGCTCAGTCACCAACATTTTACAGTAAAAGCATTTTTTTTTTTTTTTTTTTTTTTACAGTATATAAAAAACTTGAATAAATGGAAAAACAATACCACTTTTAGCGGTAAAATTCCAGCAACAGAGCTGCCAGTCCTCCCCGGTAAAATCTTGTTGTTTTAATGTTTTTTTGTTTGTTTTTTAATGTTTTAGTGTCTTACTGCAGTGTTTTTCAACCACTGTGCTGCGGCACACTAGTGTGTCGTGAGATACAGTCTGGTGTGCCGTGGGAGATGATCTAATTTCATCTGTTTGGGTTAAAAATATTTTTTGCAAACCAGTAATTATAGTCTGCAAACTATTTGTTGTTGTTGAGTGTCGGTGCCGTCTAGAGCTCGGCAGACTAACCGTGTAATACTCTTCCAGATCAGTAGGTGGCAGCAGGTAGCTAATTGCTTTGTAGATGTCGGAAACAGCGGGAGGCAGTGTGCAGGTAAAAAGGTATCTAATGCTTAAACCAAAAATAAAAAAAAGGTCAGTGCTCCTAAGAAAATGCATTGAAGCTTAGGGAAGGCTATGCAGAACGAAACTAAAACTGAACTTGCTACAAAGTAAACAAAAACAGAATGCTGGACGACAGCAAAGGCTTACTGTGGAGCAAAGGCGGCGTCCACAAAGTACATCTGAACATGACATGACAATCAACAATGTCCCCACAAAGAAGGATAAAAACAACTGAAATATCCTTGATTGCTGAAACAAAGTAGATGCGGGGATAATCGCTCAAAGGAAGACATGAAACTGCTACAGGAAAATACCAAAAAAAGAGAAAAAGCCACTAAAATAGGATGATTTCTGCTGGTGGTGTGCCTCCGGATTTTTTCAACGCAAAAAATGTGCCTGGGCTCAAAAAATGTTGAAAAACACTGTCTTACTGTATATGGAAAAAAAACAGTACCAAAGTTGATTTTACGGTAAAAAAAAAAAACTCAGTCTGCGGAATTTAACCGTAAAATCTATTGTCAATTTCACATTATACAGTTTTGATTGAGCAATATTATCTTTAAAAGTATGATTTTTTTTTTTACAATAATATTTAGTTTGCTAATATTGTGTAAATAAGTATGCATACTTAACCGATTTAAAAATATTGTGCAATATTTTCTTAAGTATATGATTTTTTTAATTGATATGTTTTAGTTTCAGAATTGTTTTCATTTTAATGCGATAAATAATGCTACAATCATTTTCTAAATCATTATTCGACTGGTCCAGGGTGTACCCCGCCTTCTGCCCAAATGTAGGTGAGATAGGCTCCAGCACCCCCCGCGACCTCGAAAGGGACAAGCGGTAGAAAATGGATGAATGGATTATTCCATTTGATTTATTTTGGTCATTTTTAATAATTATTCTTGCCAATAATTAGTATCCCTAATTAAATATGTTTAACAATATCATTGAGTAAAAGTATGATTTCTCCATCATATTATTTAGTTTACTAGTTTTAATGTTTTATGCATTAAATATTGCTGCAGTCATTTTCAAAATGTATATTCCATTTTATTTGGGTCATTTTTATTCATTTATGTTGGCAAAAATAAGTTTGCCTAATTAAACATATTTGGAAAATGCTCATTATCTAGTTCCATCTTCTCGCTGAAGGTTGGATGTCATGGTTTGCCAGGAGAACCTACTGTTATTTTACAGTCCTGACAGCATTTATTATTCCATGTTGTGATGTTATCTTCCTCTTTTCCCTCTCCCTTCCATTTCCCCTCTAGTTGAGTTTGAAAGCGATTATGTCTGATTGTGTGCACAAAGAACATGTTTTTCCTTTTGCATAATGTCGATAAACAGCGTTCTATGTTGACTTGCCATTGTTGGTACTTCTTCGTTGGTTTTCCTTTCTTTCCAGGATACTTTTAATATTCTACGACACATCATTCTATGTGGCCGCGAAAGCCTGGAAAAAATGGGTTTCAATAAAATACTTATTTAAATTTTTTTACTAAATGCATTCGTTCTTTCAATTTTGACAGAAAAAAAATGCATATTTTAAACTTTTTTATTATCTGATCATGCCAATTGTATTATTACATACTGTATTGCAAAACAACTTTTGTGAGATAAAAACAAATAGTTAAATAGCTGCTTGTCACCTTTATTTATGATTTTAAAGCGAGTTATACATGAAAAACAAATCTAATAATCATATGCATTTCGATTAATCATGATTAATCACAGGTAAATACCTGCATGCATAATGTAAATTAATTTTAAAAAAGCGGCCCTCTAAAAGGAGCCATTACTGCGATGTGACCCTCAATGAAAATGAGTTGGACACCCCTCTTCTACGGATACACCACATCTCAAATGATTCCAGTCTTTTTGCAATTTATTTAGTCATTGTCCAGGTTTCAGATCCATATAATAAAGTAGATGTTACATAGCACTTCAGTATTCTGAACCTTTGTTCTGAGGCACATATTACTGAATGCCCTTTTAGCTACATTTAATTTCTTTCTCACATGATCCCTCCATTGATATGGTCTGTCCTAAATACTTCGATTCTTCTTCAACGTGTTCAATGTTTTCACCATCTATTTTAATACAAATTGAGGGCATGTTGATGTTCTTCCTTGTAATATGCATAGTCTTGGTCTTTGTTGCATTCATTTTCATTCCATATGTTTTTCCTGCATCGTCGATGGAATGCAATAGGTTTTGCAGATTGTTTTCATTTACACCAAGTAGTGCAGTGTCATATAAGTATCTCAGGTTGTTGACGTTTTGGCCACCTATAGAAACGGCTCTGATTTTCAATACTTTTAAGGATTTGTTCAGGGGAGATATTAAACAGGGATGCATGGGATAGTGAGCCGTTAGGGCCAGCAAGGCCTCCTCTGCTGGCCTAACATAAATCATGATCATAGATTAATAAAAGTTAATTTTAATCTACTTTCCATAAAGTATTCATCATATTCTCTTCATGTCTTATTAGGCTCCAGTGTTGCTTGTTTTTACGTTAGAGCTTTTATCCAATCAGAATTCAGCTAGCTTGTTGCCAGTGCTGTATGATTTCTGCCGGATGGACAGTTGATAGACAGTTGCGATAGCCAATCAGATCACGAGTTGTTGACAGTAGCCCATCTAAGGTAGCCTTACGCTAAACGTGACTGTGATTGGATTTTCACTTGTCACTCCCAAGTGAGAATCCAATCACAAGTTGTAGTTTGCAAAAAAGCAGGAAGGGGCACCTGAGCCATACCCCGGCCAACAGAGAAATCATCGGTTGTCACTTTTTTAACTCCTGAAGAAAAAGTTCAAATATTTTATTTATTTATTTTTCCACATTTAAAGGCCTACTGAAATGAATTTTTTTTATTTAAACGGGGATAGCAGATCCATTCTATGTGTCATACTTGATCATTTCGCGATAGTGCCATATTTTTGCTGAAAGGATATAGTACAGAACAACGACGATAAAGTTCGCAACTTTTGGTCGCAGATTAAAAAAAAGCCTTGCCTATACCGGAAGTAGCGTGACGTCACAGGAGGTAGGATTCCTCACAATTCCCCATTGTTTACAATGGAGCGAGAGAGATTCGGACCGAGAAAGCGATGATTACCCCATTAATTTGAGCGAGGATGAAAGATTCATGGATGAGGAACGTTAGAGTGAAGAACTAGAGAGGCAGTGCAGGGTGTATCTTTTTTCGCTCTGACCGTAACTTAGGTACAAGGTCTCATTGGATTCCACACTCTCTCCTTTTTCTATTTTGGATTACGGATTTGTATTTTAAACCACCTAGGATACTATATCCTCTTGAAAATGAGAGTCGAGAACGCGAAATGGACATTCACAGTGACTTTTATCTCCACGACAATACATCAGCGAAGCTCTTTAGCTACTGAGCTAACGTGATAGCATCTGGCTCCAATGCAGATAGAAACAAAATATATACATCCCTGACTGGAAGGATAGACAGAAGATCAACAATACTATTAAACCGTGGACATGTAACTACACGGTTAATAATTCTCAGCCTGGCAAAGCTTAACAATGCTGAAGCTAACTTAGCAACTTAGCAACCGGACCTCACAGAGCTATGATAAAAACATTAGTGCTCCACCTACGCCAGCCAGCCCTCATCTGCTCATCAACACCCGTGCTCACCTGCGTTCCAGCGATCGACGGTGCGACGAAGGACTTCACCCGATCACAGATGCGTTGGCGGCTAGCATCGGCTAGCGCGTCTGCTATCCAAGTAAGTCCTCCTTGTTGTGTTGCTACAGCCAGCCGCTAATACACCGATCCCACCTACAACTTTCTTCTTTGCAATCTCCATTGTCCATTAAACAAATTGCAAAAGATTCACCAACACAGATGTCCAGAATACTGTGGAATTGTTCGATGAAAACAGAGCTTTTTGTATGATGACACATTGGGTACGAATACTTCCGTTGCCGTCGTGACGTCACGCGCATACGCGTCATCCAAAGACGTTTCCAACCGGAAGTTTAGCGGGAAATTTAAAATTGCACTTTATAAGTTAACCCGGCCATATTGGCATGTGTTGCAATGTCAAGATTTCATCATTGATATATAAACTATCAGACTGCGTGGTCGGTAGTAGTGGGTTTCAGTAGGCCTTTAATATGTACTTTACAATTATTTTAATTTTGACCGTACCACGTCAAGTAGGTTTTAAATGCTGATGCGGGTTCATTGATTTTTAAATGTGCCGAAATATAGCCTGTTTTGTACACTGTTGAGGTGATTCAATGTCCAGTAGTGCACAAGTGTGTTTCTGTATGGTATTTCTCCAGCCGTGGTCATGTGGTGACATAAATTATGGTATTTTGAGGGGCCTTTATTAAAGTCGGACAAAGTAGGACATCACTGAAGGCCTAAGTGGGAAACGCACAGCCCGCCACTGGATATAATTCTTCCTAATGGTCGCACATCTCTCTTTATATTTATCGCATCAGAAAAGCCACTTTCAGATGGAATATAAGCTTTTTGTGTCCAGTATAAATGTTTTATGTATTTGTCTATTGTGGTAGTCTGTAACACTTCTATTAATTTTTCATGATTGACTCGATCAAAAGCTTTCTCCTAATCGATGAAACAGATGTATATGTCTTTGTCCAAATCAAGATGTCTTTCCATAATAGTTGTAATATTGAAGATACCTTCTCTTGCTCCGTTTCCAGTCATTAATCCACTTTGTGTCTTCAATGTGGGGTTTATCAAACTTAATGTTCTATATTCATTGCATTTGGTTGTCCTTGGTTTCTGTGGAAGTCTTTCAAAGATGGATTAATTCGTGTTCTCTGGTATATAACCTGTTCATTAAATTTCAAATACGATCAGCTCCTGAATTGCTTAGAGCTTTCAGCATTTTTGCTGAAATCAAGTCAATTCCCTTCGCCTTTCCATTTTTCATTCTTTTGACTGCCCATTCAAGATCTTCCTTTAAGAATTCAGGGTATTCCTCATCTTTTTCTCTTTGATCATTGCACAGTTCTTGGATGTATTCCCTCCATCTTTCAACAAGCACTCCATTTTCAAGAAGCAAGGGAAGGAAAATATTGCGCAATATTATCTTTAAAAGTACGACACCCCCACCCCCGATAATTTCTTTAGTTTAATATTTTTAATAATTTCAATGCATTAAAACCTGCTTCAAAATCAATATTTCATTTGATTTATTTAGGTCATTTTTAATAACTATTGTGGCAAACATAAGACATTAACAACATGTACATAACAAGTATGCTAAATAAATACGTTTTAAAAATACTGTGCAATATTCTCTTTAAAAGTCCGATGTTTTTTAGTAATACAAATTGCTGCGATCATTTTCACAATCTTTATTCCATTTGATATATTTAGGTCATCATTAGAAATTATTCTTGGCAAAAAGTATGTACAATTAAATATGTTTAAAATATATAATTGAGCAATATTATCTACCGCTTGTCCCTTGTGGGGTCGCTTTTAAAGTAAAAATGTTTGATAATATTATTTAGTTTATTATTTTTAGTAAAACAAGTACATTAGGCAAGAAATTATGGCTACAAAAAACGATTATACGATACAAGCTTACAGTTGGGTATTTTTATTCTAAATTTAAAAAAAATTGAGATTAATATTTTGAGAGGAAAGGTGTAGATTTTTAAGAAATTGTGCATAATTTAATGAGAAAGTCACAAAATGTTGAGCTTCAAAAATTCCTATAATTTGACAAAAACAGTCATATACTGTGTTTGAAAGATTTTTGTCATATTTTTTAGAAGTGTATATTCAAGATCAAAGAAATATATATAAACTAATTTTAATATATATATAGACATTTGAGAATAAATGTGTCAAAAAATGTGTGTCAAGTCATAATCTTAGTAATAGATACACTTTTGTGGAAAAATTATTTAAAAAAAATCTTAAATGCATTTCAAAAACATTTTCAATAATTAAGATGTTTTTATTGATAAATATAAAATATTTTCGAGAGAAACCGACATTCTTTTGTGAGAATAATTAAAAAATGTATATATTTATGAGAAGAACATTTTTGTATTACAAAGTTTTATATGTTTTTTATATGATTTAAAAAATATATTAAATACATTTCAAAAACATTTTCAATAATTACGAAGTTTTTATTGATAAATATAAACTATTTTCAAGAGAAACCAACATTTTTTGTGAGAATATTTTTTTTTTCAAATATATTTATTAGAAGAACATTTTTGTATTACAAAAACTTTTATAGATAAATAAGTACAACCTTTTGAGGAAACATTTTTGCAATCCCTAACAAAAATAATTTTAATGCATTAAATAATGCTGAAATTAAAATGTATTTATTTAGGTAATTTTTAAAGAATTTTGGTTGGCAACAAAAGCCATTATCAATATGTACATAATAAATATATAAGTACATCATTAAATATGCTTACAAAATAATTGAGCATTATTATCTTTAAAAGTAAGACTGTATTATATTATTTAGTTGAATAATTCTAATGCATTAAATATTGCTGCAAATCTTCTTAAATATTCAATTTGATCTATTCAGATCATATCTAATAACTATTGTTGGCAACAGACAATGTTAATATGTTTTGAAAAACCTTTTTTTATTAACAAAATGCTGGACAATTTTTTTTTTAAGTTGCAGCAACAGAAAATATAGAATTTTTTAGGGGCTACATCAAATTATTTTGAAATGAGGCTGGATCAATTAAAATGGATGAAATTAGAAGTATTGTGAATTGTAAACCCAGAAAATGATTCGTAGTACATTCACAGGTTGCACTTTTGGCAATTTTAATCATAATGATAACATTTCCTTATTATACTTTGTCACTGATTGGCTGGAAGAAATCCCACGGTCCTCTATTACAGTGCTTTTCAACCTTCTTTGAGCCAAGGCACATTCTTTGCGTTAAAAAAATCCGGAGGCACACCACCAGCAGAAATCATTAAAAAAAACTAAACTCAGTTGACAGTTAAAAGTCGTTGTCGCAATTGTTGGATATGACTTTAAACCATAACCAACCATGCATCACTTTAGCTCTTGTCTCAAAGTAGGTGTACTGTCACCACCTGTCACATCACATCATGACTTATTTTGAGTTTTTTGCTGTTTTCCTGTGTGCAGTGTTTTAGTTCTTGTCTTGCACTCCTATTTTGGTGGCTTCTTTCGGTATTCTCCTGTAGCAGTTTCATGTCTTCCTTTTGAGCGATATTTCCCGCATCTACTTTGTTTTATCAATCAAAAATATTTCAGTTGGTTTTTTATCCTTCTTTGTGGGGACATTGTTGATTGTCAAGTCATGTTCGGCTGTACTTTGTGGACGTCGTCTTTGCTCCACAGTAAGTCTTTGCTGTCGTCCAGCATTCTGTTTTTGTTTACTTTGTAGCCAGTTCAGTTTTAGTTTCGTTCTGCATAGCCTTCCTTAAGCTTCAATGCCTTTTCTTAGCGACACTCACCTTTTCTTTATTTTTGGTTTAAGCATTAGGCTGTTTCCGACATCTAAAAAGCAATTAGCTACCGGCTGCCACCTACTGATATGGAAGAGTATTACACGGTTACTCTGCCGAGCTCTAGACCGCACCGACACTCAACAACAACACATCATTTGCAGACTATAATTACTGGTTTGCAAAAAATATTTTTTAACCCAAATAGGTGAAATTAGATAATCTCCCACGGCACACCAGACTGTATCTCACGGCACACCAGTGTGCCGCGGCACAGTGTTTGAAAAACACTGCTCTATTACATCCAGTAATAAATAGTGATCATTGTTGACTGAAGCTGAAGAGAGCAAATATGGAGAAAAGGAAGTGCCAACGGGACTTTTGTTACCTTGACATAGTTGGGCAGCTGAGAGGTGAGCAGGCTGTGGAACTCGTCTTTGCTCAAAGTGTTGGCGGCGCCGTCGTTTCCTGCGTACGCCTTGAACTGGCTGACCAAAGTCAAGATTGCGGCCTCCATTGTTTCTGACAAAAGTCAACAGAAAGCAGAGTTGTTAGGTTTAAGAAGGAGTTGGAGGACAAAGTCTCATACATTACTGTACCTGTCGGATGCGCTGCGTCTAGTCGCCTAAATGGGCTGCCTGGCTCCTATTTATACATCTTTTTTTGGGGGGGATGCAGGGATCAGCGGAAAAACTTTCCACCGTCTTGCGCCCTCATGGTCGCTGCTTTTCCACAGCAAAGTGCTGATGACGACGCCACACTAACAGATTAGCGTCCCTAATCAAGTGGGTCCATCATGCCCGTCTAAGCAGAAAAAGAGTTTATACAAAAACATTAAAGAGACAAGACATGAGGTCATGGTGGGCGGGCCACAGCAGGAGGTTATTGTGATACACTATATTGCCAAAAGTATTTGGCCACCCATCCAAATGATCAGAATTATGGTGTTGGGTTGTTTTTCATGAGCTGGGCTTGGCCCCTTAGTTCCAGTGAAAGGAACTTTTAATGCTCCAGGATATCAAAACATTTTGGACAATTCCATGCTCCCAACCTTGTGGGAACAGTTTGGAGCGGGCCCTTTCCTCTTCTAACATGACAGGGTCCATAAAGACATGGATGTGATGTGGATGAACTTGACTGGCCTGCACAGAGTCCTGACCTGAACCCAATAGAACACCTTTTGGGATGAATTAGAACGGAGACTGAGAGCCAGGCCTTCTCGACCAACATCAGTGTGTGACCTCACCAATGCGCTTTTGGAAGAAAAGTGGAAAATTCCTATAAACACACTCCGCAACCTTGTGGACAGCCTTCCCAGAAGAGTTGAAGCTGTAATGGCTGCAAAAGGTGGACCGACGACATATTGAACCCTATGGGTTAGGAATGGGATGGCACTTCAAGTTCATATGTGAATCAAGGCAGGTGGCCAAATACTTTTGGCAATATAGTGTATATACATCATATACTGTACGGTCTACATACTGTACACAACAAACAATATAAACGCAGTATTGCAAAAAGTACAACAAATACTGCATTGTGTCTTTAGTTATTACTTACCACAGGGATTCTCAAACTGTGGTACGGGCACCACTAGTGGTACGCAGGCTACATCTAGTCCAGGGATCGGTGACCCAAAATGTTGAAAGAGCTATATTGGACCAAAAATACAACAAAAAAAAATCTGTCTGGAGCTGCAAAAAATGAAAAGCCATCTATAAGTGTTATAATGAAGGCAACACATGATGTAAGTGTCTATATTAGCTATATTAGACTACTATCAAAATGACTTTCAAAGTCTTATATAAGTGTTATAATGAAGACCCACTTCAACCGTTCCACCGTCAAATCATTCCTCTTAATAAGGACAAAAAACAAAGTTGTTTTTTGAACTGGAAAAATTCCCGGTTTTCCAAGGAATTCCATAATACCATTTCTCAATTAAAAATGTTACTACTTCAGCATTTCGCGTCCGTTTTGAAAAATTCCAACACCAACCAATCAGAACATTCAAGTTTTTCACCCTTTTTAAAAAGTTTAAAGTTAAAGTACCAATAATTGTCACACACACACACTAGGTGTGGTGAAATGTGTCCTCTGCATTTGACCCATCCCCTTGTTCACCCCCTGGGAGGTGAGGGGAGCAGTGAGCAGCAGCGGTGCCGCGCCCGGGAATCATTTTTTTGTGACTTAACCCCCAATTCCAACCCTTGATGCTGAGTGCCAAGCAGGGAGGTAATGGGTCCCATTTTTATAGTCTTTGGTATGACTCGGCTAGAGTTCGAACTCACAACCTACCGATCTCAGGGCAGACACACTAACCACTAGGCCTCTGAGTAGGTGAAAATTCCCTCTTTTCCCTGAGTTCCCAATTTTTTATGAAATTCCCAATGGGACATTTTTCAAAATTCCACAACTCCTAAATTTTTCATCTAAATTAAATCGTTCCAACTTCAAAATATTAAGGAATTGTGTGCTCTCCTTCAACAATTCTAAAAAAAAAAAAAATCCCGGATTTCCTAGAATTCCCCGTTTTTAGGGACATTTTCCCCATTCAAAATGAATTGGCCATTTTTCAAACTTCCACCATATCCACATTTTTCAACCTATTCAAACCATTCCAACATTAACACATTGCATTCATCCTGGACATTCAAGCTAACACTTTCCCAAGTTCCAAACCAAATTCCGGTTTTCTTGGAAATTCAAACTCTTCCACATTCAAACTATTCTTACATCCATACTACATCCGCTACTTGCTTGGGACGGTATAGCTCGGTTGGTAGAGCGGCCGTGCCAGCAACTTGAGGGTTGCAGGTTCGATCCCCGCTTCCGCCATCCTAGTCACTGCCGTTGTGTCCTTGGGCAAGACACTTTACCCACCTGCTCCCAGTGCCACCCACACTGGTTTGAATGTAACTTAGATATTGGGTTTCACTATGTAAAGCGCTTTGAGTCACTTGAGAAAAAGCGCTATATAAATGTAATTCACTTCACTTCACTTCACTACACCTCCCTGATACCGAAGTCAGTGTTTCCCACACATTCATTTATTTGTGGCGGCTCACCACGAAAGAATTACGTCCGCCACAAATTAAAAAAAAGAAAAACAAATTTATTATATATTTTTTTTCTTTTGTCCTGTCCAGCTTCTGGGGCAAATCATATCGTTGATGTAGATGCCCATATAGGCTGTTCAGATTTACTTTACATAAGAGAAGTGTAGGATACTTCTCTTGTTGCCTTATTTGTATTTGACCACTACTGTTTTCTGTTTATTTGTTACTGACTGTGGCAGGACACCTCTGCCTCTGTTTCACTTTATGTTGCTGGTAAATAATATGGTTGTTGTAGTAGGCTAAAGTTAAATTATTTAGTATGCACTAATTAAAGGGGCAGAGCTTTAAGAGACATTTCAGCTTTTATATTTTATAAGATATATTTTTTGTAAGAACCACAATTAATAAATATATTTCAGTGAATAACTTATTGTTCAATTCTGTATATAAATATGTACATAAAGTGTTGTAATCATATTGTAAAATGGATGGATGGATGGACGTTTAAAACAAAACTGTTATTATTAATTAGTAAGTATACATTTTTTGAGCCTTTTTAGAGAAAATCATATCATTGTAGTAAATTATGCAAATTACTTGATGATGTCATGGTGACCACGCCCATAGCCACGCCCCCACCGCCACATGTATCTTGGCAGTTTATGGGAAACACTGGAAGTACATGTCAAACTACTTCCTTAACGTAAAGGACTGCCATAACCACAACACCAGAGGGAGCTCCACTAACCACGTTAAACCCAGATTCCGATCTAACGAAGGTCTTAACTCATTCTCTTTCTATGCCACATCAATGTGGAATGCGCAACCAACAGGTGTAAAAGAAAGGGCATCTCTATCCTCCTTCAAAACCGCACCAAAAGAACACCTCCAGGCAACTTCAACCCTAAACTAACACCCTCCCTTCCACATCATATCTCTTCGGATTGTAAATAATCAAAAGTAGACACTTTTTCTTATACTTTCGGATCTCTCTCTCTCTCTATGTCCACTACTTGCTGTACATATCCTACCAAGTCAGTCCTACACTGTTTCAATGTCCATTTCTCTGATGATGCAATTGTTGATGACTGAAGTGTTGATACCAACCAATCCTAAACACCGCCCCTCCCCCTCCATATCCCACACCCCGGATTGTAAATAATGTAAATAATTCATTGTATATACTCTGATGATTATCTTGTGTGATGACTGTATTATGATGTTAGTATACATCTGTATCATGAATCAATTTAATTTAATTTAAGTGGACCCCGACTTAAACAAGTTGAACAACTTATTCGGGTGTTACCATTTAGTGGTCAATTGCACGGAATATGTACTTCACTGTGCAATCTACTAATAAAAGTTTCAATCAATCACAAAAAAAACCTATCAGCATTTCAGTTCAACTTCAGCATTCATACGCAATTCCTTTAGGAATTGCCTCATCTAGTTTGTTGTGTTTTCTTATCTAATTATGCAAACATTTAATGGCACTTTTTTTTTTTTACATACTCAAAAGACCATTTGATTAAATTCCTAGTTGCATTTTGCTCCTGTCCTTTAATTACTAGACGTGACAAAATGCCAACTTTTTTCAAATGAAATAATAAAATAACAAACATATAGTTTGTGAGCCAGGTCTGCAAAAAGTGCACTTTACATACAGTGTAATGGATCCCACTAAGCTGTTTCAAATTATTTGGTTATGAGATGGGGAACTATTAAACACCACTGCAAACTCCAAACATAATGAACAAAAAAAAACATTACACCAAAACCTGATGTGCTTTTAAAACAAAAAGGGCTGAATTTGAATGGAAGTCTTGTATCGGACTCTTAATGATGTTGTGTAGCGTGTGCACTGCTGACCTGCTGGCAGAATTCACGGCATGACAGGCATCTTGTCATCGCTCACATTCCTGCTCACGACTTCAAAACGGGTCGAGTCGGAGTTTGAAGGCATAGCGAGCTTCATCTGCGGGGGAGAAATAGTTCAGATGTTGTTTGATGGATAAAAGCGGAGCTCTTACATTCTTGTCCATTTTGAGCAGGCCACACAACGTGAGCTACGCATCCATATTCCAATGTCCACTGAAAATAGGGAACATCAGCACACCAGATAGTGAGGTGAACTATTTATATAGCGCTTTTTCTCTAGTAACTCAAAAGCAATTTTGCTTTGAGAAACCCATCATCTGCATTTAAGCTACAATTACACCCGTGTCAATGGCACTGGGAGCAAGGTGGGTAAAAAGGTCTTGGCCAAGGACACGGCGGCACTGACTCGGATGGCATAAGCTGGATTGGACCCTCAGGTTTCTGGTCGGCCGCTCTACCATCAGAGCCACGCCACCCCAGGTACACATGCACAATCAAGGGCGCATGAGCAACACATGCACAATTTATCCATTTTAAATAGATGTGGGATGCACATGTGCAATTAATGGCACAAGGTACACGTGCACAATCGAATGTGGGGTACACGTGCACAATCAAGGGCACATGAGACTATCGAGGGACACATGCACAATTTATCCGTTTTAAACAGATGGGGGGACACGTGCAATTAAGGGCACGAGGTACACATGCGCAATCAAGGGCACATGAGACTACCGAGGGACACACATAAACACATGCACAATTTATCCATTTTAAACAAATGGGGGACACGTGCACAGGGCAGCACGGTGGCTCAGGGGTTAGTGTATGTGCCTCACAATACGAAGGTTCTGAGTAGCCCTGGGTTCAATCCCGGGCTCTGGATCTTTCTGTGTGGAGTTTGCATGTTCTCCCCGTGACTATGGGGGTTCCCTCCGGGTACTCCGGCTTCCTCCCACCTCCAAAGACATGCACCTGGGGATAGGTTGATTGGCAACACTAAATTGGCCCTAGTGTGTGAATGTGAGTGTGATAGTTGTCTGACTGTGTTGGCCCCGTGATGAGGTGGCCACTTGTCCAGGGTGTACTCCGCCTTCCGCCCGAATGCAGCTGAGTCAGGCTCCAGCACCCCCCGCGACCCCAAAAGGGACAAGAAGATGGATGGGTGGGTAGAAGATGGATGGATGGATGGATGGTACACATGTGCAATCGAGGGCACATGAGACTATCGAGGAACACATGCACAATTTATCCATTTTAAACAGATGGGGGACACAATTAAGGGCACGAGGTACACTTGCACAACAGGTGCACGCGCATTATCAACCCAGCAGCAAAACGTTGACTCGGGTCCTGACGTTGGGCAACTCAAACATAACGTTGATACATGCTTTTTGACGTTTAATCAATGTTTGGTTCTTATGTTGATTTGACCAGTGAATTTTGGTAATTTCCCAATCAATATTCTACAACACGAATACAACGTTGAAACAACATGCTTTTTGACCACGCTTATTTGACCTTTGAAATGTGGTCATTTCCCAACCAACAACGTGGATCCCGTTGGATATCAATATTGTCTCAATTTACAAATACAACTATTTTGCTATGTTGTTTCAAAGTCATTTAAAATATAATCAACGTTGTTGGGAAAGGACACGCGAGGTACACGCGCACAATCGAGGGCACATGAGGTATACTTATGCACAATCTATCCATTGATATAGATGGGGTACACATGTACAAACCCCGTTTCCATATGAGTTGGGAAATTGTGTTAGATGTAAATATAAACGGAATACAATGATTTGCAAATCCTTTTCAACCCATATTCAATTGAATGGAAATTGCTACATATTTTAATAATTACTTCACAAACAAGGTGGAAAATCTGAGAGTGAATATGACACCTTCTGATGGCTCCTCCTCATGCACATTAATTGAAAATCACATAATGAAGGGTAAAAACTGCAGGTTCGATTTTGTGCCAGTTAGTAGTTCTGATATTGAGAAATTGTTGTTATCACTGCCATCTGATAAACCTGCTGGGACGGACATGTTAGATGGCAAATTGTTAAGAATTGCGGCATGCCATGTATCAACTCCGATTTGTCATATATTTAATAAATCATTAAGATATGGAGTCTGTCCTGGGGTTTGGAAGGAGGCCAAGGTCATCCCTCTACCCAAGGACAAAAATAAAGATTTTACTGGTAAAAACAGTAGACCAATAAGCATACTTCCTGTTCTTAGTAAATTGATGGAAAAAGTTGTTTTCAAACAAATTCAAGATTACTTTACCTACAACAAACTGATGTCGTGTTCCCAGCATGCTTATAGGCAAGGTCACTCAACATCTACTGCTTTAGCTCAGCTGACTGATGACTGGCTGTCACAAATGGATGTCAAGAAGATGGTTGGTACTGTCCTGATTGACTTTAGTGCAGCATTCGATGTCATAGATCACAACATAATGATCTTCAAACTGAGAAAATATGGTTTTAATAGTATGTCACTTTCTTGGATGTTGAGCTATCTATCAGGAAGATCACAGAGAGTGTGTTTTAATGGTAGCCTATCTGAACGCAAGTACAATTACTGCGGCGTGCCTCAAGGAAGCTGCTTAGGTCCTTTACTTTTTATTATTTTTACTAATGATCTTCCCTGTGTTACAACAAACACCAATATGGTTATGTATGCAGATGACACAACTCTATACAGTACTGCCTCTACCTTAAATGACCTACAAAATAACTTAAATCAGGACCTGGAGAGAGTGTCACTCTGGTTAAATGATAGTAAACTTGTTGTGAATATTGACAAAACAAAAAGCATTCTTTTTGGATCCAGGCATATGCTTGTTGATGACCCACAGCTTCATATTTCAATGTCAGACATACCTATTAAGCAGGTCAAAAAAGCAAAACTGCTTGGTGTGCTATTAGACAGTCAACTGTCATGGTCCGATCATATTGATGGTATTTCAATGAAAATGGGAAGAGGTCTAGCCATGGTCAGGAAGTGCTCCACCTTCTTGACATCCTCAACAATGGCTCAAGTGATACAGTCCTTGGTTTTCTGTCATCTTCATTACTGTCCTATAGTATGGTCCGCTACGACTAAGTCTGACCTGAACAAACTGCAACTTGTACAGAACAGAGCGGCTAGACTGGTACTTAAATGTTCTTTGCGCACTAATATTTCATATATGCATTCACGCCTGTCCTGGTTGTCTGTTGAACAAAAGATGCATTGTAGTCTCCTAATGTTCTTTCGAACTATCATTTTAGATCAATCACCAGATTACTTTTACAAACAGTTTTTAAAATCAACTAACACACATATTCATGACACTAGGAATGCCAGCAATGGCTATTTGACACTTCCTGCTCCCAGGACCAATTTCCTCAAACATACAGTCATGTATAGATGTACATCATTCTGGAATGGGTTGCCACCTCACATTAATCTCTCACAAAGTAAATTGTCATTCAAGACAGCTTTAAAGATACACCTTTTGCAGCTGCCCACATGACGTGAAGTTTAATACTGGTTTAACTAGCTTTTTATCTTATGTTGTATTTTTCCATTGTATAATGTCTGGTAATGCATGTATTCTTTGTATTTAAATTTTGTATGCTCCTATATGGACCCCAGGAAGACTAGCAGTCGCCTTGGCGTCAGCTAATGGGGATCCATTCAATAAACAATAAACAATAAACAATAAACAATGCACTACAAAGACAAGATATTTCATGTTCAAACTCAAAAACTTTTTTTTTTTTTTGCAAATGATAATTAACTTAGAATTTCATGGCTGCAACACGTGCCAAAGTAGTTGGGAAAGGGCATGTTCACCACTGTGTTACATTGCCTTTCCTTTTAACAACACTCAGTAAACGTTTGGGAACTGAGGAGACACATTTTTTAAGCTTCTCAGGGGGAATTCTTTCCCATTCTTGCTTAATGTACAGCTTAAGTTGTCCAACAGTCCGGGGGTCTCCGTTGTGGTATTTTAGGCTTCATAATGCGCCACACATTTTCAATTGGAGACAGGTCTGGACTACAGGCAGGCCAGTCTAGTACCCGCACTCTTTTACTATGAAGCCACGTTGATGTAACACGTGGCTTGGCATTGTCTTGCTGAAATAAGCAGGGGCGTCCATGGTAACGTTGATTGGATGGCAACATATGTTGCTCCAAAACCTGTATGTACCTTTCAGCATTAATGGTGCCTTCACAGATGTGTAAGTTACCCATGTCTTGGGCACTAATACACCCCCATACCATCACAGATGCTGGCTTCTCAACTTTGCGCCTATAACAATCCGATGGTTGTTTTCCTCTTTGGTCCGGAGGACACGACGTCCACAGTTTCCAAAAACAATTTGAAATGTGGACTCGTCAGACCACAGAACACTTTTCCACTTTGTATCAGTCCATCTTAGATGAGCTCAGGCCCAGCGAAGCCGACGGCATTTCTGGGCGTTGTTGATAAACGGTTTTCGCCTTGCATAGGAGAGTTTTAACTTGCACTTACAGATGTAGCGACCAACTGTAGTTACTGACAGTGGGTTTCTGAAGTGTTCCTGAGCCCATGTGGTGATATCCTTTACACACTGATGTCGCTTGTTGATGCAGTACAGCCTGAGGGATCGAAGGTCACGGGCTTAGCTGTTTACGTGCAGTGATTTCTCCAGATTCTCTGAACCCTTTGATGATATTACGGACCGTGGATGGTGAAATCCCTAAATTCATTGCAATAGCTGGTTGAGAAAGGTTTTTCTTAAACTGTTCTAACAATTTGCTCACGCATTTGTTGACAAAGTGGTGACCCTCGCCCCATCCTTGTTTGTGAATGACTGAGCATTTCATGGAATCTACTTTTATACCCAATCATGGCACCCACCTGTTCCCAATTTGCCTGTTCACCTGTGGGATGTTCCAAATAAGTGATGAGCATTCCTCAACTTTATTAGTATTTATTGTCACCTTTCCCAACTTCTTTTTCACGTGTTGCTGGCATCAAATTCTAAAGTTAATGATTATTTGCAAAAAAACTTTTTTTAATCAGTTTGAACATCAGATGTTGTCTTTGTAGCATATTCAATTGAATATGGGTTGAAAATGATTTGCAAATCATTGTATTCCGTTTATATTTACATCTAACACAATTTCCGAACTCCTATGGAAACGGGGTTTGTACAATCGAGGGCACACAAATGTGAATTTTAAATAGAGCACATGACTTACACATGTATAATTCAGAGCTAAAGAGGTACAATGCACATTAGAATATTCATCATAAGTAGAGCACACAAAGTACACATGTACACTTTAAATAGGGATACACAATCGAAAGTGCAGATTATATAGTGTACATCAGGGGTCACCAACGCTGTGCCCGCGGGCACCAGGTCGCCCGTAAGGACCAGATGAGTCGCCCGCGGGCCTGTTCTAAAAAAATATATATATATATATATATATATATATATATATATATATTTTTTTTTTTAAATTAAATCTACATAGAAAAAAAACAAGATACACTTTCAATCAGTGCATCAACCCAAACAACCTCCCCCATGCACACTCATCCACACCCACTCACACAAAAGGGGTTATTTCTTTCTGCTACCAATATTGTGGTTCCCACAACATAGACAACACATCTGCAAAGGACACAGTCCCTGCAGCACACATGATTGTATAGGCTGCTGGTCCACTAACATTTTCATTAATTACTATTTTTTATGTAATTATTTTTATATTGTTTTACTTTCTTTTTTATCCAAGAAAATGTTTTTTATTTATTTATCTTATTTTATTTTATTTAAAAAAAAAGGGCCTTATCTGCAACAGACCAGGTTGTCAATGAAATTAGATTTGTTTAAAGGGTTTTTTAAACCAGGCCCAGTCAAGATAATGTCCAAGTCGGACTCAGCAACACACACCTTCATTCATGTACACAGAAAAAAATTAGGGAACACAACAGATTGCATATAATTTATAAACAAAATTACATTTTCAAAATAAGCATTTATGTACAGTCCAGATTATGTCCAGGTCACTCAAATTAGGGAACACAACAACAGATATCATATAATCTATAAACATAATTATACTTTCAAAATAAGCCTTTGAGGACTTCTCATCTTTTTTTTAATGTTTTTTGGCATCATTATCGTTTTCAACCATGTAACTTTCTAAAGTTAGAAAATACTGAATAAATGTTTTAAAGAAAGTAATACTAAGTGAATATCTGTTTTTGGCCTTAAAAATAAACATTTTACCGAGTACTATAATTAAATTGACTAAATCATGATTGTCAATGAACTCTCCTAAAATAACAGAAACCACATTAAGCTTCATAAACAAACCAATCCTTAAACACATTTTTTCAACTTCCACCCAAAACAAAGACACAATATGACAATACCAAAACAAATGCAGGGTGGATTCAGGCTCCTGACAACAAAATCGGCAATCATCTGACTCTGTCATATTCCATAATTTTAACATTTTCCCTGTGGGTAAGAAGTTATAAATAATTTAAATTTGAAAATAACGATTTTGCACATCGATAGTGGTTTTATAGATTACTTTGAATATGGCATCCCATGGCAACGGGCAGTCAAAAAAGTCCTCCCATTTTCCATTTGTGTTGTATGAGGCAGCCTTCAAAGATTACTTTATTAAATAAAAACTGTATATTTTTCTATTTATTTTAGTTCCTTTTTGCCAACTAGAATTTCTTATTAGAGGTTTACAAACTAATAATTTAGTAGTTCCATAATTAATTATTTGTTTCCATCTTTTCCCAATTACTCCAGTTAGTTGATAAAATGAAAAGCTTGAGCAAGCATCACCATACCTAAATTCATCATACTTCATAATTTTACCATTCTCATTGATAATATCATTGACAAAAATGATTCCTCTCTCAAACATATTTTTCCAAAAGAAAGGCTTTCCATCTATTACAATATTAGAGTTCATCCATATTACTGCTGCAAAATATCGTCTCTTTTTTCTGGCACATAAAATTGAAAACACCACTATGAGTGGATTGTTTCCTTTATGAAGATGTTTCCCAGCAGACTCTCTGGGAAGGGATCACTTGTAAAAAAGGATACAATTTCTTTTGATACAGTACATGTTTTTTGTCCAACAGGACATTTGTGTGCCACTCAATGTTTAAATACATCTTTGGAACAATTGATGCTTTTAAAGACAGACACATAGCTTCAAGGTTGAGAAGTTTCAGGCCCCCATATTCATACTCTGTGTACAAAACCTTTCTTTAATCTTTTCTGGTTTGCCGTTCCAGACAAAATCGAAGACCCTCCGCTCATAAATCTTAAAAAAGTTTTGTGATGGAGCTGGTAATGACAAAAACAAATAAATAAATTGAGGAATAATTAACGAGTTGGCAATAGACATTTTACCATACAAGGTTAGGGATTTCCCTTTCCATAATTGCATAATTTTGTCCAGCTTTCTTAGTCGATTATCATAATTTACTGAGCCTAGATCTTCCAGATTTTCTGGGACAACAACACCAAGTATGTTAACTGGTCCATCTGCCCACAAAACAGGCACTTTGCATTCCATTCGAAAGGACGTTCCCTTTAGATTTTCGATTCTTAACATTTTACATTTATCATAATTAAGCTTAAGGCCAGATTGCTGTGAAAATATGTCCAAAAGATTAAGAAGGTTCCGCAAACAATGAGGAAAAATCTTATCTTTGTGAATCAGCCTTTTCTGACATGAACTTCAAGAACAAACACAGAACACGCCTCACTGATGCACATCTGCAAGACTCACTCAGAGTTGCAGTGTCAAGTTACACACCAGAGTACAACACACTAGTTAACAGCATGCAATGCCAAGCTTCCCACTAACTGACAAAGAAACAGATAACAGATTTGGTGTCCAGTTCAAAGTGTGACATGATTTAAAAATTTGAGAGTTTACTTTTGTATTTTACATGAGTTATTATTTGTACAAACATGGTGCAAAGTAATTCATGATTTGTTAAAAAATGTTAGTGGCTAGCTAGTTAAAATGGGATATTGTGATTTCACAAGACTGTCTTAGAAGTGATCATTTGAAAATGTTCAATTTGAAAAATGTGCACTTAGAGAAAATATAAAAATAAAGTGTTGCATATTGATATTTATCTGTTTCTATATATATTTGTGAGAAATCATTAAGATGATCAGTGTTTCCACAAAGATAAATATCATTAATTATTAATAATAACAGAG
Organism: Entelurus aequoreus; assembly: GCF_033978785.1. Taxonomy (NCBI): domain Eukaryota; kingdom Metazoa; phylum Chordata; class Actinopteri; order Syngnathiformes; family Syngnathidae; genus Entelurus; species Entelurus aequoreus. The sequence continues at coordinate 27,493,933 of NC_084735.1, read as the reverse complement.
TTAAAGGTAAATTGAGCAAATTGGCTACTTCTGGCAATTTATTTAAGTGTGTATCTAACTGGTAGCCCTTCGCATTAATCAGTACCCAAGAAGTAGCCCTTGCTTTCAAAAAGGTTGGTGACCCCTGGTGTACATGTACAATCATCGAATGTGGAGTTTATATGTACACACACAAGTTTATAAAGTGGACGAAGACAATAATTCTCAAAATAAAGACATTGTTTTATGGTGACAATTTATTGAACTTAATGGGCAGAAATCGGTAAGGGACTGAAGCCACTCGTGCAAGAAAAATAACACTTCTTACTATCAGGAAACACACAAAAAAGCTCAATATTGTCAAAACCTCTCAAATACTAAATTACTCGCAAGTAATAAGCATCTGTTAAAACACTTCAAAAATCTCTTTGGTCTAAATTAAAATGAAACAATGAAACCTGTGACATTCATCCCCATCAAATACTTTTTCAGCAGTACAGTACCGTTAACATTTTCTTTGAGCAACAAAAGGCACATAAGCAGATGCTGGCCGACTTTTCAACCTAAAATTCAACACATTCACATTTGCAACCATAATACTTTCCACAAAAAAAAAAAATGGCAGGGCAATAAATAAAAGTACTTCAAAACCTCAATTTGTAACTTCAATAAAAAAAAGCAGTTGCTCCACAAACCAACAACTACATTACTTGCACGCAACTGAAAGCCAGATCGAACACTATACAGACAAAAGTATTGGGACAACCCTCTTAATTGTATCTTTTTTAATCAAACCTTTGAGGGAAGTTTTTTTAATTTCTCAAATTGAAACTTAAATATAGAAAAAAATACATATTTACTTGTGTTGCCAGCTTTACACTGCCTGTGTCCCAATACTTTTGTTCACAGGATATTGAAATAATTTGAATAATAATAAAAGAAAAGTCACTACTATTTCCTGTAGTAGTTGTAGACCACATGTTTGCAAAGGGTCTACCACATGTCAAACCCATCAAATGCAGCTCTCTTTAATCTGCACTTGTGTTTGCACACATGTAATAAAAAGCTTGCCTCCCAAAACCGGCCAAACCAGTTCAACGTAAAGCGAAAACGGGTATTGGATACACCGGGATAGGGCGGTTACCCCTGCCTCACTCCTGGCAGGCTACTTTCCCACACCACCTGAACATCACACGCCTTTTAAATTTTTGATGGCCTCCCCAAGAATGCGTCCTGATTTGATGACATGCAGTCAAAGTAAGCGGCAGCAGGAAGAAAAGAAGAGGGTGTAAAACAAGTCCACAGCAGATTAGCGAAGGACATGAAGAGGTCCAACATGAGAACAAGCGATTAAAGCTGAGAAGGATGTGTGTGGACTACAATTACAGCTCTCAAAATGTCCCCCGGTGCTGCGTCTTATGTGCGGCTCAGAACGTGGCGGCAAACTTCCACAGGGCCTCCCTCTCAAACTCCTCCATCTCCTCCTCCAGGGAGTCGTCGCCCCTGCGCCTGCCGTCCTCCACCACGTCCACCATGTCCTCCAGGATGTCCGCCACGTCCTCCGCGAAGTCGGCGAACAGCACGCGGTCGTGCATGAAGACGCCGTCCGCAAAGAAGTCGGAGGCCAGCCTCCGGACGGCGTCCTTGCTGTGCGGCGGCGTGCCCTCCAGCTTGCTCAGGTAGCCGTCCAGCAGCTCGTCGAACTCGGGGAGCTCCACCGGGTAGAGGCCCTCCTTGGCGGCGCAGTCCTCCACGGAGGTGCAGGACGGGCGGGGGCGGATGTTGCGTTTCAGCTTCTGCGCCTGCTCCAACCAGAAGTCGCCTGCGTGGGTGCGATGAGGCTTGTGGGAATGTTGCTGGGAAGTCTTGTGCCAAGGTTTCTCCTTCCTGCGCTCCTCTCTGTCCTGGCGGCGCTCGTGCTTCTTGGTCTCCCACTCGTCCTGGTTCTTCCGCCAGGATTCCTTATGAGAGTTGTGCTTTGGAGACTTCCACTCCTCTTTCCTCCCATCTTTGTCCATTTTCCACTCTTTCTCCTTCCTACTTTCCTTAGCCCTCTTTCCTCCATCTTTGTCCTCCTTTTCCCTGCCTTTCATTTTGGGCTTCTGCGCCCTCCTCTTGCCCCAATGCTCTACCTGCTCCGAGAGCTTCCTCTGGATCTCCTCCAGGTTATCCCTCACTGGCCTCCTGTGGCCGCCGTCTTTTTTCATCCCTTGCAGCCGCTTCTTGCTTTCCTCCAGGAGAATCTTCTGCTTCTGCAGCTCCTCCTTCATCTCCCTCTCAGGTTTAGCCGGGGCGGGGATGGAAGGTGTTGGCTTGGTTCTGGATTCTGAGTCAGCTGAAAATAAAACATTTGTGACATATTTCCGTTAGGGGTGTGCTGGTTCAATAGAGAATATCACTACATTTACACTGCATGCAAAAGAGGCCCCAATTAGATTTTTTATGTAGAGATGTCCGATAATATTGGACTGCCGATATCGGCCGGTAAATGCTTTAAAATGTAATATCGGAAATTATCGGTAAAAGTAAAATGTATGACTTTTTAAAACGCCGCTGTGTACACGGACGTAGGGAGAAGTACAGAGCGCCGATAAACCTTAAAAGCACTGCCTTTGCGTGCCCGCCCAATCACATAATATCTACAGTTTTTCACACATGCAAGTGGATGCAAGGCATACTTGGTCAACAGCCATACAGGTCACACTGAGGGTGCCCGTATAAACAACTTTAACACTGTTACAAATATGCGCCACACTGTGAACCCACACCGAAAGACACACATTTCGGGAGAACATCCGCACCGTAATACAACAAACACAACAGAACAAATACCCATAACCCCTTGCAGCACTAACTCTTCCGGGACGCTACAATATATTTATTTTGGAAAACCTTGTTACATTGTTTAATGCATCCAGCGGGGCATCACAACAAAATTAGGCATAATAATGTGTTAATTCCACGACTGTATATATCGGTATCGGTAATTAAGAGTTGGACAATATCGGAATATCGGATATCGGCAAAAAAGCCATTATCGGACATCTCTACTATAATGTTTACACTGCCAAGTAGAATGTGATTTTTATCAGACTCCAGTATAAACAGGCACATGCGCAGTTTGATAAAGCGACGACATAGGAAGTTGGCAGTATTCCGTAAATAAACAAGGAAGTCGCTACTACTACAAAATAAAATAAAATCCGCCACACCGTTTTTTTTACTTGAAAATAAATTAAATATAATATATGACAAGAAATATATAATGTAATATATTTGGGAGGGTTCATCTTTTTATGGCTGTTAAGTAGAGGCAACACTGACATCAGCGTGGTTCTACGTTAGCTTTATTTTTCAACTCACTTACATTGCATATACGTAACATGTAAACAAATGCGCCAATTCCGGTCCTTCAACAGTCGCCGTTTCTTTGGAATCAAAATATATACTCATACAGCCTGTTATGTGCACACTATTGACTAGTTCTGCACCAAAAATCCGACCGCCGAAAAAAGACTTCCGAAACAGGATGTTGTGATGACGTACAGTACAGGCCAAAAGTTTGGACACACCTTCTCATTCAAAGGGTTCTTTATTTTCATGACTATTTACATTGTAGATTGTCACTGAAGGCATCAAAACGGAGTTATGTACTTAACAAAAAAAGGTGAAAAAACTGAAAACATGTTTTATATTCTAGTTTCTTCTATATTCTAGCCACCCTTTGTTCTGATTACTGCTTTGCACACTCTTGGCATTCTCTCGATGAGCTTCAAGAGGTACACCTGAAAGGGTTTTCACTTCACAGGTGTCATAGCTTTGATGCCTTCAGTGACAATCTACAATGTAAATAGTCATGAAAATAGAGAAAATGCATTGAAATGAGAAGGTGTGTCCAAACTTTTGGCCTGTACTGTATCTTCCACTAGGGGGCTGCGTCTTTCCCTTTTTCCCTTTGCACACAAATGACGTAGCTCGCCCAGAGAGATGAAGAAAAAGTCGCATTCGGGTCGCATTTCCGTTTGGACTGCAATCACATTTGAAAAAGTCACTCCAATCGTAATCGGACTACCTCCTGATGTGGCCCAAATCTAATGCAAAAAGATCAGATTTGCACTTTGGAGCGTTTAGACCGGCAAAAAAAAAAAAGATCCGTGTCACTTGAGGGCAAAAAAAAAAAGATCCGTGTCACTTGAGGGCAAAAAAAAAAAGATCCGTGTCACTTGAGGGCAAAATGGTCAGATTCGGTGTGCAGTGTAAACAGGGTCCATGTCAGCATGCATCAAAGAGCAGGCCATTCCAGGCCCCGCTCCAATAATTCTAACCAGAGTCCACGTAAAAACAAGTTGTGTGCTCGCAGCTAGTACTAGGAGCGATGTTGGCTGTGTGGCTTTCATTTACAGTTGGCAGCTCGTGTTACAAATTTACAAAACTGTATGTATTAACCAAAGATCAAAGGAAAATAGTGTTAGTAACTGGGCCGATTACCACTTTGTGTTTTTTTAGACCTTTTACACCATTTTACTAGTTGTGTTAGCTCAATCCAAAGAAAGCAATGTAGAAGCAAATGTGTGGTTTGAAACATTCAGGAAGTATCATTGTTGACACTGCCTCCCTCTTTCTTCCGCTTCACACACAGAAAATTAAACGGCAATGTTAAATGGATTTTATTTCTTATTCCTGATCTTTGCAGCAACCTGGCTGTGACATTCAAAGAGTTTTGTAATTTCATGTGCACCACAGGGCTAGTGGCAGTGTGTGAGAAACCTGCAGAGACCCTGACTAAAAAAATACCAATGTATAGTTTGTACTGTTATTGTATTGGATTTTTATTGGTCTGAGCCTATACTAATTATTAACATCGTATTGGAAGCTAAAAAGTTATTTCAGGACACATCTAGAGATGTGTACTGTCACATTTAAACTGATACGGTAACAATTTCCAGTACCTGGGAATCAAAACCTTTACCGAACGATACCAATTTTTGGTACATCTGTGTGTTAATAGAAACTAATTATTTTTATTGCAACATTTATAAATTAGCTGATTATTGTAACTGCTGTCCAGCTGTTTTACCTTGATCTATTATCATATTATCACTTGCAGGTATGACATTATAAGAATTGCAGTTGCAAGTCCAAGATGTAAATGGCAGTAAGGTGTAGTTAAGGTGTTTTTTTTTTAATACTCTCCTGATTTACTAAAGGTTTGCATGTACTAAACACGTGCAAACCTGACAACGCACGCACGACTAAACGAGCGCAAAATGGAATGTTTCTGTTAAGTGAGCCGAATAAGGCCATCAATCCATTTTGCTTCTCTGTCCTCATTACTATGCAAATTATATCATCAAATCGGCCAACAATACTGGGCAAGAGGAACAGAACAGCGAGTACCTGTGGCTGAGGCGAGTATTCCCAAATTTTGTGTACTGTTTTTTTATTTCTTATTTATTTCATTTAAAAAACGTGGAAGTGATATTTTGAAGCAAAAATGTATGTTTGCGGACATTTCACATGCCTGTTTGTTGCTTGGGTAGCTAAACCCAGACCCGTGTAAGGAGAGTATAGGCCAACTTGGTTTAAAGGTTGTTACTAAACATAGCGCCCTGTAGTCATGTGAGAGGCTTTTAAATAATCATTTAGGAACCAATCATTTAGGAGATCCTCTGGCTCTGATTGGTCAAAAGCCCCTCATCTAATACAGAGCGCCATGTTTGGTACAAACTTTAAAACGGAGTTGGCCATACTCTTTATACACAACTCTGGCTAAAACCAGACTCGTGTATAAAGAGTATGGCCAACTCGGTTTCAGGCGGTCTCCTTAATGATTGGTCAAAAGGCACTCACGTGACTACAGGGCGCCATGATTACCACCAATTGGAGCACCAATTCCCCCGTTGTGCAGCATGGGGCTGCTCTACCTGCGAGAATTGTGGAAATGTTTTACATCGCTTTCCCCACAACCCGTAAAGAAGACAAGTATGGAAAGTGAAGGTTCGTCATCAACACTGGAGAGCTATAGATTAGTGTCTTGTGCCAGGTAAACACACAACACAAGGTGTGCGTTGTTCAGGAGAAAACACACAAAAGCTAAAATAACTAGAAGAATTGAATACATTAAAGAGATGGTTTGACAAAAATAGACTCTTCGAATCTCAGTAAAACTAAAATAATGCTATTTGGTAACAGTAGAAGAGAAAGTAAAAGACAAATACAAATAAGACGGAGAATGAAAAAGTAAAAGAAAACCACATTTTTGGTGTAATAGATGGTAAAGTGTAGCCAAATTCGCAAAAAATATACGTCAACAATGAATAAAGCTAAATTATGTTCTGGACCAAAAATCACTTCATATTCTGTACTGCTCACCAGTGTTACCAAAGCTGAGTTATTGTGCAAAAATATGGGGAAATAAGTGCTTTATTTCCCCAAGCAAAATCAGTTGGAATAATACATCAGTGATTCATACAGTGATTACAAATGCATTGGAGGCAGCCACCAGTTGACATACTTCACACAAATGTCGCAATTTCTCCATGATTGGTCCAAAGCTAATGAAGATCTTAGCAAAATGAAGGTAATTTTTTGGTCGTTCTGTGTATTTTTTGTTTGTTTATTGCACTGTTTGGTGCGTGTTATCACGAAAGACTGCAGAATTATAGCAGTGCATCAAATACAGCCGCAAAATTCTACTTTCACAAAGTAAAATCATGTTTTAAAGTTAAAGTCCCAACGATAGTCACACACAACACTAGGTGTGGTGAAATTATCCTTTGCATTTATTTGACCCATCCCCATGTTCACCCCCTGGGAGGTGAGGGGAGCAGTGAGCAGTAGCGGCCATCGCTGCTCAGGAATCATTTGGTGATGTAACCCCCAATTCCAACCCTTGATGCTGAGTGCCAAGCAGGGAGGCAATGGGTCCCATTTTTATAGTTTTTGGTATGACTCGGCCGGGGTTTGAACTCACGACCTTCCAGTCTCAGGGCGGACACTATAACCACAAGGCCACTGAGCAGGTTTTATTGGAAGTTTATGAGCTGGAGTATGTTTAGAGCTATATTGACATAACATTTTGTTTATTAGGTCAGAAAAACTTTTTCAAAACGACAGCAATTGTATGCATCCATGCACAGCCGCACACGTCCTTGGTAGTTGACAATACTCTTTACAGGACTGTCTCAGAAAATTAGAATATTGTGATAAAGTTATTTTATTTTCTGTAATGCAATTAAAAAAACAAAAATGTCATACATTCTGGATTCATTACACATCAACTGAAATATTGCAAACCTTTTATTATTTTAATATTGCTGATTATGGCATACAGCTTAAGAAAACTCAAAAATCGTATCTCAAAAAATTTGAATATTTCCTCAGACCAAGTAAAAAAAAAAGATTTATAAGAGCAAAACAAAATCAAAAATTTGAAAATGTCAATTAATGAACTCAGTACTTGGTTGGGAATCCTTTTGCACGGATTACTGCATCAATGCAGCGTGGCATGGAGGCAATCAGCCTGTGTGGCATTGCTGAGGTGTTATGGATGCCCAGGATGCTTCAATAGTGGCCTTCTCATTTGCATTATTGGGTCTGGTGTCTTTGAGCTTCTTCTTCACAATACCCCACAAGTTCTCTATGGGGTTCTGGTCAGGGGAGTTGGCAGGCCAATTGGGGACAGTAATGCCATGGTCAGTACACCAGTTACTGGTGGTTTTGGCACTGTGGGCAGGTGCCAGATCATGCTGGAAAATGAAATCATCATCTCCATAGAGCTTTTCAACAGATGGAAGCATGTAGTGCTCTAAAATCGGTAGAAGTATCTAACTTGGGCTATGGAAAAGAAGCACTGAACAGTTGCAGAGTGGTCCAGAGTCCTGTTTTCTGACGAAAGCAAGTTTTGTATTTAATTTGGAGTCAAGGTGCTAGAGTCTGGAGGAAGGCTGGAGAGAAGCAAAATCCAAGTTGCTTGAAATCCAGTGTGGAGTTCCCACAGTCAGCAATGGTTTGGGGAGCCATGTTAGCTGCTGGTGTTGGTCCACTGTGTTTTATCAAGTCCAGAGTCAATGCAGCTGTGTACCAAGAGATTTTAGAGCACTACATGCTTCCATCTGTTGAAAAGCTCTATGGAGATGATTATTTCATTTTCCAGCATGATCTGGCACCTGCCCACAGTGCCAAAACCACCAGTACTGGTGTACTGACCATGGCATTACTGTCCTTGATTGGCTTGCCAACTCCCCTGACCTGAACCCCATAGAGAATTTGTGGGGTATTGTGAAGAAGCTGAAAGACACCAGACCCAATATAGCAAATGAGCTAAAGGCCGCTATTGAAGCATCCTGGGCATCCATGACACCTCAGCAATGCCACAGGCTGATTGCAGCATTGATGCAGTAATATGTGCAAAAGGATCCCAACCAAGTACTAAGTGCATTAATTGACATTTTCAAATTTTTGATTTGTTTTGCTGTTATAAATCTTTTTTTTACTTGGTCTGAGGAAATATTCGAATTTTTTGAGATACGATTTGAGTTTTCTTAAGCTGTATGCAATATTAAGATAATAAAAGGCTTTCAATATTTCAGTTGATGTGTAATGAATCCAGAATGTATGACATTTTTTTATTTATTTTTTAATTGCATTACAGAAAATAAAGGACTTTATCACAATATTCTAATTTTCTGAGACAGTCCTGTATATTCGACTCTGGCTAAAACTGCTGAATGCTGCCATCTTGTGGAGTCAACACATCACGGCGGTTGATCGGCACATTTACGGTCCCAACAAAATGTTACCTGCAAGATGGCTGAGTTCAGTCACCATAACCCTCAGACTTTCCAGCTCTTTCTTCAAGTTGGGTAAAGACGACAACTCCTCCCGTAGCTGCACGTTTTCCTTTTCCAGATCTTCTTTCTCCTGGCTATCAATGCTCAGGGCCACCGCCGCGTCAAGCACCTTTTTCTGAGACTGACAGAATACGTGAAGGAAACGTAAATGAGTTATCAGTTCATACCAGAGTGGACATTACAATCTAAATAAAGGAACAGACTTGCAGTTTAGCCTCAAGCAGAGCGATATGTTGGTTTTCCTGTGTTAGTTTATCCAAAAGTGCCACCATTTCCTGCGAATGATTGCTCGGCAAGTCCTGGAGGGAGAAAAGACAGGCTAATGAGCCAAATGCGGCTGTGCAAGCTTCACACCGACTTACTCTAAAGTGACGGACAGACCTGGCTTTGTTCATCATCCAACTCGCCAGAGGAGTCCAAGTCACCTGCCAACAACAACACCAGTTGTAAAGCGCATTCTTTGGATTGGACATGTTTTCCCGCCTCAGACAAAAGCATCTGCTCAGTAACTAGCAAGTGAGAAATTCATGTTATTTGGAATTTCTCATGTTATTTGGATTTTAGTGGTGTGCCCGTGCGATTCAGGCCTGTTAATAAGCCAGGATACGTTGCCTTTAGCTTGAGTACAAGACAGTGGCCATGTTGCATGCTCACCAGACAGGAAGAGGGAGCCTAAGAAGAGCAGAATGAGACCAGCCGCTATGCACTTGTTCACCGACCACCAGGCCTTGTCCTGCTGTCTCTCCGCCAGCCTGAACTGTGCATCATCCTCTTCGTCATCCTCCTCCTCCTCTTCCGATTTTGGTGCGTCGGATTGGCCGGCTCTTTTCCGGAGTCCATCACCATGACTACTTGGAAAGTCGATATCGAAGCTAGCGGGGGACTCTAAAAGAGGGCATTAGAAGATACTATAACGGCTTTCATTTAAAACATGCCGTTAGAAATACATAGTTTGTGTACCCTCTTCATCCTCATCCTGCATCTTGACATCCTCCTCCACAGGGCCAACTGTCTCCGGGACAAGGTCCTCATCAGCAGGGCTTTCTGCTTCCATAAAGCTGGGAGCCTCAGAAGCTGTGATGGTTTCAGCGGGGATGTCTACTTGTGGGACTTCAACGGGTTCGACTCGGGCGTCAGACTTTGGTTCATCGGCAATGGGCCTCTCTGTTGGGTGGGTGTCAAGCAGGGTCCCCTCAAGCTCATCAGCAACAGCGGTGGCGGAGATGTCCTGGGGCACCAGGAAATCGATGCTAGAGACAAAGGGCACGTCGGACATGTGCTCGTTGTCGCTGGGCGAGCTCGTCACAATGTCGTGAATGACAGGAGCCTGGCTCTCGGTGTCCACTTCTGCCGGAGGTGGGCTTGGACTGGAAGGGATGGGACCCTCCCCGGACTCTGGGGCGGTCTCTTGACATACCTGGCGACCAAATGACGACATGTGTTAATCCTGATAGCCTCTGCATTCCTATACCTACGAGGTTGTCGTGTAGCAACCTGGTGGCCTTCCTCTGATAAGGCTCTTTCTACTGGAATGCCACTTGGCTTGAACTCCATAGCAGCACCTGCAACAGACACACGCATTCAGCCTTTTGCGACATCAGTTTCACATCATTCCTCCCTGTCTCTCTAAATACCTGCAGCCATGTCCTCAGACAGGCTTGGGGCGTCGCCCAGGCTTTCCGTGCCATCATCCACTGGGCCCACGCTATCGCCGGCCGCCTCCTGTGACATAAATTGGACTTAATTACAGAGAGTTAGGCATTATTTGAAAGAAGCGTCGATCTGATGATTGTGTCGGGGTGGAACTAGAAGTTCTGCTGTCCATTGATTGATTGTTAAGCATAGGGCACCTGCCGTGCCAGTGCGTGTTGTCGGTAGGGTTGGGCACCAAATTCGGTACTTTCATTAGGTACTGACCGAAGTTCGTCGGTAAAATCAATTAAAATTAAACAGTGCCATATTTCGATACCTTTGTTGTACATGACGTCACATCCGGGTTGCAACTTTTCCTTTTAACCCTTCGTGTGGATTATAATTAATTCTTCATCTAAACAGGAAGATTTTAATATCCCATCAGCCGTTATCGCAATGAGAGCAGACATTGTACAGTAAGCGATCTATTAATTATGCTACAGGTTATAGTTTTTTCTAATAAAGCTGGATCTGTTCAGTAGGGCTTCTAAAACCTGTAGCTCACCCTCTTTATATTCAGGATAAAAAATATAAGGTTCTGGATCATAATTTTTCGCAAAGTAATCGTTGTTGGCTCTCACAAAGTCTGCATCATTTGCATTGATGGTAGGAAAGGGATCAGTGGTTCCCACCTCTACATCAGGGATCACGTGACTGGCTTGCCCATTATCTTTCAAAATGGCTCGGGAATCTATGAGATTGATACTATTTTGATCCTATTTTTACTTGCAAACTTTGTAAGTCTTTCTGTTTTATGAATCAGATATATATGATATTAGCTTCAATACAGAGAAGGGCTGAACGAGTTAAGAACAAACTTTCTCTCCAAAATTAAGATTCAATTCGATTTGCGATTTTTATATTTTATACATATGAATAAAACTGAAAATGACAAGTGAAGGAAGGCATGTTACTTTCAGACTGTCAATCAACATATTCCTGTCTCAAGGTGCTACACATTAAGTAAATCATTCCATATTGTTTTAATTAAAAAGAATCATCCATTGACATTTACAATATTTGCCTTTATGCAGAGACTCAGAGCTTCTGTCTACATCATGCTCTTAAACTGAATATATAACTGCTAAAAACTATAGTGTTTATAACGTAATGTAATCATATCATCATAAAGCAAGTAACCATTTATAAATATATACACATTTGATTATCATTACTGTAGAACTGTTTATGGTACTGTAATTGGAAGGTAAATAACTGTTACCGTAAATAAATTTAAAAAAAGGTAAAATGGACACCTATCTCTGTAAGCTAGAATGTAACAAATAAATATTAAACACCTAAAAGTGCATTTTTAAGCTAGAATGTAACAAATAAATATTAAACATCTTAAAGTGCATTTTTTCCCAGTTGCAAAAACTGTCAGAGTTGTCTTTTTTGTTATCATGCGATCAATACAATCTCGCTTTATCCGTGTTGATCATACTGCCCATCCGGGTTGTCTGTTATGTCTGTCTGTGCTTCCTGTGAGTGTGTGTGTCTAAGCCAGGGGTCACCAACGCGGTGCCCGCGGGCACCAGGTCACCCGTAAGGACCAGATGAGTCGCCCGCGGGCCTGTTCTAAAAAAAAAAAAAAATTTTTTTTTTTTTTTTAAATTATAAAAAATATATATATATATTTTTTTTAAATTAAATCTACATAGAAAAAACACAAGATACACTTTCAATCAGTGCATCAACCCAAACAACCTCCCCCATGCACACTCATCCACACCCACTCACACAAAAGGGGTTATTTCTTTCTGCTACCAATATTCTGGTTCCCACAACATAGACAACACATCTGCAAGGGACACAGTCCCTGCAGCACACATGATTGTATAGGCTGCTGGTCCACTAACATTTTCATTAATTACTATTTTTTATGTAATTATTTTTATATTGTTTTACTTTCTTTTTTATCCAAGAAAATGTTTTTTATTTATTTATCTTATTTTAAAAAAAAAGGGCCTTATCTGCAACAGACCAGGTTGTCAATGAAATTAGATTTGTTTAAAGGGTTTTTTAAACCAGGCCCAGTACAGGTAATGTCCAAGTCGGACTCAGCAACACACACCTTCATTCATGTACACAGAAAAAAATTAGGGAACACAACAGATTGCATATAATTTATAAACAAAATTACATTTTCAAAATAAGCATTTATGTACAGTCCAGATTATGTCCAGGTCACTCAAATTAGGAAACACAACAACAGATATCATATAATCTATAAACATAATTATACTTTCAAAATAAGCCTTTGAGGACTTCTCATCTTTTTTTTAATGTTTTTTGGCATCATTATCGTTTTCAACCATGTAACTTTCTAAAGTTAGAAAATACTGAATAAATGTTTTAAAGAAAGTAATACCAAGTGAATCTGTTTTTGGCCTTAAAAATAAACATTTTACCGAGTACTATAATTAAATTGACTAAATCATGATTGTCAATGAACTCTCCTAAAATAACAGAAACCACATTAAGCTTCATAAACAAACCAATCCTTAAACACATTTTTTCAACTTCCACCCAAAACAAAGACACAATATGACAATACCAAAACAAATGCAGGGTGGATTCAGGCTCCTGACAACAAAATCGGCAATCATCTGACTCTGTCATATTCCATAATTTTAACATTTTCCCTGTGGGTAAGAAGTTATAAATAATTTAAATTTGAAAATAACGATTTTGCACATCGATAGTGGTTTTATAGATTAGTTTGAATATGGCATCCCATGGCAACGGGCAGTCAAAAAAGTCCTCCCATTTTCCATTTGTGTTGTATGAGGCAGCCTTCAAAGATTACTTTATTAAATAAAAACTATATATTTTTCTATTTATTTTAGTTCCTTTTTGCCAACTAGAATTTCTTATTAGAGGTTTACAAACTAATAATTTAGTAGTTCCATAATTAATTATTTGTTTCCATCTTTTCCCAATTACTCCAGTTAGTTGATAAAATGAAAAGCTTGAGCAAGCATCACCATACCTAAATTCATCATACTTCATAATTTTACCATTCTCATTGATAATATCATTGACAAAAATGATTCCTCTTTCAAACATATTTCTCCAAAAGAAAGGCTTTCCATCTATTAGAATATTAGAGTTCATCCATATTAACTGCTGCAAAATATCGTCTCTTTTTTCTGGCACATAAAATTGAAAACACCACTATGAGTGGATTGTTTCCTTTATGAAGATGTTTCCCAGCAGACTCTCTGGGAGGGGATCAATTGTAAAAAAGGATACAATTTCTTTTGATACAGTACATGTTTTTTGTCCAACAGGACATTTGTGTGCCACTCAATGTTTAAATACATCTTTGGAACAATTGATGCTTTTAAAGACAGACACATAGCTTCAAGGTTGAGAAGTTTCAGGCCCCCATATTCATACTCTGTGTACAAAACCTTTCTTTTAATCTTTTCTGGTTTGCCGTTCCAGACAAAATCGAAGACCCTCCGCTCATAAATCTTAAAAAAGTTTTGTGATGGAGCTGGTAATGACAAAAACAAATAAATAAATTGAGGAATAATTAACGAGTTGGCAATAGACATTTTACCATACAAGGTTAGGGATTTCCCTTTCCATAATTGCATAATTTTGCCCAGCTTTCTTAGTCGATTATCATAATTTACTGAGCCTAGATCTTCCAGATTTTCTGGGACAACAACACCAAGTATGTTAACTGGTCCATCTGTCCACAAAACAGGCACTTTGCATTCCATTCGAAAGGACGTTCCCTTTAGATTTTCGATTCTTAACATTTTACATTTATCATAATTAAGCTTAAGGCCAGATTGCTGTGAAAATATGTCCAAAAGATTAAGAAGGTTCCGCAAACAATGAGGAAAAATCTTATCTTTGTGAATCAGCCTTTTCTGACATGAACTTCATCAAGAACAAACACAGAACACGCCTCACTGATGCACATCTGCAAGACTCACTTAGAGTTGCAGTGTCAAGTTACACACCAGAGTACAACACACTAGTTAACAGCATGCAATGCCAAGCTTCCCACTAACTGACAAAGAAACAGATAACAGATTTGGTGTCCAGTTCAAAGTGTGACATGATTTAAAAATTTGAGAGTTTACTTTTGTATTTTACATGAGTTATTATTTGTACAAACATGGTGCAAAGTAATTCATGATTTGTTAAAAAATGTTAGTGGCTAGCTAGTTAAAATGGGATATTGTGATTTCACAAGACTGTCTTAGAAGTGATCATTTGAAAATGTTCAATTTGAAAAATGTGCACTTAGAGAAAATATAAAAATAAAGTGTTGCATATTGATATTTATCTGTTTCTATATATATTTATTGTGAGAAATCATTAAGATGATCAGTGTTTCCACAAAGATAAATATCATTAATTATTAATAATAACAGAGTTAAAGGTAAATTGAGCAAATTGGCTACTTCTGGCAATTTATTTAAGTGTGTATCTAACTGGTAGCCCTTCGCATTAATCAGTACCCAAGAAGTAGCCCTTGCTTTCAAAAAGGTTGGTGACCCCTGGTCTAAGCGAACGGTCTTGCTCGCCATCACAAAGATTGCGAATGGCTAAGTAGAGAGCTCACTATTCAGTCAATTCTACTGCTAAATAAACGCGCTAAGGTGCTGACATCGATGCAAAGAGTTAAAAAAACAACACACACGGACATAGCAGTTGATCAATGACACCAAAGTATTTCAACTTAATTTTCATTTTATTGGCCTAGTCCCCATTAAAACTTTTTCCAAGTTATTAGCACACTGGGTGCCTCTAATGCAGTGCACAAAAACTTGCTATTTCCTTAAACACTTTTGATTGGCCTGCATGCAAAGGACGCAAGACTCAACCATTCTCCTTGGCAAACTTGTCTGTCACTGAAATGACAGCGAAGAAAAAAAAAAACTGCCTTTCGCAGTTATTTATCACACTTGATGTCGATTTGATATCGATTATTCGTGCAGCCCTAATAAAGAGACAACTTGTTTTTCCATTGTACTTGTACTTTAAAAGGGGGAACTGCAATGTTTTTAGGAATGTTGCCCATCTTTCACAATCACTAGACAAGAAAGAAAACAGGTCTTTTTTTTTTTTTTTTTTTTTTACAATTTCAAAGACAATAAAAAGCGCTTGAAAGATGCAGCTAATGAGAGTCACCGTTGTAGCATTCAAAGCCCTCTAAAAACAACTTCAAAACCCTCCAATGTTTTATATGCACAGTGCAAGTCTATATATAATGTGGTAACAGATGCTATATCACATTGATTTCTGTTTACATACTAGCACACTTCTGATTTCTGGCAACTTGTGTGTTCCTACTTCCGGAAATCAAACACGAGTGTGTGTTCTTACCATGGCAGACTTGGTAACGGACAACAAAGACGACTATTTCTGGACAAATGAGGATTTACAACCTTATAAATTTGAAGCTAAATATACTGCTGCTTATAGAAGCGACCATGAAGGAAGAGTGAGACGTTGGAGCAGACGGAAGCTGGGAGAGGGGGATGATAGCGATTTTGACGCTATAAATATAATACTTGGAGACAAGCTATTTTGACATAAATGGATTGCTTACCCAAAATCAACAGGAAATGTCCCCAGCTAGCTGGACCAGACAAACAACTGTCCATCAAGTGAGTCACTTTAGTATCGATCATGATACACGCAGCATGTCATGCGTGTTATACAACTACAGTACTAGGCTGTCTGGCAAGCTCAGCTGTGTACAAACAAAACATGAAATGTGGGCTAATATTTTACAGATATGATTCTTCATGTTTTTCAGTCAGTACGAATTGGTGGCATTGTGTTGTGCATTACTAACTCAAAACGAGTTGTGTTGTTGTAGACGCTAGCTTTTCTCTCGCCGTATTTAGCTTTTATGGCTAATAGCGAAACACGCCGGTGTGTTACTATATGATAGAAAACGAGTTTCAGTGTTTGCTCTTACAATAACTGTCGCCACAGCTTGGTTATTATACAGGTTACGGAACATGAATGAAGTATTGTTGACAGTTTTTGAATGCATTTTAAAGTGATTTAGAGGTAGAATTGATTGCTCCCTTTAGCTGGAATGCTAGCCAGCTACAACAAGACGCTTTTGATGTTAGAAAGCGAAAAAACTTGTTTTCTTGTCTCTCCAAATGATTGTGAACGATAGGCAAAATTCCTAAAAAGTGCAGTTCCCCTTTAAAGTCAGAAGTTTCTTAAGCCCAAAAATTATGACCAAAGTGGTGAAGCTGTATTTATTTGTTTTATTTAATTGACAATTTTAGAATTGCATATTTGTATCTAGATTTATTCTATCAAGTGTTTATGAGTACCTTCTTTTGCAGTATATTCAATTATTATTATTTTTTTTTAAATCAGCCTGACCTAAGTCACTTACTCAGTGGCCTAGTGGTTAGAGTATCCGCCCTGAGATCGGTAGGTTGTGAGTTCAAACCCCGGCCGAGTCATACCAAAGACTATAAAAAAATGGGACCCATTACCTCCCTGCTTGGCACTCAGCATCAAGGGTTGGAATTGGGGGTTAAATCACCAAAATGATTCCCGGGCGTAGCACCGTTGCTGCCCACTGCTCCCCTCACCTCCCAGGGGGTGAACAAGGGGATGGGTCAAATGCAGAGGACAAATTTAGTGTGTGTGTGACAATCATTGGTACTTTTAACTTTTTAACTTTAACTAAATCTTCATAATCTTAGTTCTTTCATATAATTTCACAAGGTTTGTCCTGTTAAACTGTAAGTGGGTTAGATATAATTATTGAATACGATTAAAATGAAGGGAAAGATTACTAATTCAGCGTTACAATTGGAGTGGGCCCTTAGCCCCTCTGTAGTAGGTCAAAAAGGTATGAACTCCATGCTCAAAAAAAGAATGTTTGCCCGAACAATTTGGGGAAAAGAGAATACGTCTGTCTTGCATGGAATCAGAAGATGAAATTCAATAAAATTCTCTACTTGTCACTTGCCTCAGGGGAGAGGAGGGTCCAGCTGTTGGTGGAGGAGCCACTGCTGCCGGTGCTGTTGCTGTTATCCGACATCGCCCTCTTTTGGCTCGACTTGGCACAGTAGGTGGGGACAACACCGTCAGGTTTTTTTTCTGGACACAATCCTGCAGACGACAATACAATTGTTTTACCAATGACTCATGCAGCCTATTTGCATTTGGATAGCTGCAGTCCTCATGCACACAAACACCAGTATTCGCTACCTTCTTTCCATGCAAAATAAAAGCCGTGATGCACACGCCGGATAAATAACGATTACGCTCTTGCACGTTATGTAAGTACACAATTTGGCTCTATAACGTACAGCTGCGCAGTCCAATGAAAGGTTTTGTCCGGAAGAATGATGCTTGGCTGTTATTCGCTGTATCAGACGTGGGAGAGCAGGGAAACGACGAGGAAGCAACCACGAAACACTTACTAGATGTCAGGCTGCGTGGAGTTTACGCGTCTATGATGATGGCTTTAAAAGGCAGGCGACTGATGGTAAACAAAGGATGCTGACTAAAGTCCACACGAACACTTCCGCGTTCGCACTCGCGGCGGCACGCAGCCTAACACACGTCAGCAGGGTAATACACGCACAAACAACACGTCATATTTACCCCGCTTCTTTTAGACTCAACTCCTGGTAAAGATATACACTTATTTCGCCAAAAAAGACGCTTCTCTCGTCTCTGGGAACTTGGGAACTTCAGGAATTCCAATCTGCGTCACGTCACCCTAACGGACTCTCGGCCAATAGGATTTCAGGAATGCCTCCCTCGAACCCGCCCATTTGGTTGCTGTGAACCAATCAAATAAAAGTATGCGTCAAGGCGAAAACGACTGACATGTTCCGAGTTGATTGATGCGAGCAGATGAAGGCGGCAGGTGATGGTGACTTTAAAGCTTCTCCAACCCCTAGCGACTCTTTATAATATAACTTAAAGCGTAAATGTAACCCTGACAAGTGCTCCGCACATGTATTTATACTCGAGAGAGGCAGACGTGGACCAGCCGTTCACTGACACGTCTGCACATCTAAATTTGACTGAAGGGAGTTACCAGAATGGACAACCTCCACTCCAGTTGCTCAGGCTACTCACATATTTCATCATCTGCATCTTAAAGACTTGCACCAACTTCATAGATAGCTTTAAAGTACCAGTAGAATGGAAAAACAAGTTGCCTCTATATTGAAGGTATTATCAAATTTCTTGATTTATAACATCAAAAGACTTACAAAGTTTAAGCATAAATACAAACCCCGTTTCCACATGAGTTGGGGAATTGTGTTAGATGTAAATATAAACGGAATACAATGATTTGCAAATAATTTTCAACCCATATTCAGTTGAATATGCTACAAAGACAACATATTTGATGTTCAAACTGATAAACATTTTTTTTGTGTGCAAATAATCATTAACTTTAGAATTTGATTTCAGCAACACGTGACAAAGAAGATGGGAAAGGTGTCAATAAATACTAATAAAGTTGAGGAATGCTCATCAAACACTTATTTGGAACATCCCACAGGTGAACAGGCAAATTGGGAACAGGTGGGTGCCAGGATTGGGTATAAAAGTAGATTCCATGAAATGCTTTCATTCATTGACAAACAAGGATGGGGCAAGGGTCACTACTTTGTCAACAAATGTGTGAGCAAATTTTTGAACAGTTTAAGAAAAACCTTTCTCAACCAGCTATTGCAAGGAATTTAGGGATTTCACCATCTACGGTCCGTAATATCATCAAAGGGATCAGAGAATCTGTAGAAAACACTGCACGTAAGCAGCTAAGCCCGTGACCTTCGATCCCTCAGGCTGTACTGCATCAACAAGCGACATCAGTGTGTAAAGGATATCGCCACATGGGCTCAGGAACACTTCAGAAACCCACTGTCAGTAACTACAGTTGGTTACTACATCTGTATGTGCAAGTTAAAACTCTCCTATGCAAGGCGAAAACGGTTTATCAACAACACCCAGAAACGCTGTCGGCTTCGCTGGGCCTGAGCTCATCTAAGATGGACTGATACAAAGTGGAAAAGTGTTCTGTGGTCTGACGAGTCCACATTTCAAATTGTTTTTGGAAACTGGACGTTTATGAGTTTGAACATCAAATATCTTGTCTTTGTAGTGCATTCAATTGAATATGGGTTGAAAAGGATTTGCAAATCATTGTATTCCGTTTATATTTACATATAACACAAGTTCCCGACTCATATGGAAACGGGGTTTGTAGATATGGTCAAAACAGTATCAATCTCAAGGAGACTCGCAAGCCATTTTGAGTGATAATGAGCAAGCCAGTCATGGGATCCGTGACATAGAGGTGGGAACTGCAGATCCCTTCCCCACCAACAACAATGCTAATCACTCATGCATATAATCACGTTTCATCAAACATATATTAATGTTGTTGCCCTACGCTACGGGAAACTGGGTATATGACAGAACATGGTAAAACATGGCACACTGACAAAGCTTAACCTATTAATCTATCAACTATAACAATCTACAAGGTTAATATAGTTGGCTTCTCTTTCTTCCCCTCCATTTATCTGCTTCATTCTGTATTTAAAATTATCATTACATATATGTATTGTTGCATTTGAACAATTGTATTGTTGATAAGAGGTCATTATTATTTCTCATGATCAATAGTGCTATTTCTATTGCTCCATTTGTAGTGTAATAATGTTCATAGTCATTTCTGTATTTATTTCACTAACAGCTTATTTGCTATCACTTTTACCATCCTATTTGCTGATGTTGTTATTATTGTTGTGTTTGCTTTTGTGGTTGTCTCTCTGTCTTATCCCCCTCTCGTCCCCGCAATTTCCCCCTGTCTTCCTTTTTTTTCTCTTTCTATCAACTCCTGCTCGGCTGCACCAAATAATAATATAAATCAATTTAATAAAGTCAAATACAAATAAGGCAACAAGAGAAGTATCCCACACTTCTCTTTTGCAAAGTAAATGTGTACAGCCGATATGCATCTACTAACAATATGATTTGCCTGAGTAGCTGGACAGGACAAAAAAAATCCACAAAAAAAACAGCTAATCATGCAGACTTGTAAGCGCCAACAAGGATTACATTGATAAAATCATGATCCAGAACCTTAGATTTCTTAGCCTGAATATAAGGAGGATGAGCTCCAAGATTTAGAAGCTGTGTGCTAAACAGATCCAGCTTTAGTGAAAACATCACGTAGCAGTACTGTTAAGTGCTAAACAAGAAATACAAACTACGAACATAAAACAATTGCTTACTGTACAACGTCTGTCTGTTCTCACTGCAATGACTTGTCGTACCATTTAGATGAACCACACAAAGGGTTAAAAGAAAAAGTTGCTGCCTGCAGACAACAGTCTTCGGCTGTCTTGTCTTTGTCTCCATTCCCGGGTATAAATTGAATGTCACAGATGAACAACTTCTTCATTCATGGCTAAATCCTCCTATTATCCATCTGAGAAGCATGATTTATAATCTTGAATAACTAAGGACACCTGTTGGCTCAATGCTGCAGCATAAAATAGAATACCTCTCTTATCAATGCGCCGCTAAAAAGTAGTTTGTCTGTGTTACTGCTTATAATAACATCGCTAATTCAGCCATCCATTTTATACCACAGTGAAACTCAATGTATTATTCATTGAATTGAGAACTGGGGGTGGGATTAAATAAAGTATATTTTTCCCACTCCCTTTCAGGGAAAACTGGACCATCATGCTTAGCTACTGAACATTACTTTTTGCATTATATTAATTTATAATATTATGTGTTGTCTACCTTGTACTTCTTTGTTTATGTCATTGCCTGAAATAAATTAATAAATGAAAAAAAGAGAAAAAAAAGAAAAATGGCTCTCTGAAATTGTGGCATTTTGTGATGTTTATACATAGTAATGGGACGAAATGTACCGAGACTTTGAGGCGTGTGTTGGGTAATGGAGGAGGGGTTCTTGCTAAGTGCGTATTGAGGCTTTCTTCATGTAGGGGAGGAGCCGGGTGAGGCTTAGCCATTGCACTCAATATTGAAATCATGATTACTGATTGTTAGGTAAAGCAGTGTTGGGGTGTGAACATAATACCATCATGTCATTTGTCATGTCTAATAAAAAGGCTAGAAAAACATGATCCATATATCTAAAGACAACTATATATTTTTTTTTATTCTTCAATAATATCTCTATTTTTATATTTTGATAGAGGGAGGTACTTCAAGTGGTTCAATGCCTCATTTGGCTTCATCTGACCATCTGTATTTTTATGGTATTTTCCCATACATTCATTATTTAAACATTTGACATATTTAGAAATCATATTTCATATCAATCATACCATTTAGAAATCATTGATTGTGTTACAAATTACGAACAGGAAGTGAACGTATGCAAGCCTCGAATTTTAACTTTTTAAGGTCCAAGGCAAGTGTTGCTTTAAAGAAGGGCTCATATTTTAGGGCACCACGGCAAGTTAGAAGGACAACAAGGCAAACATTTTCTTTCGAGGCAGGGGCTCCAAAGCATGTGCGCGCGTGTGTGTAAGACGTAACTGCACTTTTTGTCCATATAGATAAAAAATAGTGTTCATGGGCTACCAAATATGGTCAAAGTAATAATTACAATTATTGTTGTCAATATTGAAATCATGATTACTGATTGTTAGGTAAAGCAGTGTTGGGGTGTGAACATAATACCATCATGTCATTTGTAATGTCTAATAAAAATGCTAGAAAAACATTATCCATACATCTAAAGACAAATATATATATTTTTTTATTCTTCAATAATATCTCTATTTTTATATTTTGATAGAGGGAGGTTCAATGCCTCATTAGGCTTCATATGACCATCTCTATTTTTATGGTATTTTCACATACCTTCATTATTTAAACGTTTGCCATATTTAGAAATCATATATTTCATATCAATCATACCATTTAGAAATCATTGATTGTGTTACAAATTGAGAACAGAAAGTGAACGTATGCAGGCCTTGAATTTTAACGTTTTAAGGTCAAGGCAAGTGTTGCCTTAAAAACCTCTAATGGTCTTAGTGGCCACATGCGTGGACAGAAACATTTAGCTCTTATTTCCAAAATTGTGTACACTATTGAATTGGGGTCTTATGCCGACATATGGACACTTATACTGCTATCTGGTGGTGTCAGAAGAGTATAACATACAATGGAATTTGAAAAAAAAAAAGTGTAAAAATAAAAATTTGCATGTCAGTACACATGAAGTACACGTTTGTGTACTTATGGACTAAGTACATCATATTAAAAGATTATTTTGTTTTTATTCTAATTAGGGTCCAATAAGCCCAAATAGCAAAGAGAAATTAAAAAAAAGCATGTAAACAAACAGCTTGGGCCTTAAGAGGTTAAAGGAGGGCTCATATTGTAGGGCATAAGGCAAATTAGAAGGACACCAAGGCAAACATTTTCTTTCGAGGCAGGGGCTCCAAAGTTTGTGCGCGCATGTGTGTAAGACGTAACTGCACTTTTTGTCCATATAGATAAAAAATAGTGTTCATGGGCGACCAAATATGGTCAAAGTAATAATTACAATCATTGTTATCAATATTGAAATCATGATTACTGATTGTTAGGTAAAGCAGTGTTGGGGTGTCATGTCATTTGTCATGTCTAATAAAAAGGCTAGAAAAACATTATCCATACATCTAAAGACAAATATATATATATTTTTATTTTTCAATAATATCTCTATTTTTATATTTTGATAGAGGGAGGTACTTCAAGTGGTTCAATGCCTCATTAGGCTTCATCTGACCATCTCTATTTTTATGGTATTTTCACATACTTTGCTGATTGGAAATACAATTGGACATATGGTTTAATGGATACAATGAAACACAATTACGCATATAAAGTCAACTAGTCATTCTACTGGTACTATACTCTTTGATAAACCTATCTCCACAGTCACACGCTATACAAATAAATGGTTCACCAACATAAGTAGTTTCTACCACTAAGTATCTTTGAAAAAACAAAATATTATTTTTGTAAAGTTACCTAAATGAAATAGAAAATATTACAACAGAGTCAAGGATACACTTACCCAGACAATTGAGTTTGGAACGTTAACTTATTTGGAAATAACCCTCTCCAACTACTATAAACGTTTATGAATATCAAACAGCACCCTTTTCAAAATGAAACTATGATGACGCTAGTTACGCAACCACAACAAAAACATGTCATGATGTTCTGTGCGAGTGGCGGCCAATTGGACGGCGCAGTTCTATGACGTCATCATCCAGCGATGGGAGAATTCCACCAATAGCAAGAGGGCTTCTCGGCGGTGTCAACCAATGGGAAGAGGCCAGGTCCATTTGAACGGTGAAAAGCGGGCTTTGTAACGTTTTTTTTTTGTGGGAACTGGAAACAAAGGGAGTGGGACTACATCGCTCACGGAGCACTCCAAAAAAAGCGTCAAACTTCGAACGTTTACTTCAGACGAATATTGGCTACCATTTAAGGTATCTTATATGTGTCATTTGTTTTCTCACTAAGCAGCTGACGTGTCTTGGCAACTTTTAAGCTGTGAAGTAGACATTTAAACGGCTGTTAGCCTGCTAGCCTAAATAAGCTAAGTAATACAAGCCACGTAGTATCAGTAAATCATGTCAACTTTTCCTTGTTTTACGTTAAAGCTTTACTCTTTGTTTGTGTGTGATTTAGGGATAAACACCTTCCACGGCACACTGAGAATACTGATGGTTAAGTTTATATGTAGACTGCATAGGTCCGAGAATGATCTCATTGTACAGATAACCAATCCTACCATTTAGAAATCATTGATTGTGTTACAAATTGATAACAGAAAGTGAACGTTTGCAGGCCTCGAATTTTAACTTTTTAAGGTCATGGCGAGTGTTGTCTTAAAGGCAATTTTAATGTTTCTGAGGGAACTCTCCTGAAGGAATCAGTACTATCTATCTAGGTGTAGTTCTGTTAAGTACCAATCGTATATATGGAAACACTGGTATCTGTGCCTTTTTATAGAATGTGTAGACTTATTTTTAAAGTAAATATATTAAGTTAAAGTACCAATAATTGTCACACACACACTAGGTGTGGCGAAATTATTCTCTGCATTTGACCCATCACCCCCTGGGAGGTGAGGGGAGCAGTGGGCAGCAGCGGTAGCTGCGCCCGGGAATCATTTTTGGTGATTTAACCCCCAATTCCAACCCTTGATGCTGAGTGCCAAGCAGGGAGGTGATGGGTCCCATTTTTAGAGTCTTTGGTATGACCTGGCAGGGGTTTGAACTTATAACCTACTGATCTCAGGGCTATATATATATATATATATATATAATATTTTATTTATTTATTGCTGCTTGTATTTATTTATTAGATGCCTTTTACTGAATATGTACAAGCACTGTTTTTAATATTATGTGACAATGCCTTTTAATCTAACTTTTTTTATTGGCATTTTCAAATAGACAGAAAAAAGTGCAAGTCGAAACAATACAATTTTAAAGTCAGTAAATTATTCACACCCTTTCCCTTAAAACCCCAACCACCCACCCACCCAGGTCACACCAACAAGGGACATATGGCACAGTCATATAGCAAGTAAGACGACAAAGACAGACACTTTCTCACACACACACACATACGGGGCCAGATACAAACAGGCTGAAAGGAGAGAGAGAAAATAGAATAATAATAAATAAAAGGGAGATTATTCCTCATCTGCGTCTGGGCATAAGTCAAGAGAGTTGACATACAGCAAGAAAGGACTCCATTAACTTTCAAACGCTTGAGCCGAGCCTTTTAGCGAAAACCTAAGTTTTTCCAGTTTTAAATTGTAGAGAACCTCTCTAATCCAACGACCGTGTGATGGGGGGCGAGCCAGCTTCCAATTAAAAAAGATCAATCGCCTGGCCAGCAAGGTCGTAAAAGCAACAGCATGTGACAATGTCTTTTATACTGTATTTTGTTTGTTTTATGTACTGTATGTCTACTTGGACGTTGGAGTCTGCAATAACAAGTTTGATGATGATTGATGACTAACGTATCAATTCTCATTTAGGCGTCAACATGTCCCATAAACAGATCTACTACTCTGATAAGTATGACGATGATAAATACGAATATAGGTACGGGTGGCTAATGAGCACGATTTAATTGATGTCACTCAGTCTGAATCCTTATTTCTGTTGTTGCAGACATGTCATGTTGCCCAAGGATATTGCAAAGCGTGTGCCAAAGACCCATTTGATGTCAGAGTCGGAATGGAGGAACCTGGGGGTCCAGCAGAGCCAGGGTTGGGTGCACTACATGATCCACCAGCCAGGTACAGAGTGCTTTAAGTTGACATACACCTACTGACACCCAGCTAGCTATTGACGTAGCATGTTTTGACATCCATACATCAATTTTCTACTGCTTGTCCCTTTTGGGGTCGCTGCATTCGGGCGGAGGGTGGGGTACACCCTGGACAAGTCGCCAACACAGACACATTCACACAATAGTTTGACATGACAATCTCAAATGATAGATGCAATAATAGTCCAATTCTTTCACATAAAGCCATATATAGTGGTCAGACACATTTTAGCTTGAGTTTAAATAAAATATGGTCGTCTAAAATGAACAAATACATGTTTTTAAACCAGGCTATCGTAGCTTTATTATTTTTGTGTTTCTATTTTTAAATGTCTTTGGGGTTTTAATGCAACATACACAAATTGTCTAGGTATATGTGTACAATTTTCAAAATTCATTTAATTGAAACCAGTATTATCAGACAGGTCCTGTTGAGACAATTTCAGTGATATAGGTATAATTTTCCTGTGATAAAAATTACAGTGTTGGCGCTAGGAATATTCAACATGTACATTTTTGGGGTCCAACTTTTTTGTAATCGTTTTGAAAACAAATGATAGATGTATGCATTATCCTGTTATAACTCACATTCTATATAGTGTTCTGGAAAAAGGTTGTCATAAATGTTACTTAATTCATTACAAAAATAATAAGAGAAAACAAATGTTTATGCATATGTAAATTCAGTTATAAACATTCATTCACTTTCTTTACTTCATGGATCTAAACTTTACTGCTGCCGGTATTTTTTTTTGTATATTTTCATTTAATAAGTTGTAGGTGTATTTATTTCAGTATAAAAATGTAAAGTTTTTTGCTTCGGTCATGAAATGATAATGGTGTGCCAGGGCACACATGCATATGACTAATTTAAATGATTATTCTCACCTGTATGTAGATCATCAGTCGTTTAAAAACCTCCACATCTACACTTTCATGGCAAATAATGCCAACAAACTTTGCAAATTTGCAAGTTAGTTTCAATGTCATTAATACAGTGGCACTCGGTGCCTCTAGCATTTCAACTCTGGCTTCGTGATGGCCATAAGCTGTGTGTTCCCCTTTAAGATATGTGGGGTGAGTGACGTGTGTAAGTGAGTGGGCAAGTTAGGAGAGGGAGCGCTAGCATGTTCAGGAGTGTTAATAACATGGTGGGTGTCCGCTTGGCTTTGTGGAAAACATAAATAAAGAGTTGTAACAAATCGACGCCCACGTCATTCCGACCAAAGTGGAGGGTGTGTACCCCTGACAATATATCGGCCCTGGAGGGAAGGTCTCCCCTGCGCTCCTCGACCACGGTCTGGGAGCAGCCTCGTGAGGCTGGATCTTTGAAAATCAGTGCATAAAGGTCATAAAGGTGTTCTTTTTACTAGCCCGTTTACATGGCGTGCAAAACATCTTTCCATCTTCATAAGTGAGCCATTTGCTGAAAAGTGGCCCCTGAAGCCACTTTTCATTGAAGCTTTGCTTCTTGGGTTTATTGCTCCCCATGACGAAAATAACACGTGGGAGTCCTTATACAGAAAATGCAGTATTTGTGATTTGAAAAAACTTTCGGCGAATCAAACTTTTCAGAAATTGTACCGTAAAGTTCATTACTTTGAAGTCGACTAATAAAAATGCAATAAACGGGGACGAAAATTTGACTCGGCAAATATAAGCAAAACAAAACACAGTTTTGACATGGAGAAGGTCGGTTAAAAAAAATGCCAGTCCTTTCTGATTTCAATGCGTAAAAACACACAAAAAGTGCGTTAACGCCAACAGTGAGTTCATTATGGACTTTTTAACCCAGTGAAAAATGCACTAATTTATGGTCAACCTTTTTAATACAAAGTCAATGGGGCTCCAGATTTTAGGTGTGACCTACAATCACAACCATAACAATAAAAATATAATAGCTAAATAAACTAATGACAAAGTTGCACTTCAATATTGAACATGTAGGCAAAAGTTGAGTTGTACATCACTTGACTGACAATCAACTTAGGGCCTTCTTAAACAAAAGTGCAAAGTAACAATATAAACACTACAGTTTAAGCAGATGTGTTAACAGGTCATATGCAAAACAAAATGAAGTCTGGCAGATTCTGAGTGAGGAACACCCACGTGACAGCACGTGTAAATGCTAGTTTTATAACCGTATTAAATGGCAGCATGTCTTTGGCGATGTATTTAACCACACTTTCTGTGAGCGCACGCCATTTTGCTCTGTTTTGTTTACACTGAATTGACATGTTCACCAAACACAAAGTGTTTGCACATTTGGCAAACTGTCTTCTCAGTGTTGATGGGCTCATCTTGTACCAAGGGCTTAAACTGAAATATTCCCACATTGCTGCGGTGGCATTTGGTTTTGTGATCATTTTGTCCATGTTAGCTAACTAGTTGCACTGTGTGATGCTAGCGAGCCAGCAAGCTGAAGTCAAAGACACTTAGTGAGGAAAAGATAATGCACCCCCTTATTTTCATTCCGCTATGGTACAAACGCGCCTTGCCGCTAAAAGTGACGAAAAGCGTGAATGCTCTTGAATCATGCACATGGCGACTTATCGACGTTGGGAAACTTACTGACTTTAAATTTCATTTAGCGTCTGTTAATTGACTAATCGAATATCGGCCCAGGCTAGGGCTGGGCGATATGGCCTTTTTTAATATCTCAATATTTTTAGGCCATATCGCGATACACGATATATATCTCGATATTTTGCCTTAGCCTTGAATGAACACTTGATACATATAATCACAGCAGTATGATCATTCTATGTGTCTACATTAAAACATTCTTGTTCCTACTGCATTAATATATGCTCATTTTAAACTTTCATGCAGAGAGGGAAATCACAACTAAGTAAATTTAGCAAAACTGTATTTATTAAACAGTTCTTAAGCAGTGGCACGAACATTCATGTCATTTCCAAAACAGAAAGTGCAAGATTGTCAGAGACATTTTAAAACAAGCTATAAGTGCACTTTTGTGCATGATGACACACAAGATATTTCAATACGTGTCACATAAAAATGAGCTGCATATCAAATAGTATATGTCCTACGGTGTTGATGTGGAAATAGTTGCTTCGGCATTTAGTTGGTGTGGCACCGAACGGAGATGTTGACATGTAAAGACATATTCCCGCTTGAAGCCAAACCACCGTCAGACGATGGACCCCGTGCTGTTTTTCTTGGGAATTAATTATTCCTCCATTTGTTACCAGATTCGCACCTTCTTTCTCTCGTATTACCACTCAAACCACACCGTTAGCTGTGAGCATCACAGCTAACGTTAAAAGAAGAGCAGGCAGCATCTTGAGAAAATGTCTCACCTATAAGCTACATGAAGGATCCCAGAATTAGTTGTATTTAATAGTTTGCCATATTTAGAAATCATATATTTCATATCAATCAGGCATCAAAACTATGACACCTGCAAAGTGAAAACCATTTCAGGTGACTACCTCTTGAAGCTCATCGAGAGAATGCCAAGAGTGTGCAAAGAAATAATCAGAGCAAAGGGTGGCTATTTTGAAGAAACTAGAATATAAAACATGTTTTCAGTTATTTCACCTTTTTTTTGTTAAGTACATAACTCCACATGTGTTCATTCATAGTTTTGGTGCTTTCAGTGACAATCTACAATGTAAATAGTCATGAAAATAAAGAAAACACATTGAATGAAGCGTGTCCAAACTTTTGGCCTGTACTGTATATCTATACGTATAGATATATATAGAGAGATAAATAGATGGCACCTGATGGCCATAAGATGTAACTGAGCTTTTTGTCCATATAGATTAAAAAATAGTGTTCATGTATGAGACCTAGGGCTGCCAATTATGGCCAAAGTAATAATTAAGATTGTTACCAATATTGTAATCATGATTACTGATTGTTAGGTAAAGCAGTGTTGGGGTGTGAACGTAATACCATCATGTCATTTGTAATGTCTAATAAAAAGGCTATAAACGTTATCCATATATTTAAAGACAAATATTTTTAATTCTTTAATATCAATTTGTCAGCTTTTTGTCATTACGTGATGCCTTTAATGTCTATTTTTACATTTTGATAGAGGGAGGTATATGTTTAAATTATTTTTTAAGTTATGTGCATGTAGATGCTGTATCGGGAGTTTGAGCAGAAATATGCCGTATAGGAATTAACTACACACAATAAAACATTAACACAATGCTGTGTCACATGAATGATTTTTGAAGTAATACCTTTGTGACATGAAAAAAACAAGTAATGTAAAAAAACATGGCGTTTACTTTTTGATATCAAAATAAAACACAAAGCAGTTTGGCTAATGAAGATGAAGTCTAATAAACAAACTTTGTCCTTCTCCAACGCCTCCTGTCAGTACAACAATTTGGCCAACAAAAAAACCCAAGAGTGACACCTCACATCGAATACACAGTCTTCACAGCCTTTGTTCAGTTCGATGAGATGACAAAATGTTTTAGCTAGTATTGATTTTATTTGAACACTGATACAGTTTGCAGTTAAATAAAGGACGAGTGAACATCCCAGTAAATAAACTAAAGACTTTATAAACAAGTTGTGACAACGTTCACGACACATCGCCTGCTGCATGTTTCCTCACTTCATTAACTCTCAGTCACAGCAGCTGATGAACGCTGTATTGAGGAAATAAAAGCAACATCAAAAAGTTTTCTCCGTCGCTGTATACTTTTAGTGTGGGGACAAGTGCGTCTGTCTCCAATATTGTCCACACCTGTCGCTATCTAAACACAGCAGTGCGCTTTTAAGCGCAAGCCGGGAAGCGAGGGAAAATGCCGTTAAACCAAGCGCTTGGCTCTGTTTACTCCGAGGGGAAATCTCCGCAGCAAAGTCTGTCCTTAGTCCGCCATGATTATCAAGCCAAACGACGCTAGTGCTTATTAGACTTAGACTTCCTTTTATTGTCATTTAAATATGAACTTTACAGTACAGATAACGAAATTTTGTTGCATTAGTTTGTTGTAGTGCAGCATAAAAGAGCAATAAGGTGCAGATATTACTGTACAGATAAATATATTGCACTTTTGCATATGCATCCACGTTTATGGATGTATGTTATATTGTCTTTATATTCCAGCGAGTTAATCTGTTTTTGGGGGGGGGATTGAGGGTATTATTATGGTGCATTCAAGAGTCTGATGGCCTGAGGGAAGAAGCTGTTACAGAACCTGGAGGTTCCGCTACGGAGGCTGCGGAACCTCTTTCTAGAGTCCAACAGTGAAAACAGTCCTTGGTGGGGGTAGGAGGAGTCTCTACAGATTTTCTGAGCCCTGGTCAGGCAGCGCCTTTTTGCGATTTCCTGGATAGGAGGAAGAGGAGTCCTTATGATTTTTTCCGCCGTCCTCACCACTCTGCAGAGACTTCCAGTTTGAGGCACTGCAGGCTCCAGTCCAGACAGAGATGCAGTTGGTCAGTAGGCTCTCTAAAGTGCCTCTATAGCAGGGGTGTCCAAAGTGCGGCCCGGGGGCCATTTGTGGCCCGCAGCTAATTGTTTACCGGCCTGCCACACATTCTGGAAATGCTATTGCAAAAATATAAAGATAGACAAAAGAAAAAAAGCAGCCTGCATGGCAGCTTTGTGTCAACATTGCAACTTTTTCTAGTTAGATTTCACCTCATTCTACTTTTTTTAATGTTTCTTTTTGTATTTTTGCAATAGCATTTCCAGAATGTGTGGCGGGCCGGTAAACAATTAGCTGCGGGCCACAAATGGCCCCCGGGCCGCACTTTGGACACCCCTGCTATAGAGGCACTTTAGATTTAGATTTTTTAATTTTTTTTAAGCAATGGCAAAAAAAGAAAAATAAAGATAGACAAAAGAAAAAAAGCAGCCTGCATGGCAGCTTTGTGTCAACATTGCAACTTTTTCTAGTTAGATTTCACCTTATTCTACTTTTTTAAATGTTTTTTTTGTTTTTCTTTTTTTGCCATTGCTTAAAAAAAAATCTGTTGTAATGAATTATTCACCTATTCAAGGCTCCAATTATTTCAAATATCTCACTTTAAAATGTTTTTTGTGGAAAATATTGCATATATTGTGTGGTTGCCATACAAAAACATCAAAAGAGCATAAAACAAACAAAATAATAGTTCAAACGTAAAATTGACAGATATATCTGAAGTTTATCTCGTAACTTAAGTGTTGAAAGTAAAAAAAACATACCGGTAATACAAATGTATCACTTTGAATGGGGCACCTTTTGTATCCTAAATATATTTAATGGGATTTTATTTATCTTTTCACTGTGATTACTCAAATAACAATGAATTAATATCAATGGGTGTCTTGCATTATTGATGTTTTTAAGGCTCTAATTACTTCACATCAAACATTGCTTTCTGAATGTTTTGGGCAGTGGGGGAAATACTGCATATTTCAGTTTTATTATAAAAAACAAAGTTGTCTTGACAGAAAAGGCATAAAACCTTTTTGTTTTTTAAAATTTTATATCAACCTAAAGTTGATATACTGAAAAGATTTACTGTAAGCGTTAAATAAAAAAAATAATTTGACTTGTTTTTAACATTTTAATGACTTAGACCCTTTATGGTCCCCGGGAGCCATAAAGGTACAAAAAAAACAAAATCCATATATTTTGTTATGATTTCAAAATGAAAACTATCAAAATGGCCCCCGCAGGCTTTAATTTTTCCGTGTGCAGCTCTCAGTGGAAAAAGTTTGGACACCCCTGCTCTATAGAATGGGGGGAGGGCGCTGTGCTCTTTTCATCAGACACAAAAAGTGCATGCGCTGCTGAGCTCTTTTTACAAGAGTTCCGGTGTGTAGGGACCAGGTCATATTGTCAGTTATCTGCACCCCCAGGAACTTGGTGCTGCTTACGATCTCCACTGCTGTGCCGTTAATGAAGATGTGCGCCTGACTTCGTGTTGCCTAAAATGCATTAATAAATGACGTTTTTCTGTAATAAAAAAATTAGACGGTATTACTAACCGTCTGGAATTTTATCGCAAATTATCATTATACCGTTTACAGTTTACCTTGTCCATTAACATGTAAAAAGTCTTGCTGCAGATGCCGTTCAATTTTTTAGGGCATTAGGGCAAATGACGAGGGGGTCGCGGCACGTGCCGCAGTTGCCGTGGTTAAATTCGAGCCCTGCGTATGTGTTAGTAATTTCTGGTGGGAAAAGGGGTAGGATTAAATAAGCTTTGCTTTTTCCTGCTCCTTTTAGGGCATGTAGGAGAAATGTAAATATGTGATGTCATATTTAAACCGTGTACATGATGGAAAAAAAATTGAACCTACCAACCAATATTTCGGGGTTGTTAATGGAAACCTTTTCACGTAAATCTATAAATTGATGTAGAAAAATCCCATATTTTTACCTCTTAGACACACATATTAAAGGTGTTTGAGAAATTTTCTGATGTTTTTTGGTGCTAAATTAACCACAGCATTAGTGCCACAAAGAACATGTCGCCGCTGGTCTGACATTTCCTAAAAAAACCAACTTAAAGCCTTGTCCAACTGTTTACTGACATATACTATTCATGTTTTGCTTTACCTGATAAAAAAACATTTTGGTCGATCTCCAATACACTAATTTAACTTACATTAAGTTCTTTCAACTCTCCTTTTCTTTTTGCCCTACAGAACCGCACATCTTGCTTTTCAGGCGCCCTCTGCCCAGCACTAAGTAAAAAAGCCTCCAATGAGTCCTACTACACAAGTGTTCTACATCAACCGACTTGAAAGTAGCCGCCATGCTGTTGGACTACAAAGCTCTTCTTGCGGGATGAGCGACTTGGAATTTTTTTTGGGGGAAGTGGATCATGTTGGACTAGGAGGGGAAACATAACTGTTGTGGCTCGTGGATGTGGAAGGAACGCCACCACGGGGGTATGAAGAAATGGGAAGAAAAAAAAAGACTTCTGCACAACTCTGCGGTTCGCAAGAAATTAACTCTGCTTGTGCTCAATCAAGCTTTGAGTGAGATGTTGCTGCTTGGTAGAAATGCCATTTTGACACTGAACATTATGACATCTGGCCATTTATTTGGCATGTGTATGACAAGCTGCTGTTACGAAAGGCGATTGATCCTCTTGTTCCCCCCACGCAAGAGCATTTACTGTATAACTGAATCTTGGCTAATTGTAAAGTCTGTCAGTGAGCTGAGCAGTATTTATGAATGTTGCCCTTTATGAAATAAATGTCAAACTTTTTAAATCTGTCTCCATTTATTTCCACAGTAACAGCCACACAGTACAATAAGATGCATTCAGGTAAACGAAATACATAAACTGCATAAAAATCGGGATGGGCTGCAAAGTCATCCATGGAATCTATAAAGTACACAAGTATGTTAATATATCCTAGTTGTAAGATGTTATTGTAGCTGTCCTCAAACTGTTTTGTTTTCCAAGTACCACCTCAGAAAACACTTGGCTCTCCAAGTACTACCATGATGACCAACATTAAAATACAGTAGCTTTGGAGGCCTAAATATTAATTAAAAACAAGGCAGAGATTTGATTAAAAAAGCCCATTTAATATTTTTGGCCCCTTTAACATTACAGTTTGAATAGTAACACTTTGAATATTTAAGTAATTCCCTGGCGTATGACTAGATCAGGGGTGTCAAACTCATTTTCATTGAGGGCCATGTCGCGGTTTTGGTTGCCCTCAGAGGGCCGCTTTTAACAATGAGTTCTATATGAATATACATGTGTGTATGTATATAATACATTACCAATATATCTTTTTACGTAAGCTGCAAAATAAATATTTACATTTTATTTTAAAAACTGGCAGCTCAGTCACCAGAATTTTACAGTAAAAGCAGTGTTTTTTTTTTTTTTTACAGCATATAAAAAACTTGAATAAATGGAATGGAAAAACAATACCACTTTTTTACCCTAAAATCTTGTTTTAATGCTTTTAAAAAATATATATATTTTATCTCACTGTATATGGAAAAAAAACAGTACCAAAGTTGATTTTACAGTAAAAAACTTAGTCGGCGGAATTTAATCGTACAATCTATTGTCAATTTTACAGTCTACAATTTGATAATTTTTGTTTTGAAATCATAAGTCAAGAAGGTATTTAAGTACAGTATTTATCTTTTTTCCAAAAAAATTTTTTGAATATAAATCAATCAATCAATTTGTATTTATAAAGCCCTAAATCACAAGTGTCTCAAGGGGCTGCACAAGCCACAACGACATCCGCGGTTCAGCGCCGACATAAGGGCAAGGAAAAACTCACAACATAGTGGGACGTCGATGAGAATGACTATGAGAAACCTTGGAGAGGACCGCAAATCAGTCCATAGTGGATCTAACATAATAGTGAGAGTCCAGTCCATAGTGGGGCCAGCAGGAGGCCATCCCAAGCGGAGACGGGTCAGCAGCGCAGAGATGTCCCCAACCGATGCACAGGCGAGCGGTCCACCCCGGGTCCCGACTCTGGACAGCCAGCACTTCATCCATGGCCACCAAACCTGTGTCCCCCCCCTCCACAAGGGAGAGGGGGGCAGAGGAGAAAAGAAAAGAAACGGCAGATCAACTGGTTTAAAAAAGGGGTTTTAAGATGGGACGTAAATGCTTCTACTGAGGTAGCATCTCTAACTGTTACCGGGAGGGCATTCCATAGTACTGGAGCCCGAATAGAAAACGCTCTATAGCCCGCAGACTTTTTTTGGGCTCTGGGAATCACTAATTAAGCCGGAGTTCTTTGAACGCAGATTTCTTGCCGGGACATATGGTACAATACAATCGGCAAGATAGGCTGGAGCTAGACCGTGTAGTATTTTATACGTAAGTAGTAAAACTTTAAAGTCACATCTTAAAGTCCTACTGAAATGAATGTTTTTTATTTAAACGGGGATAGCAGATGTGTCATACTTGATCATTTCGCGATATTGCCATATTTTTGCTGAAAGGATTTAGTAGAGAACAACGACGATAAAGTTCGCAACTTTTGGTCGCTGATAAAAAAAAGCCTTGCCTATACCGGAAGTAGCACTTTATAAGTTAACCCGGCCGTATTGGCATGTGTTGCAATGTTAAGATTTCATCATTGATATATAAACTATCAGACTGCGTAGTCGGTAGTAGTGGGTTTCAGTAGGCCTTTAAGTGCACAGGAAGCCAGTGCAGGTGAGCCAGTATAGGCGTAATATGATCAAACTTTCTTGTTCTTGTCAAAAGTCTAGCAGCCGCATTTTGTACCAACTGTAATCTTTTAATGCTAGACATAGGGAGACCCGAAAATAATACGTTACAGTAATCGAGACGAGACGTAACGAACGCATGAATAATGATCTCAGCGTCGCTGGAAGACAAAATGGAACGAATTTTAGCGATATTACGGAGATGAAAAAGGCCGTTTTAGTAACACTCTTAATGTGTGACTCAAACGAGAGAGTTGGGTCGAAGATAATACCCAGATTCTTTACCGAGTCGGCTTGTGTAATTGTTTGGTTGTCAAATGTTAAGGTGGTATTATTAAATAGATGTCGGTGTCTAGCAGGACCGATAATCAGCATTTCCGTTTTCTTGGCGTTGAGTTGCAAAAAGTTAGCGGACATCCGTTGTTTAATTTCATTAAGACACGCCTCCAGCTGACTACAATCCGGCGTGTTGGTCAGCTTTAGGGGCATGTAGAGTTGGGTGTCATCAGCATAACAGTGAAAGCTAACACCGTATTTGCGTATGATGTCGCCTAGCGGCAGCATGTATGTACTAAAGAGTGCAGGGCCAAGAACCGAACCCTGGGGAACTCCGCGCGTTACCTTAACATAGTCCGATGTCACATTGTTATGGGAGACGCACTGCATCCTGTCAGTAAGATAAGAGTTAAACCAAGACAAGGCTAAGTCTGACATACCAATACGTGTTTTGCTACGCTCTAATAAAATATTATGATCGATGGTATCGAAAGCAGCGCTAAGATCAAGAAGCAGCAACATAGATGACGCATCAGAATCCATCGTTAGCAATAGATCATTAGTCATTTTTGCGAGGGCTGTCTCCTTTTTCTTGAA
Source organism: Entelurus aequoreus (assembly GCF_033978785.1). Classification (NCBI taxonomy): domain Eukaryota; kingdom Metazoa; phylum Chordata; class Actinopteri; order Syngnathiformes; family Syngnathidae; genus Entelurus; species Entelurus aequoreus. Next base: position 27,457,005 of record NC_084735.1, on the reverse strand, counting down.
AAAGTTTCTTATTTCCATTTTGCATCCGTTCACGTTCTTGTTCTGCAGTGCTGTGTGCTAATGTGCTTCTACACTTGCAGGACCGCAAGCAAAGTCGCAGAGAAAATGCGGACTGGATTTTGAGTGATGTGGGCATTTTCTATATGAACAAGTGGAATGGTTTGTATACCGACGCACTAAAGGGGCTCTCTACCTTACGCTATGAAGTGAGGGGAAACTGAGTGAATAATGACAGGTTATATGATTATTTATTTAAACTCATATTCGGGCCACTTTATAATGAATATGTCGGCATGTATTTGTAAAAAATAAATAAATAAATAAATATAACACCAAATTATTTAGGGGGGCTTAAGAATATTTTAGGGGGGTTTGAGTCCCCCTAAAATAGGCCTAACAATGCCAATGGTTCACAGAGATTGTTAGACGCTAAGTGTTCATTTGACTGCTGTGCAACAATTTTTTTGAGGATTTTCAAAATAAAGGGAAGGTAGTTTACCATTGAATACATGATAATATATTTTGATTTTGATAATATTGAATTTGAAAATATATGCAATTGCATGCAGTACATGCTTTTTAATGTCAAAAGAGAAAGAAATAATCTATTTAGTAAAAAAAGATCAAGCATTTTATTAATGCATATTATTTCTAGGCTTTCACATCACAAAATGTGGCGGGCCAGATTTGACCCCCGGGCTTTGAGTTTGACACCTGTGGACACCTGTGTAGCCTATAATGGTACACGTATCCCGGTTTAAAAATGACTGTTTATAATATAAAATATTTGTGCAAATCTAGGACTGTCAAAAATAATGTTACCAAAATGACAACGTATATCACAGTATTGAGGGTCAAATGGAACACATACATTTTAGTATAATTATTTAATTGTAATTATGTTAACAAAAACTTGAAATAAATATATAATGCGTGTATATATATATATAAACATATATATATGTATATATATATATATATATACATACATATATATATATATATATATATATATATATATATATATATATATATATATATATATATATATATATATATATATATATATATATATATATATATATATATATATATATATATATATATATATATATATATATATATATATATATATATATATATATATATATATATATATATATATATATATATATATATATATATATATATATGTCAACTAATTTAATGTAAAAGTAAATACATCCATCCATCCATTTTCTACCGCTTGTCCCGTTCGGGGTCGCGGGGGGTGCTGGACAAGTCGCCACCTCATCACAGGGCCAACACAGATAGACAGACAACATTCACACTCACATTCACACACTAGGGCCAATTTAGTGTTGCCAATCAACCTATCCCCAGGTGCATGTCTTTGAAGGTGGGAGGAAGCCGGAGTACCCGGAGGGAACCCACGCAGTCACGGGGAGAACATGCAAACTCCAATTATTTCAATATTCAATTAGTTATTAATGTGATTTATTGAATTATTTCATGAAACTGTGAGGATTTGGCTTTCAAAGCAAATAATAGACTTGATGGGCTACTGTGGATGAGAAAATGTGCATATGCTTGCTACTGGATAAGCCTAAATGAAGCTGCTTGTTTTTCCACTAAGTTTTAGCCGTACGGAAAGGATTCTTGTTTTGCTGGAAGGGCAAAGTCTTTAGTTTTATGACCTTTGACATTGCTGCTATCTACCTGTTCACTTGTTCTTTAAAAGTTGCACATTTAAGTGCTTCTGGTTGGAATCGTCTTCTCTTCTAAAATTGGTTTGTAGCCTGAAGCTGAAGTTCTTTAGCTTACATGTAAAATCAGCCACCTGCAATAATATACATCACAATATATTATTTGGTATGTAAATGATAATAGAAACATTCCAAAACGAGTTAAAACAGCTCCAAATTTGGCTGATGACGTATGCAATAATAAATTGCGTAATTTCCCGTTGTATTATTTTCTCAAAACTACCGGTATTATTAATCGACTTGCTCGTTTACAGATAATATCTGCTTACTTTCTGTTGTAACATGGTTCATATATATACTACTGTTAAAATGTCATAAGCACTTATTTGTCTGTTGTTTGTATACTTTACAATAATTTTGGGCGATACTACAAATGTGGGAATCGATCCAATAACAAGTAGTTACAAGGGCAGTATCGGTCAGTATTGGTACTTGACAAATGCTTACTGTTAGCATGCTAACAGGAACTTGACAACTTTTTTTTTTTGCCACTTTTTGTAGCCAAACGCCTCAGAGTCATTTAACTTGGTACCTGACACATGCTAACTGCTAACATGCTAAAAAAAAATTTTTTTAGCAAATTTTTTAGCCGAACGCCTCAGAGTCATATATCTTGGTAGCTGACACGTGCTAACTGCTAGCATGCAAAAAAGTGGTTTTAGCTAATTTTGCAGCCTTAACGCCTCAGAGTCATATAACGTGCTAACTGGTAGCATGCTAAATTTTTTTTTTAGCTAATTATGCATGCGCTTCATAGTCCTATAACTTGGTACTTGATACATTCTAAATGTCAGCATGATAACGTTAGCATTTAAGTTCGGCTTGCGCATTTTATCATCCACACACAATTTATTATGTTTAATGTTCTAATCCGGGATGTGTTTATTTTGTCTTTAGAATGTGTTGCGGTCCGATACAAAACAAGCTGGGGGCCGCAAAAGGCCCCTGGGCAGCATTTTGGTCACCCCTGTTCTAACTTATATCTGTCAGTAGACTCCATATGGAAGCCCTAAAAACTACAACAAAGATGGCGAGGATAAGACACAGTCGAAGTGGAGCCACGTAAATAAGACGCCCACAAAATGGCACATCCTGAAGACATGATCAGAAAGCGGCTTGAATATGGTCTGTAAAACATAATCTATGCAACATTTTGACCAAATAATTGAATTATATTTATATAGCGCTTTTCTCTAGTGACTCAAAGCACTTTACATTGTGAAACCCAATATCTAAGTTACATTTTTAAACCAGTGTGGGTGGCACTGGGAGCAGGTGGGTAAAGTGTCTTGGTTGACTATGTTGGCAGAAGCAGGGATCGAACCTGGAACCCTCAAGTTGCTGGCACGGCCACTCTACCAACCGAGCTATACCGTCCCCCAAACAACCACCATTACATGTTATGTAGACCACAAGGCAGTGTTTTAAATGTGAAAATAATCTGAATTAAGATCAAGCAAATAAAGCACATTTTGTTAGATTTAATGTAATGTTAATGAAAAAAAATCCTTCAAACATTGCCATGGGCCATCAGAGCCAGCAAGACATTCTCTGCGGACCTAACATAAATCAATAAATCAATCAATCAATGTTTATTTATATAACCCTAAATCGCAAGTGTCTCAAAGGGCTGCACAAGCCCACAACGACATTCTCGGTTCAGAGCCCACATAAGGGCAAGGAAATACTCACAACCCAGTGGGACCGTCAATGTGAATGACTATGAGAAACCTTGGAGAGGACCGCAAATGTGGTGACCCCCCCCCCCCCCCCCCTCTAGGGGAGACCGGATGCAATGGACGTCCAGTGGGTCTAGCATAATATTGTGAAAGTCCAGTCCATAGTGGATCTAACATAATAGTGAGAGTCCAGTCCATAGTGGAGCCAGCAGGAAACCATCCCGAGCGGAGACGGGTCAGCAGCGCAGAGACGTCCCCAACCGATGCACAGGCGAGCGGTCCACCCCGGGTCCCGACTCTGGACAGCCAGCACTTCATCCATGGCCACCGGACCTGTGTCCCCCCCCTCCACAAGGGAGAGGGGGGCAGAGGATAAAATAAAATAAACGGCAAATCAACTGGTCTAAAAAGGGGGTCTATTTAAAGGCTAGAGTATACAAATGAGTTTTAAGATGGGACTTAAATGCTTCTACTGAGGTAGCATCTCTAACTGTTACCGGGAGGGCATTCCATAGTACTGGAGCCCGAATAGAAAACGTTCTATAGCCCGCAGACTTTTTTTGGGCTCTGGGAATCACTAATTAAGCCGGAGTTCTTTGAACGCAGATTTCTTGCCAGGACATATGGTACAATACAATCAGCAAGATAGGATGGAGCTAGACTGTGTAGTATTTTATACGTAAGTAGTAAAACTTTAAAGTCACATCTTAAGTGCACAGGAAGCCAGTGCAGGTGAGCCAGTATAGGCGTAATATGATCAAACTTTCTTGTTCTTGTCCAACGTCTAGCAGCCGCATTTTGTACCAACTGTAATCTTTTAATGCTAGACATAGGGAAACCTGAAAATAATACGTTACAGTAATCTGAGACGTAACGAACACATGAATAATGATCTCAGCGTCGCTAGTGGACAAAATGGAACACATTTTAGTGATATTACGGAGATGAAAGAAGGCCTTTTAGTAACACTCTTAATGTGTGACTCAAACGAGAGAGTTGGGTGGAAGATAATACCCAGATTCTTTACCGCAGGGGTCACCAACCTTTTTGAAAGCAAGGGCTACTTCTTGGGTACTGATTAATGCGAAGGGCTACCAGTTAGATACACACTTAAATAAATTGCCAGAAGTAGCCAATTTGCTCAATTTACCTTTAACTCTGTTATTATTAATAATTAATGATATTTATCTTTGTGGAAACACTGATCATCTTAATGATTTCTCACAATAAATATATATAGAAACAGATAAATATCAATATGCAACACTTTATTTTTATATTTTCTCTAAGTGCACATTTTTCAAATTGAACATTTTCAAATGATCACTTCTAAGACAGTCTTGTGAAATCACAATATCCCATTTTAACTAGCTAGCCACTAACATTTTTTAACAAATCATGAATTACTTTGCACCATGTTTGTACAAATAATAACTCATGTAAAATACAAAAGTAAACTCTCAAATTTTTAAATCATGTCACACTTTGAACTGGACACCAAATCTGTTATCTGTTTCTTTGTCAGTTAGTGGGAAGCTTGGCATTGCATGCTGTTAACTAGTGTGTTGTACTCTGGTGTGTAACTTGACACTGCAACTCTGAGTGAGTCTTGCAGATGTGCATCAGTGAGGCGTGTTCTGTGTTTGTTCTTGATGAAGTTCATGTCAGAAAAGGCTGATTCACAAAGATAAGATTTTTCCTCATTGTTTGCGGAACCTTCTTAATCTTTTGGACATATTTTCACAGCAATCTGGCCTTAAGCTTAATTATGATAAATGTAAAATGTTAAGAATCGAAAATCTAAAGGGAACGTCCTTTCGAATGGAATGCAAAGTGCCTGTTTTGTGGACAGATGGACCAGTTAACATACTTGGTGTTGTTGTCCCAGAAAATCTGGAAGATCTAGGCTCAGTAAATTATGATAATCGACTAAGAAAGCTGGACAAAATTATGCAATTATGGAAAGGGAAATCCCTAACCTTGTATGGTAAAATGTCTATTGCCAACTCGTTAATTATTCCTCAATTTATTTATTTGTTTTTGTCATTACCAGCTCCATCACAAAACTTTTTTAAGATTTATGAGCGGAGGGTCTTCGATTTTGTCTGGAACGGCAAACCAGAAAAGATATTAAAAGAAAGGTTTTTTACACAGAGTATGAATATGGGGGCCTGAAACTTCTCAACCTTGAAGCTATGTGTCTGTCTTTAAAAGCATCAATTGTTCCAAAGATGTATTTAAACATTGAGTGGCACACAAATGTCCTGTTGGACAAAAAACATGTACTGTATCAAAAGAAATTGTATCCTTTTTTACAAGTGATCCCCTCCCAGAGAGTCTGCTGGGAAACATCTTCATAAAGGAAACAATCCACTCATAGTGGTGTTTTCAATTTTATGTGCCAGAAAAAAGAGACGATATTTTGCAGCAGTTAATATGGATGAACTCTAATATTGTAATAGATGGAAAGCCTTTCTTTTGGAAAAATATGTTTGAAAGAGGAATCATTTTTGTCAATGATATTATCAATGAGAATGGTAAAATTATGAAGTATGATGAATTTAGGTATGGTGATGCTTGCTCAAGCTTTTCATTTTATCAACTAACTGGAGTAATTGGGAAAAGATGGAAACAAATAATTAATTATGGAACTACTAAATTATTAGTTTGTAAACCTCTAATAAGAAATTCTAGTTGGCAAAAAGGAACTAAAATAAATAGAAAAATATATAGTTTTTATTTAATAAAGTAATCTTTGAAGGCTGCCTCATACAACACAAATGGAAAATGGGAGGACTTTTTTGACTGCCCGTTGCCATGGGATGCCATATTCAAACTAATCTATAAAACCACTATCGATGTGCAAAATCGTTATTTTCAAATTAAAATTATTTATAACTTCTTACCCACAGGGAAAATGTTAAAATTATGGAATATGACAGAGTCAGATGATTGCCGATTTTGTTGTCAGGAGCCTGAATCCACCCTGCATTTGTTTTGGTATTGTCATATTGTGTCTTTGTTTTGGGTGGAAGTTGAAAAAATGTGTTTAAGGATTGGTTTGTTTATGAAGCTTAATGTGGTTTCTGTTATTTTAGGAGAGTTCATTGACAATCATGATTTAGTCAATTTAATTATAGTACTCGGTAAAATGTTTATTTTTAAGGCCAAAAACAGATATTCACTTAGTATTACTTTCTTTAAAACATTTATTCAGTATTTTCTAACTTTAGAAAGTTACATGGTTGAAAACGATAATGATGCCAAAAAACCTTAAAAAAAAGATGAGAAGTCCTCAAAGGCTTATTTTGAAAGTATAATTATGTTTATAGATTATATGATATCTGTTGTTGTGTTCCCTAATTTGAGTGACCTGGACATAATCTGGACTGTACATAAATGCTTATTTTGAAAATGTAATTTTGTTTATAAATTATATGCAATCTGTTGTGTTCCCTAATTGTTTTCTGTGTACATGAATGAAGGTGTGTGTTGCTGAGTCCGACTTGGACATTATCTGGACTGGGCCTGGTTTAAAAAACCCTTTAAACAAATCTAATTTCATTGACAACCTGGTCTGTTGCAGATAAGGCCCTTTTTTAAAAAATAAAATAAAATAAGATAAATAAATAAAAAACATTTTCTTGGATAAAAAAGAAAGTAAAACAATATAAAAATAATTACATAAAAAATAGTAATTAATGAAAATGTTAGTGGACCAGCAGCCTATACAATCATGTGTGCTGCAGGGACTGTGTCCCTGAGTGGGTGTGGATGAGTGTGCATGGGGGAGGTTGTTTGGGTTGATGCACTGATTGAAAGTGTATCTTGTGTTTTTTCTATGTAGATTTAATTTAAAAAAAAAAAAAAAAATTTTTATTTATTTATTTTTTTTTTAAATTTTTTTTTTTTTTTTTTTTTTTTTTTAGAACAGGCCCGCGGGCGACTCATCTGGTCCTTACGGGCGACCTGGTGCCCGCGGGCACCGCATTGGTGACCCCTGCTTTACCGAGTCGCCTTGTGTAATTGTTTGGCGGTCAAATGTTAAGGTGGTATTATTAAATAGGTGTCGGTGTGTAGCAGAACCGATAACCAGCATTTCCGTTTTCTTGGCGTTGAGTTGCAAAAAGTTAGCGGACATCCATTGTTTGATTTCATTAAGACACGCCTCCAGCTGACTACTAAAACATGATCATAAATTGATAAAAGTTATTTTCATTTTTAATTTACTTTCCATAAACATATACAAGTATTCATCATATTCTCTTCATGTCATTTTAGGTTCCAGACAGTGTTGCTGTTTTTCCCGGTTGGAGCTTTCATCCAATCAGAATTTGGCAAGCTTTTTTTTGCCAGGCTGTATGAAATCTGCTCGAATCCTTCTGAATCTGTAGGTGAACGAGGCACATGCAGTCGACAGACAGTTGCAATAGCCAATCAGATCACAAGTTGTTGACAGTAGACCTCCTTGCCTCACATTCGACGTGACATCCTACGGCTCCTGGGATTGGATACTCACTAGTGACTCACGAGTGAGTATCCAATCCCGAGTCGTGAGTTGTGAGTTGTGAGAGCAGGAAGTGCCATGCAGATTGACCGTGCCGCACCGCATCCACACTTTGCCAGCAGGGAAATCTGCCATCCCCTCGCTTTTTTAACCCACGATGGCCGAAGGAGAGCAAAACGTTGGATAGGTTGAAGATTTACTTGCAAGGCCATTTTCAAGGAGGACATTTCAAGGGAAGTTTGACGAGGCCCAGCCGGTGAAAGCGTTTGGCCGCCACTTCCAATCCAATCAACCAACCATGAGCGGTACCCCCTGGCTTACAGCTTCCGGTCGGCAAATTGTGAGTTCAAATATATAATTTATTTATTTTTACACATTTTTAATTTTTTTTACAATTATTTCAATTTTGACAGTACCATGTAGAGCAGACCTGGGCAAATTAAGGCCCGTTGAGTTTTTCAATCTGGCCCGCTGGACATTCCCAAATAATTTGTTTTAGATCTTTAAAGATGGAAACTGTAGCTGCCATTATGATGTGCAGTGATGTTTGCAAATGATCCTAAGTCTTGAACTATACAAAGTATTTCAATGGTTGGAATCTGCGCTTTTGCATGATATACTAGTTACTATGGTAATCTACGTCACAGCAGCTCAGACGAGGCACCAGGCAGTGTGGGTGAGGAGCGTTTCCACAGCGGCCAGCCTGAAAATATGGGTGTCAGGGACGCGGAAGGAGATTTTTACGACCAAGTTCTACAGCTTAGTGATATATCAGATTGTGTTTTTTTTTTTTTTACCCTTCGCGTTCATATTTTGTTGTGTTTGTTGCATTTTTGTTGCGTTTCGCTTGATTGTAAAATATGTTGATGTGTTCATATGTTGTCAATATTCAGTGTTTTATCGGTCATAGTTAATATTGTAAGTCCCACATTCTTCATTTTCATGTATATTCTGGGTGTCTCATTCAGTAAAAAAACATAAAATTCCATTCCCTTTTTTAAAGGCCTACTGAAACCCACTACTACCGACCACGCAGTCTGATAGTTTATATATCAATGATGAAATCTTAACATTGCAACACATGCCAAAATGCCCGGGTTAACTTATAAAGTGCAATTTTAAATTTCCCGCTAAACTTCCGGTTGAAAACGTATATGTATGATGACGTATGCGTGTGACGTCAATCGTTGAACCGGAAGTATTGGTACACCATTGAATCCAATACAAAAACTCTGTTTTCATCTCAAAATTCCACAGTATTCTGGACATCTGTGTTGGTGAATCTTTTGCAATTTGTTTAATGAACAATGAAGACTGCAAAGAAGAAATTGTAAGGGGGATCGGTGTATTAGCGGCTGGCTGCAGCAACACAACCAGGAGGACTTTGACTTGGATAGCAGACGCGCTATCCAACGCTAGCCGCCGACCGCACGGATGATCGGGTGAAGTCCTTCGTCGCGCCGTCGATCGCTGGAACGCAGGTGAGCACACGTGTTAATGAGCTGATGAGGGCTGGCTGGCGTAGGTGTAGCGCTAATGTTTTTATCATAGCTCTGTGAGGTCCCGTTAGCTTCAATGGCGTCGTTAGCAACAGCATTTTTAAGCTTCGCCAAGCTGGAAAGCATTAACCGTGTATTTACATGTTCATGGTTTAATAGTATTGTTGATTTTCTGTCTATCCTTCCAGTCAGGGGTTTATGTATTTTGTTTTTATCTGCATTTGAGCCCGATGCTATCACGTTAGCTCCCTAGCTAAGTTAGCTTCAATGGCGTCGTTAGCAACAGCATTGTTAACCTTCGTCAGGCTGGAAAGCATTAACCGTGTATTTACATGTCCATGGTTTAATAGTATTGTTGATCTTCTGTCTATCCTTCCAGTCAGAGATTTATTTATTTAGTTTCTATATGCAGTTAAGCACGATGCTATCACGTTAGCTCCGTAGCTAAAGTGTTTCGTCGATGTATTGTCGTGGAGATAAAAGTCACTGTGAATGTCCATTTCGCGCTCTCGACTCTCATTTTCAAGAGGATATAGTATCCGAGGTGGTTTAAAATACAAATCCGTGATCCACAATAGAAAAAGGAGAGAGTGTGGAATCCAATGAGCCAGCTTGTACCTAAGTTACGGTCAGAGCGAAAAAAGATATGTCTTGCACTGCATTCTAGTCCATCACTCTAATGTTCCTCATCCACGAATTTTTCATCCTCGCTGAAATTAATGGGGTAATTGCCGCTTTCTCGGTCCGAATCGCTGTAGCTGCATTGAAAACAATAGGAAAATATGAGGAGATGATCAACTGACTACGTCACGCTACTTCCGGTAGGGGCAAGGCTTTTTTTTTTTATCAGAGACCAAAAGTTGTGAAATTTATCGTCGTTGTTCTATACTAAATCCTTTCAGCAAAAATATGGCAATATCGCGAAATGATCAAGTACGACACATAGAATGGATCTGCTATCCCCGTTTAAATTAAAAAAATTCATTTCAGTAGGCCTTTAATGATGACGGCAACAAATAATGCACAAAAACATAAAAATAGCAATGAGCAAATTGAGAGCCAGGAATATCTCTTAAGCAACTAAAACAATAATTTATATTACATAATAATACATTAAAAAAAAAAAGATTAAGGCAAATTGAGCGAGCTGAATGTAGATAAATGGAGCGGAGTAAAAGTAGCGTTTCTTCTCTATAAATATATTCAAGTAAAAGTAAAAGTATTTTGCATTAAAACTACTCTTAGAAGCACAAAGTATCCCAAAAGTTACTCAAGTAGATGTAACGGAGTAAATGTAGCGCGTTACTACCCACGTCTGCCGCCACTAGAGTATGAAGTACAAACAATAAAACATTGAATATTACGAGTATGTGAACCATTCTTACCTTGTTTACTTCCCTGACGACCTCCTTAAATTTTGTAATCAATCGGAAATGTCAAGCCATCCATTCATTTTCTATCGGTGTGGAGAGTGTTTTTGCATATTACCCTTCAAGCCTGCTAAATGGGTTAAATGGGTGTATTTTTGGATTGTGTATGGTACTACTAGACATTTTTTAAAATAATGTCTACATGTTGTAGTTCAGTGGGAAAGTTGTGTGTTTTTGTATCACATATTTTAATGTTCTGTGTTAGTTTCGATGAATTGGACCATGAGTTTGAAAGGTCTGTTTGAGTCTGTGCAACATGAACTAGAGTTATGCATATGGTCAATAATAATCGCTGTGGACCTCTCCTTTCGGCTGGCACGCCGGTATCTTAATTCTTGTTTTAAAAGTAAACTTGGGACAATCTTGCGGGCTGTACTTTGAGGACCCCCTGAATTAAGCGTAACTTTGGTGGACCACTAGATCACAGGTGTCAAACTCAGATGTGGCCCGCAACTTCATTTTATTTTGCCCTCGAAAGCCTGGAAATAATATGTATCAATAAAGTACTGTTTTGATTGATTGAAATTGATTGATTGATTGAAACTTTTATTAGTAGATTGTACAGTACAGAACATATTCCGTACAATTGACCACTAAATGGTAACACCCGATTCGGAGCGACAAAGCGACGATTACCCCATTAATTTGAGCGAGGATGAAAGATTCGTGGATGAGGAACGTTAGAGTGAAGAACGAGAGGCAGTGCAGGGTGTATCTTTTTTCGCTCTGACCGTAACTTAGGTACAAGGTCTCATTGGATTCCACACACTCTCCTTTTTCTATTGTGGATTACGGATTTGTATTTTAAACCATTTCGGATACTATATCCTCTTGAAAATGAGAGTCGAGAACGCGAAATGGACATTCACAGTGACTTTTATCTCCACGACAATACATCGGTGAAACACTTAGCTACTGAGTTAACGTGATAGCATCGTTCTCAAATGCAGATAGAAACAAAATACATAAATCCCTGACTGGAAGGGTAGACAGAAGATCAACAATACTATTAAACCATGGACATGTAAATACACGGTTAATAATTCTCAGCCTGGCAAAGCTTAACAATGCTTTTGCTAACGACGCTGAAGCTAACTTAGCAACTTAGCAACCGGACCTTACAGAGCTATGATAAAAACATTAGCGCTCCACCTACGCCAGCCAGCCCTCATCTGCTCATCAACACCCGTGCTCACCTGCGTTCCAGCGATCGACGGCGCGACGAAGGACTTCACCCGATCATCTGTGCGGTTGGCGGCTAGCATCGGCTAGCGCGTCTGCTATCCAAGTAAGTAGTCCTTGTTGTGTTGCTACAGCCAGCCGCTAATACACCGATCCCACCTACAACGTTCTTCTTTGCAGTCTCCATTGTTCATTAAACAAATTGCAAAAGATTCACCAACACAGATGTCCAGAATACTGTGGAATTATGAGATGAAAACGGAGCTGTTTTGTATTGGATTCAACGGGCTCCGAATACTTCCGTTGCCGTCGTGACGTCACGTGCATACGTCATATCCAAAGGAGTTTTTCAACCGGAAGTTTAGCGGGAAATTTAAAATTGCACTTTATAATTTAACCCGGCCGTATTGGCATGTGTTGCAATGTTAAGATTTCATCATTGATATATAAACTATCAGACTGCGTGGTCGGTAGTAGTGGGTTTCAGTAGGCCTTTAAGTCGGGGTCTACGTAAATCAATTCATGGTACAAATATATACTATCAGCACAATTCAGTCATCACACAAGTTAATCATCAGAGTATATACATTGAATTATTTACATTATTTACAATTGTAAACTGTAGCTTTTCTTATTAAATGTATTCTTTCTTTCTATTTTGGGAGAAAAAAAATATATGAACTCATGTAATCGCAAAATATGTTAACTTAAATATTGTCTAATTATGCAAAAATATATTATCAAACATTCAAACCATTTTTTAAATAGAAATAAATACTAATAATAATGATTTCAAAGAAAGGTTTTTGTCAAATTGTGCAATGTCAAAGTAGCAATAGATTTTATGGTAAAATTATGAAATTTACTGTGGTTTTTACAGCATCTTTATCTCAATGAAAAAAAACAGTACTTTTTTTTTTACTGTAATAAACTGTGGTGCCGTTTTGGCATTTACAGTAATACACAGAAAAATGTACAGTTGTTGATTTGCGGTAAAAAAACACCCCAAACAAACTGGCACCTGAGGTGCCAACATTTTACTGTAAAATTGCAGTTTTTTTTTATTTACAGTAAAAAAACAAATGTAAATTTTACAGTAAAATTCCAGCAACTGAGCTGCCTTTTTTAACCATAAAAACAGCAGTACTGTTTTTCCATTTACAGTAAAATACTCTACATTTGGAGGTTAAATTATTGCAATTTACCATATTTTTTTACATTTTAGTTTACAAAAAAATATACTGATAAAATGCATAAAAAATTGAGTAATAATAGTATTCACTGTTAGAAGCGGACCTCTGGGGCCAAATATAACTGCGATGTGGCCCTCAGTGAAAACGACTTCGACACCTCTGCACTAGATGGAGCCCGAGTGGCACTTGTACCACAGTTTGAAAAACACTGCTTCAAATCGTGCCGCCTCTAAGTGGGATGGTACCTGGGGTGGCCCATCAGATTATAGGGGTGGCACATGGGGTCAGCAACCCGCGGCTCTCGGGCCGCACGCGGCTCTTTAGTGCCGCCCTAGTGGCTCCCTGGAGCATTTTTAAAAAAGGATTTGAAAATAGAAAAAGACGGGGGAAAAAATTATTTTTTGTTTTAGTATGTTTTTTGTTTGACGACAAACATGACACAATCCTTCCCAATTGTTAGAAAGCCCACTGTTTAATATGTTTGTGTGTATGCTTCACTGATGAGAGTATTTGGTGAACATCATTTTGTCCTACTAATTTTGGCGGTTCTTGAACTCACCATAGTGTGGACTGTGACGCAACAAACTGTTGCGTCATGTTTAATCTTCCAGTCATTCGTTGTCTCATCTTGTCCACCAAAAGTTTTATGCTGTGCGTGAATGCACAAAGGTGCGCTTTGTTGATGTTATTGACTTGTTGGAGTGCTAATCAGGCATATTTGGTTAGTGCATGACTGCAAGGTAATCCATGCTAACATGCTATTTAGGCTAGCTGTATGTACATATTGCATCATTATGCCTCATTTGTAGCTATTTTTGAGCTCATTTAATATCCTTTACTTTTAACCTCTTTGTATATAATTTAGTTTTGCATATCTCATGACACATTATCTGTATGTAACATTGGCTGCATTTCACATAGTTGTTTGAGTGCCATGTTGTTCCAGACCACAGCAAACGTTACCTAGCTTGCCAAAGATTGTATTAAATCTATTAAAAGAAGACAGCCTGCCATTTCCTTTAACTTGGACACACACATCTTCACCTTTGGCCATTAAAAGACAGTCATTTCCAGGAGTTATCTCACCTTCTGTGTAGCCTTTGATTTACAAATGTTTTCTAATGTTGTAAAAATGTGTAGAATAAATATTACATTTCAACATTTCTGTCAACGAAGATTCGCTTCAGCCTGCGACATATAGTCATTTTGATAGTAGGCTATTGTAGCTAATATAGACACTTACGTCATCTGTTGCCTTCTTTATAAGACTTATATAAGGCTTTTCACTTTTTGCGGCTCCAGATAGATCTGTTTTTTGTATATTTGGTCCAATATGGCTCTTTCAACGGTTGCCGACCCCTGCCCTAGACAAAGTCAAAATGCATTTTTTTTCAGCATATTGCATAGTTTGTGCGGGAAAAGCGGTTTAAACACAAACGGGATGGCTTCTGGCACTTTGAACCCCTTAAGTGTGTGTTATTCTGCAGAAAACACTCAAAAACCCACAATCCCATTTGCTTTTTTACAGTTTTTTCCAATTGCTTACACACTAAATTTAAAATTTTCAAACAGTTAACAAAGTCTACACACAGTAAACAAAACCACTGTGCAAATTTGCTTAATGTTAGGCATAGACTCTGCTTCACAGTTTTTGCAAAATATTATACACATCTTCACATCTTGCACACATACAGTATAAGGATTGTGATACACACATCTTCACATCTTGCACACAGATAACGATTGTGATACACCCATTTTCACACTTTACTAGGATTGTGATACACACATCTTTATCTCCAGATTTTTTTTCAATTCTTGCTGTTGTTTAAAGGCCTACTGAAATGATTTGTTTTAATTTAAACGGGGATAGCAGATCCATTCTATGTGTCATACTTGATCATTTCGCGATATTGCCATATTTTTGCTGAAACGATTTAGTAGAGAACAACGACGATAAATGTCGCAACTTTTGGTCGCTGATAAAAAAAAGCCTTGACGTCACCGGAGGAAGGACTCCTCACATTTCCCCATTGTTTACAATGCAGCGAGAGAGATTCGGACCGAGAAAACGACGATTACCCCATTAATTTGAGCGAGGATGAAAGATTTGTGGATGAGGAAAGTGAGAGTGAAGGACTAGAGTGCAGTGCAGGACGTATCTTTTTTTCGCTCTGACCGTAACTTAGGTACAAGGGTTCATTAGATTCCACACTTTCTCCTTTTTCTATTGTGGATCACCGATTTGTATTTTAAACCACCTCGGATACTACATCCTCTTGAAAATGAGAGTCGAGAACGCGAAATGGACATTCACAGTGACTTTTATCTCCACGACAATACATCGGCGAAGCGCTTTAGCTACTGAGCTAACGTGATAGCATCGGGCTCAAAAGCAGATAGAAACAAAATAAATAAATCCCTGACTGGAAGGATAGACAGAAGATCAACAATACTATTAAACAATGGACATGTAAATACACGGTTAATAATTCCCAGCTTGGCAAAGCTTAACAATGCTGTTGCTAACGACGCCATTGAAGCTAACGTGGCAACGGGACCTCACAGAGCTATGATAAAAACATTAGCGCTCCACCTACGCCAGCCAGCCCTCATCTGCTCATCAACACCCGTGCTCACCTGCGTTCCAGCGATTGACGGAAGGACGAAGGACTTCACCCGATCATCCGTACGGTCGGCGGCTAGCGTCGGCTAGCGCGTCTGCTACCCAAGTCAAAGTCCTCCTGGTTGTGTTGCTGCAGCCAGCCGCTAATACACCGATCCCACCTACAAGTTTCTTCTTTGCAGTCTTCATTGTTCATTAAACAAATTGCAAAAGATTCACCAACACAGATGTCCAGAATACTGTGGAATTTTGAGATGAAAACAGAGCTTTTTTGTATTGGATTCAATGGGGTACCAATACTTCCGGTTCAACGATTGACGTCACGTGCATACGTCATACATAAATATATAAACATTTTCAACCGTAAGTTTAGCGGGAAATTTAAAATTGCACTTTATAAGTTAACCCGGCCGTATTGGCATGTGTTGCAATGTTAAGATTTCATCATTGATATATAAACTATCAGACTGCGTGGTCGGTAGTAGTGGGTTTCAGTAGGCCCTTAAGTCTGCACATGTAGCCTATACTCTATGCTGTCATTTTTATTTATCTTCAGATTTATTTTCAAACCTTGTTTTTATTTGTCTCAGATTTGAATTTTTACTGCATGTCATTGTTGACTACTGTGATATGTTACTTTATCCGACTGTGGTAAAAATAAATATTTGCAGTTTGCAGCAGTCCTTGAAAAGATTACAGGATATTTTTACTTCCTCTTTAGGTCCTTACGTGTCGGCCCACTTCAAAGTAAACAATGACGATTACTGTGGATTTGCCAATATATTTTGTCAAGTTACAGTAATCATTAATCACATATGCTAAAAGGGTCGGGCAAAATGCCCCAAACGCGATTTCTTCTAGTAAAATAGGTTTTTTTTACAAATGTGTTTTGTATTTATCACTGTTCTGGGTAACTCACTCCAATAGTGTCTTATCATTTGAAGTCTGTGTGAGTGAGATGACAATAAAACGGCATTTTTACAAATGCTTGCTTTATTCGGATGAATGGGCATTTGTTTTGACTGAAGTGTGTCCTTTTGCAAATAATCTAGCAATGAAGAAAATGTAATGTGGTGTTTGGAAAAGTGTGTACATCCTTTTGAAAAAAGACACACAGTTAGTTAAAATTGTAAAGCAAAGCCTTCTGAATCATGAATGCCTTCTCGAGATTCCTTCACTCGCTCATCCCAATGTACACCAAAGGGGCCTGTCTCTGCTACAAATGGATGGACTGCAGGGGGCAGTGCAACACAACAGAGCAGGCAATCCATCCCCCACACCCCACTCCCCCCACACCCCACTCCCCCCACACCCCACTCCCCCCACACCCCACTCCCCCTCCATATCTTGCTGCACAGAGCTTTTGAGTAACATTAATACACTGAACCATCCTTTTTCTTTGTGTACATTCAATTTGCAACAACAACTGTTTCCTTTCCATTGTGCTGCTGTGCCCCACACAAACAAAACCTGTCCCACCTGCGACAGCTTGTATATGAAAGACCAAAAAAATAAAAATAAATAAAAAATAGCTTTGACTTTGCGGCTGCTGCAGTCCGACTCAGCGGGGGTTAACGACACAACTCGCGGCTAATGGAGCAAAGAATGCACAGAGCCTGTCTTGACAATTCAAGCAAAATGTTGCAGAGGTAATCATCGGGCCGGTCAGCAGTCTGGGTCTCCTGCTGAGATCCAGACATCTTTGAAGCCTGAAGGTGTGGAGGGAAGAAGAAAAAAAAACTGGTCGTATCCATGAATCATAAAATTGCTTCCTGTTGCAATCGTAAAAGGCAAATGATAACTTAAATCTGTGGCTGTATTTACAGAACAGCTAAGACGGGCAAAATGAGCCAATTTACGAGGCAGGTGACCTTTACTGGCAATGTGCCTTTATAACATTTACATGTAATCCCATCCCTGTCCCCAAAGCCCCAAAGTTTCACCTCCAGTAAACATTTAGTTGCCCAAATTAGATTTTTTCGGCCCGGCAACTCTTTGCATCATCGATTAAACCGCATATTATTAGACTGACGGAAAGATTTTGCACACGCTTTGTGAAAATGTCAGCAAATGCCAATCAGGAGGCTTTGCTTGAAAAATGACTCGGACAACTTTATCGACAAAACTCTTTGGACTTTTATTTTTTATCAGCCCACCGAGCCTCATTTTAGGCAATATTAATAAAAAAGAGAGGTCAGGTGTATTTTTTTCTATCACGACTCCCTCTTGATAATTGATCTTACCCTCACACTTTTGTCAAACCGCAGCAAGAACATTTTTAGTTATTTTCAATTGGTAGTACCTGGGAAGTACAACAAACTGGAACCTTCCAGACAAATTATAAATAGAATTCGAAAAAGTACCGTATTTTCCGGACCATAGATGAACAGGTCTAGTCAGGTCTATTTTCATACAAAAGGCGCATCGGATTATAGGGCGCATTAAAGGCATACTTGCCAACCCTCACGTTTTTAGCGGGAGACTCCCGGTATTCAGCGCCTCTCCCGATAACCTCCTGAAATTTTCTCCCGACAAACTCCCGGTATTCAGCTGGAGCTGGAGGCCACGCCCCCTCCAGCTCAATGCGGACCTGAGTGGGGACAGCCTGTTCTCACGTCCGCTTTCCCACAATATAAACAGCTTACCTGCCCAATGATGTCATAACATCTACGGCTTTTAGAGAGTAGAGTGCACAACTGCGCACACAACAAGGAGACGAAGCAGAAGAACGAGGAAGTTACAGACATGGCGACGCCGTCGACAAGCAAGATGAAGAAATACACTTGCAAGTTCCAAAACGAATGGAAACAAGAATTTCAGTACATCCAGGACAGTTCGAAGGGGAAGGCATACGGTATGTGTGTTGCCTGTACATTTTGTAGAACAGACTTCTACATTGAACACGGTGGCCGAAATGATATACTCATTCATGAACGGAGAAGTTAAACAGGACAATGCTGCCATCTACTGGATAGTCTCCAGAACACTGAAATTCAAGTATTTATTTTATTTATATGTATAATAAAATAAATATATATATATATATATATATATATCTATATATTCTAGCTATATATATATATATATAGCTAGAATTCACTGAAAGTCAAGTATTTCATATATATATACATATATATATATGAAATACTTGAGTTGGTGAATTCTAGCTGTAAATATGCTCTCCTCTTAACCACGCCCTTAACCACGCCCCCAACCACGTCCCCGCCCCAACCACGCCCCCCACCCCCGACCACGCCGCCCCACCCCCCCCACACCTCCCGATATCGGAGGTCTCAAGGTTGTCAAGTATGATTAAAGGAGTCATATTATTATTATTTTTTGTAAATGTAAAACACTTCCTTGTGGTCTACACAACATGTAATGGTGGTTATTGGATCAAAATGTTGCATAGATGATGTTTTACAGATCATTTCTGACCGTCGCTTCAGGATGTGCCGTTTTGTGGGCGGTCTTATTTACGTGGCTCACCTTCGCCAGCGTCTTCTCCCCGTCATCTTTGTTGTAGCGGTGTAGCGTGCAAGGACGGGAGTGGAAGAAGTGTCAAAAGATGGAGCTAACTGTTTTAATGACATTCAGACTTTACTTAAATCAATAACGGAGCACCGTGGCTCACTAGTGCAATAACAAGGCCGGAACTCTCTAATAACTAAAGGTCCTTGGGTGGTTAATGTAATCTCACTATACCGGTATGTTTTAGCACTTTCATGGCGAGTTTACTGACAGATATAAGTAAGAACTTTACACTACTTTATATTAGAATTGGCAACAGCGGAGGAAGAATGTCCCATAACAAGAAGATAGAGAAAAAGAAGAAGCTTATCGACACGGACTACAAAGACGAAATCCATTTCTACAGTGGAGTCACCCGCTTTCAGGCAGCTACTTAGCATGATAGCGGGCGTCAAACGGCAAATGGCACGGAAACATGTTCCACCTACCTGGACACAGTGGACAGTGAGTACATAAACATGGAAAGCAAGCTAAAGAAGACACTCCAAACTCTGCCTCTGCTCATCATTCAGCACTGAAGGTACACACACTCTGTCAATTCTCTTATATACTCTTTCATTCTAGACTTCTAGAGTGTTTGATTATCACATCACTCTAAATATATAGACTATAAAGTTCACAAACATAAAGAGGGATCCTAGTGGGCC
Organism: Entelurus aequoreus; assembly: GCF_033978785.1. Lineage (NCBI taxonomy): Eukaryota > Metazoa > Chordata > Actinopteri > Syngnathiformes > Syngnathidae > Entelurus > Entelurus aequoreus. The sequence continues at coordinate 27,436,945 of NC_084735.1, read as the reverse complement.
AGGCCAATCTTTCCTTATCTCTAAACTAAAACTGGGGAAATGCATAGAGTGTTCTGGGCTTCACTGAAAACATGATTTTATTTCACAATTCCTTGAGAGAAAAAATGGCCTGGTTAGGCGTGTGTATAGCAGTATGTGTGCTGTATATAGTGACATGACATATAATCATGTCATCTGTGCCTTCCTTGGGTGAAGCCAGGTTTACAGATATGTTGTGACATGTTGTGACATGTTGTTATTATGTGGTTTGTTACTTATGTGTGTTATGTTGCATATATTTAAAATAGTTTTGTCAATTTCTTCTGGCCCAAAATACATTGGCCCTTTGAAACATATCTTTGTCTTTGTGTGTTGTATGTAGACCACATTGACCCCCCTCCCCTAAAGGGTTACCCACCCCGGTGTTCAACTTTCAAAAACTTTGACAGTTTGTTTCGTGCGTAGACAAAACACGAACAGCAACGTATAACAAAATATCAACTTTTTATTGCCCAAACGGCACAATTGAGCTCAGACATATTTCCCGTTCCTGTCTTTGCCGCTAGGCATTCTGGGTAATGCAGTATGAAAATATTTACTTCCGAGTTTACATGTATTTATATATATATATATATATTTATTTAGCCTTTATTCATCCAGGGTAAGACCACTAAGAACATATTTTCGTTCGTAATGCTGCCCTAGCAAAGAGGCTAATATGTTAGAGAAGTTAAAGTGTGATGATAATCTCTCATCTGTTCTCATTTACCAACAAAAAAATTGCGCTCAACAGTTCCCACATGCACTTAACATGTGAGGGAACATAAACGAATATTTAGGCTGGACAAATTTACACAGATAATGTCAGCGTGGGGACGACAGAGCAGACAGTCTTTGGTGGTGTTTCTTTCTGTAATTATAATTATTACTATTATTAGTAATATCAAATCAAAACAGTACAGTAATTTGACAATGCGCTCCAAGTATGGGCTTGTATGTACTGCTACTTTTAAGTCTACGTGGTATAAAACAAGTAAAACATCAATATTGTATTTGTTTTCCAATTTTTGGTTGCAATCCTGTGTTTTTTGAGGTTTCAAGGAACACTTAAAACATTGATAATAAATTGATAATATCATGAGTTGATTCAATGTTATTGAAAATGAATAAGCCTTAAAACATCGCGCCTTTTGCCAAAACTTTCTGATGTTGTCACTTTAGGCTGGGGTTGTGTCAGTATCAATCCACCATCGTTAAATATACCTATGATCCTGATTAATGGCAAAAAAAAAACCTTTTAAGTTGGGTTCTGTAACAACATTTTTTAATATACAGTGTATTGCCCTTATGTGGGATCTGAACCGAGGATGTCATTGTGGCTTGTGCAGCCCTTTGAGACACTTGTGATTTAGGGCTATATAAATAAACATTGATTGATATATAAATAAACATTGATTGAATTAACCTCACCCTCAGTCTGTACAAACCTGATGAGATCAGTGTTCACAAATTTGATTTTTGAGTCCATGTTATTTTTATTCCATGTTGGTGCCATTCATGTTGATCCTGTGCAATCACATGTTTGGAACATTCTGAGCCCAGGACAAGAATCATAACCGCTACGTTTCTGTTAATCCCACAGACTCCTTGAAACCTACGCTTCAAACGCCTCTGTGCGACACTTCTTCTTCGTCGTGTGCGAGATAAAATCCAAATTGACAATCCTTTGGTGTTTTCCTAGTCACAGAATTGTCTGCTTTCATTCATGTTGAGAAGGAATATATGGGTCATTTTGTCCGAATCCGTGTTATTTGACAATAAACATCCATCCATTTTCATATACAATTTCTAAAAGTTTAATTTTAGTAAGCGGGGACAGGTACATTTCCAGCGTTTAAGGTCGTTAAAACTCATCTTTTAGGCCCCATTTACACTAAGCCTAATAAGGTTATCAATAGTGATGGGATCGGCAGTTCTTTTGACTGTACTGAATCACTAGAATCAGTTCCTTAAATTGATTTGTTCAAAAAATTCGTTCACAGAATCACCCCCCCCCCCCCCAAAAAAAAGGGGGGGGGGGGTGCGTAGTACAGACAGTACAGTGCAGACATTCGCGGGAGAAGCACTGCGTAGGGACTCGCGTTAATCTAACAACAACAACAGTTGCAGTAGAAGGGATAATAATAATAATAATAATAATAATATGAATCAGAATTGATCCCCAAGGAGAAATTTATTTTTGTTACAATAACTGTGTAAATAATAACCTTTGTATGTGTACATACATTAGTTATTATTTTTATTTTAAATCTTCTCAAAACAGCCTGCCCTACACTTAAACCCCGCCCCTTCTTTCTGTCTCCTCTACTAGTCTACTCTCATAACTTTATGTGTTGAGATAATGGGGACGTGTGTTTGTTTTCATGTGGCTTGTTTTCATGGGATCGGCAGTTCTTTTGACTGTACTGAATCACTAGAATCAGTGACTGACAACGCCACACTGTGGCCGCAGTTCAGTACGTGAACCGAATCACTTCTGCAGCAGCAGTACAGTTTAATTGCAAATCAGCATTATTATAATGATGATGATAGCTACTAAACAACAACAACAACAACAGTTGCAGTAGAATGGATGATAATAATAATAATAATAATAATAATAATATGAATCAGAATTGATCCCCAAGGAGAAATTTATTTTTGTTACAATAACTGTGTAAATAATAGCCTATGTATGTGTACATACATTAGTTATTATATTTTTATTTTAAATCTTCTCAAAACAGCCTGCCCTACTCTTTACCCTCCGCCCCTCCCCCTCGCGTCGCTGCTGCTCAGCCTGCACGGACTTTGTACTAGTCTACTCTCATAACTTTATGTGTTGAGATAATGGGGACGTGTGTTTGTTTTCATGTGGCTTGAGTCAACATTAGTCGTTAGCTTGGAGAATGAATGGAGAACGGATGCCAATGGCATGAAACATATCCCCGCGACGGGAGGAGAATCACTCGCGGCATTGGGGCAAGCAGAGCAGAGAGCGAAAGCGTTGTCGTTCACTGAGTGATTCATGTCGTTAATCCGCGGTGAACGAATCGTTCGCTCAGTCCCTCCCCCCGCCCTCTCATTGGCTGCGTCGTTCGCTGACGTCGAGGGTTCAGTGAGTCACAGAATGCGCCAGTTCCACTCATACCGGCATGGTCGTGGCGGAGCTCAACTGAACTGAGAAAGGAACAAATCAGTTCATGAAGTGATTCGGTTCAGTACGTTCACTCAAAAGATTCGTTCTTTCGAACGAATCGTTCGCGAACGACACAACACTAGTTATCAAGGGTAAATCACACCTAACCTTATCCTTGTCCACACACAACAATGCCACCGTTTAAGACCCCCGCACCCCTCCGTCACAACCTAGTACGCATGCGTGGAAAATGCCCTCGTCATAGTCACCTCCAGTGTTGCTTTGTGTGCAAGTTCTTAAACTTAACTTATCTGAACAATATCCAGTGTTGTGGTATTTCAATTAACTGGAATCTAGTGTGCTGTGGGCCCTATTGTAGTGAATCACACCTGAGCCATTATAAATTAATCAAATCTTCATTATTATTTATCTTTCTTACGTAAACAATGTGATAAAGAACATTTTACAACAATCAATCTCGGAATATAGATATCTGGTCAGAACACTCCTCCCTTTTTTGCCTTCACCTTCATTGTCCATTCATTTTTGGTGACTGTATGTACTCTGTACCTAGACGTTGAGTCCACAACATACATGGCGGACAATAACTGATACAGTCTGCTTTGCCAGTCCAAATGCATTCGATGTTTTCCGTAGTTTTCCCTCGTCTTCCCTCGACGGCCAGGTAATACAAAGCAGACGCTACTTTTTTTTATCACATCCACGAGAGCTCACATTCTCGTTGACTCTCCTTCGACAAATGGACAAAGTTTTTCGCTAAGTAGAATCACAGCTGACCCGGACATTGGAAAGTTCTCTTGCCGTCTGTAAAGTGTTGTATCCAAAATAGCTGCAATCGCTTTCTCTTAAGGCAGGGGTGTCCAAACTTTTTCCACTGAGGGCCGCACACGGAAAAATTAAAGCATGCGGGGGCCATTTTGATATTTTTTATTTTCAAACCATAACAAAATATATAGATTTTTTTTTTTTTTACCTTTAGGGCTTCTGGGGCCCATAAAGGGTCTCCGTCGCGGATGTAACAGTTGGTTGGGGGGGCGCATAATAAATTAAAATAACATAACATAACATAACGTTATGTTATGTTATGTTAAAATGTTAAAAACAAGTCAAATTATTATTTTTTAAATTTTTCTTTTAACGCTTACAATAAATCTGTATATCAACTTCAGGTTGATATAAAGTAAAAAAAAAAAAAAGCCTTACGCCTTTTCTGTCAAAGACAACTTTGTTTTTTTTTATAGTAAAACTGAAATATGCAGTATTTGGACAATTGTGAAGTAATTGGAGCCCTGAAAAGATCAATAATGCAGGACACCATTGATTTTATTGTCATTATTGTTTTTGATTAATCACAGTGAAAAGATAAATAAAATCCCCACTAAATATTTTGGGATCCAAAAGGTCCCCACTCATAAAGTGATACATATTTATTATTATTTGTCTTACTTTCAAGACTTAAGTTACAAGATCAACTTCAGATATTTCTGTCGATTTTACGTTTGAACTATTATTTTGTTTGTTTTATGCTCTTTTGTCAAAGAAAACTTTGATGTTTTTATATGGCAACCACACAATATATGCAATATTTTTTCCACATAAAACATTTTAATGTGAAATATTTGAAGTAATTGGAGCCTTGAATAGGTCAATAATTCATTATAACATTGATTTTTTTGCCTTTTTTTTTTTTTGAGCATTGGCAAAAAAAGGAAAATAAAGATAGACAGCCTGCATGGCAGCTTTGTGTCAACATTGCAACTTTTTCTAGATAGATTTCACCTCATTCCACTTTTTAAATGTTTTTTTGATTTTTGTAATAGCATTTCCAGAATGTGTGGCGGGCCGGTAAACAATTAGCTTCGGGCCGCAAATGGCCCCCGGGCCGCACTTTGGACACCCCTGTCTTAAGTGTATTCATGTGTGATTTTCACTAGGGTCTGTACATGTAGAGGAAGGAGAAACACGGGCATGTCTGGATGACTCGCCTTCATATTTCCAGTGGTTAACTCCTACAAAACCGCTTTATTATGAAGCTGGCTGTGGCACGTTCTTTCTGGCGTCACTTCCTGTGTGGGGCGCGGTCTTTCTAGCGTCACTTCCTTTCCGAACTCACTTTGTAAACGATCAATGAGTCCACACAAAGCTAAGTGCCGGAGATTCAAGAAATACACGGCTGACTTACCCGTGTAAAAATTTGTCCGAGGAGGGGGACCTTAAACGCCGGTTTAGTGTGGCTGAAACGGGGCTTAGACTAAATAATTATTCGTTTAAGGGGTTATCCGGCTTAGTGTAGACATAGCCTCACTCTTACGCTTTGCTTCCAGGAGACCTATGATGATTTTGATGTACATTTAAAACACTTCCTTATGGTCTAGATCAGGCGTGTCAAACTCGTTTTCATTGAAGGCCACATCGCAGTTATGGTTGTCCTCAGAGGGCCAATTTTAACAGTGATTAATATACAGTATGAATATAAATGTGTATATATCAAACATGTGTATAAATGTCTTTCTTTTTTTACGTACGCTGTACAAAACCGAATCTTTAGATTGTACTGTATAAAACTGGCAGCTCAGTCGCCACACTTTTACTGTAATATGTACAGTTTTTTTTTTTTTTTTTTTTTTACAGCATATAAAATAAAAAAATACATGGAATGAAATTAAATGGAATGGAAGAACGGTACCACTGTTTTTTTAACGTAAAAATTCATGCACGTTTTTTTTACTGTAAAATCTACGGTTTTATGTTTTATAGTGTATTATTACTCTATATTGAAAGTGGATTTTACTGTAAATTTTTTTTACTGTAAAATTTTTACATGAACAGTTTGTTGGGTTACTTGCTTTGAAATCATAAGTCAAGCAGATATTTAAGTAGTTATCTTTATTTGAACAATACCATTGTTTTGAAATGTATGATGATATAATCAATCAATCAATCAATCAATCAATCAATCAATGTTTATTTATATAGCCCTAAATCATATTTTGTTTTATTATTAGAGATGATTAAAGTGTAAATATATGTAATTGTTTTTATTTTTTTTAATTATTATTATTTTTTTAAATATTTTATATTTATATATTTATATTTATATATAATATATATATTTATATATGTACATATATATTTATATTTATTTATATTCATATTTTATATTTATATTTTATATTTATATTTTATATTTATATTTATTTATATTTATTTATATTTATATTTTATTTATTTTTATATTATTTATTTTATTATTATTATTTATTTTTGTAATACATTTATTAAGAAAAGATAAGGTATTTTATTTACACATATTGTTTCCACGCTTTCGGGGGCCACACAAATTGGTGTGGCGGGCTAGATCTGGTTCTCGGGCCTTGAGTTTGACACCTGTGATCTAGTTGATATGTATTGCATAAGTTTTGGTGTAAATTTTGCGTGAATTTAAAAAAATGGCTCCACTGCCACTTTTACGACCTGTTTTTTTTAAGGCTGTCTGCAAGATGTTCGATTGTGGAGGCATTCCCAAATTGCAAATGAAAGCACGCTACACTCCATCCAAAAATATCACAATTTATATTATGACAATATTCAATGTTTAAATATATATCTTGAAGTTGTCACGACTATTTTCCCCCAGACACGATTGAAAAGAAACGTCATGAACATTATATAGATTAGAGGTCCCTTAACTACAGCTCGCAGGCTGGATCTGCCACACCAACATCCACAATCTGGCCTGTGGGACGTCTTAAGTTAAAAAAAATAAAAATTAAATAAATATATATATATGTATGATGTATGTATATATGTATGTATATACTATATAAATTAGGGGTGTAACGATTCACTTTAACGATGATTCGATTCAGTATTTGTGGTTGCCTATATGATTCAGGAACTATATATTTTTTTAGAATGGTTTGATCCGAAACGTTTCAGTGAGTTGAAATCGATTCAGTAAATGATAAATGGGTTATACTTGTATAGCTCTTTTCTACCTTCAAGGCACTCAAAGCGCTTTGACACTATTTCCACATTCACCCATTCACACACACATTCACACACTGATGGCGGGAGCTGCCATGCAAGGCCCTAACCACGACCCATCAGGAGCAAAAGTGTCTTGCTCAAGGACACAACTAGGTTGGTAGAAGCTGGGGATCGAACCAGGAACCCTCAGGTTGCTGGTACGGCCACTCTCCCTGCCGCGCCACGCCGGTGTGTTCATGATCAATTCATGATATTGTCTTGTGGCGTTTGTGTTTGTTGTGACCTTTCTCAGCCACCGTAGCTATCCGCCATTTTTGTTTTGATCAAGTCACAGACAGCCAGTATAGACTTAACGTTTAACGTCCTTATTTTTAAAAGTGTTCAACTCCATATAAAGTCTGCCGTTCTTAAATCCAATGTTTTTCTTTTTCCTAGTATTGATAAAATCAATCAATTCCCTTTTAAAATGATCTTGGCTCAATACCTGTCTTCCGGAAGGTAAACTTGCCGAGTACAGATCAATATACTTGAAACTTAGGAAAATAAATATATATATGTACACTGTACAGTATGTATGTGTGTATGTACAGTATGTATGTACAAACCTCGTTTCCATATGAGTTGGGAAATTGTGTTAGATGTAAATATAAACGGAATACAATGATTTGCAAATCATTTTCAACCCATATTCAGTTGAATATGCTACAAAGACAACATATTTGATGTTCAAACTTATAAACATTTTTTTTTTTGCAAATAATCATTAACTTTAGAATTTGATGCCAGCAACACGTGACAAAGAAGTTGGGAAAGGTGGCAATGAATACTGATAAAATTGAGGAATGCTCATCAAACACTTATTTGGAACATCCCACAGGTGAACAGGCAAATTGGGAACAGGTGGGTGCCATGATTGGGTATAAAAGTAGATTCCATGAAATGCTCAGTCATTCACAAACAAGGATGGAGCGAGGTTCACCACTTTGTCAACAAATGCGTGAGCAAATTGTTGAACAGTTTAAGAAAAACCTTTCTCAACCAGCTATTGCAAGGAATTTAGGGATTTCACCATCTACGGTCCATAATATCATCAAAGGGTTCAGAGAATCTGGAGAAATCACTGCACGTAAGCAGCTAAGCCCGTGACCTTCGATCTCTCAGGCTGTACTGCATCAACAAGCGACATCAGTGTGTAAAGGATATCACCACATGGGCTCAAGAACACTTCAGAAACCCACTGTCAGTAACTATAGTTGGTCGCTACATCTGTAAGTGCAAGTTAAAACTCTCCTATGCAAGGCGAAAACCGTTTATCAACAACACCCAGAAACGCCGTCGGCTTCGCTGGGCCTGAGCTCATGTAAGATGGACTGATACAAAGTGGAAAAGTGTTCTGTGGTCTGACAAGTCCACATTTCAAATTGTTTTTGGAAACTGTGGACGTCGTGTCCTCCGGACCAAAGAGGAAAAGAACCATCCGGATTGTTATAGGCACAAAGTTGAAAAGTCAGCATCTGTGATGGTATGGGGGTGTATTAGTGCCCAAGACATGGGTAACTTACACATCTGTGAAGGCGCCATCAATGCTGAAAGGTACATACAGGTTTTGGAGCAACATATGTTGCCATCCAAGCAACGTTACCATGGACGCCCCTGCTTATTTCAGCAAGACAATGCCACGCCACGTGTTACATCAACGTGGCTTCATAGTAAAAGAGTGCGGGTACTAGACTGGCCTGCCTGTAGTCCAGACCTGTCTCCCATTGGAAATGTGTGGCGCATTATCAGAATCAGAGTAGTTTTAGTTTTATTGCCAACTTAAGCTGTACATCAAGCAAGAATGGGAAAGAATTCCACCTGAGGAGCTTAAAAAATGTGTCTCCTCAGTTACCAAACGTTTACTGAGTGTTGTTAAAAGGAAAGGCCATGTAACACAGTGGTGAACATGCCCTTTCCCAACTACTTTGGCACGTGTTGCAGCCATGAAATTCTAAGTTAATTATTATTTGCAAAAAAAAAAGAAAGTTTATGAGTTTGAACATCAAATATCTTGTCTTTGTAGTGCATTCAATTGAATATGGGTTAAAAAGTATTTGCAAAAAATTGTATTCCGTTTATATTTACATCTAGCACAATTTCCCAAATCATATGGAAACGGGGTTTGTATGTATGTATGTATGTACTGTATGTATGTATGTACTGTATGTAGGGCAGATGACAAAGAGTCTTCCCTTCCTCATGTGTGTTAACATATTTGAACTGTCAAAATAAAAAATATTAGCCGTATCGTCTATTCAGCAATATAATTGTATAATTTTATAGTTGCTGAATGACTTAAGGGGCTTATCAAACCAAATTTAACTGATGTGTTTTGGTGTCTGCTGGCGTTTAAGAAAAAAAAAACTGTTTGTTTTTGTCACGACGGGGGGCTCGCAGCTTGCTGCGAGGTTTGTTTTCCCGGGATGCAAACGGATCACTCCGGACAGGACTTGCAGGTAGGAACATATTTTAATCTTCTCAAGAAATCTTGGCGTGGAACAAACACGAAACTGTGGCATGAAACAAACAGCATAAACTATGGCGTGGAACAAAAACGAAACTGTGGCATGAAACAAACACGACTTACTTGGCCAGGCATGAAGTAAACACTTAGCGTAAACTATGGGATTGCAATGATGCCAGGCCGACTGACTCGCAAAGGCAGGCTTAAATAATGTCTCATGATTAGAGCCAGGTGAGCGTCCCGAACACAAGAGGCAGGTGAAACTAACACGCAACCACGGCAACCAAAACAAACAAGAGTGCACAAAAACAGGAACTAATTGAGTCCAAAACTAACAGAACATAACAAAAACATGATCCGGACCACAGATCATGACAGTTTTTTGAGTTTAGGAAATGTATCATTATGATATATCCATATGCAATATGTATTTTGTTTCATTTGAAATGATTACAGATACATGAATGCGCTGCTGTTGTGATAGTCCACTGCCTTCCTGCAGATCACGCGTTGATTGTGAAGCTGTATTACAGATTATAGATGTGTGCTGCTAGTTCAACAATACAACAATCAGGTTGGAGAGCATAATTACATTGAAAGGTCAGGGGCGGACCGGTACTTTTCAGAGGCGGTATATGATTCATTAGTATCGCGGGACCATACTAATACCGGTATATCGTACAACCCTAATCCATAGTCATGTTGGAAGCAGACTGCGGATGGTCTTTAGCCGCTAGCTAGCTAGCCATGTCTTAAAGCACCTCTCCCTGAGGGCGTTTCAGTGTCATAACTTCACCTTTATCTTTAGTTTTTAAGCCAAAATGCGTCCGTTCTCCCTTTTCTGTCTACACACCATGTCTTCTTGTAAGTACTCTGTGATTGTGCACTGTGGAACATGCTCGTCTGCTCGTAAACCAGCAATGTCACGACGTGACAACGACAGGGGCAGGGGGTATTATGCCGAATAATATTAATTAGTATCACGGTATTATACTAAAACCGGTATACCTTACAACCTTATCTGTAAGTGTGTTTTCATGCATATCTCTACATGCTATTGTAATGTAATCAAGCTAGCGTTGTTAGCGTGAGCTAATATGCTAACAAGTATACAAGTGTCTGTGTTAACTTACAATGGCATTCCTTTTGTATTGTTTCAGTTTCATAAAGTCCCCGAAACGTCGCTGTGGAGTTAATGAGTCCGTTCAGCTGATTGGAGAGCTAGCTTCCGCAGCCAGTGGGTCCATGACGATGACTTTTGTTTAATCAGCCGTTTTACGAGCACCATTTGGAAACAATTAAGGTATGCAAATAAACTAGAGATGTCCGATAATATCGGACTGCCGATATTATCGGCCGATAAATGCTTTAAAATGTAATATCGGAAATGATCGGTACCGGTTTCAAAATTATCAGTGTCGGTCTCAAAAAGTAAAATGTATGACTTTTTAAAACGCCGCTGTGTACACGGACGTAGGGAGTAGTACAGAGCGCCAATAAACCTTAAAGGCACTGCTTTTGCATGCCGGCTCAATCACATAATATCTACAACTTTTCACACACACAAGTGAATGCAAGCCATACTTGGTCAACAGCCATACAGGTCACACTGAGGGTGTCCATATAAACAACTTTAACACTGTTACAAATATGCACCACACTATAAACCCACACCAAACAAGAATGACAAACACATTTTGGGAGAACATCCGCACCGTAACACAACATAAACACAACAGAACAAATACCCAGAACCCCTTGCAGCACTAACTCTTCCGGGACGCTACAATATACACCCCCGGCTACCCTCAACCCCGCCCACCTCAACCTCCTCATTCTCTCTCAGGGAGAGCATGTCCCAAATTCCAAGCTGCTGTTTGGAGGCATGTTAAAAAAAATAATGCACTTTGTGACTTCAATAATAAATATGGCAGTGCCATGTTGGCATTTTTTTCCACAACTTGAGTTGATTTATTTTGGAAAACCTTGTTACATTGTTTAATGCATCCAGCGGGGCATCACAACAAAATTAGGCATAATAATGTGTTAATTCCACGACTGTATATATCGGTATCGGTAATTAAGAGTTGGACAATATCGGAATATCGGATATCGGCAAAAAAGCCATTATCGGACATCTCTAAAATAAACATTAACAAAATCTTTCGTGTCGGTATATATCTGCGGTTCACAGCCCGGTGCGGCTAATATATGTAAAAATATTTATTTTTTCAAACATTTGATAGGTGTGGCTTTAATAGCGGTGCGCTCTGTAGCCTGGAAAGTACGGGAGATCAGGCCCTTCGTAATTTACTGTTCCAAACTGTACCGCTGCAATAGGTTGAAATTGGTAAATTGGAGTTTTATCACATGTCCACCCTTTGAGAAAACTCTCACAAATATAGGAAAATATTATAAATGACTTTTTGTACCGTGACGGTACGCCGTAATGGATCTCATTGGATGGTGACAGTGTACCTAATGTAGTGGAATGGAATGAAAGGTGCTGCCGGGAGTGCAATGTGGTGAGTGTGATGGAGGATAACAGGGTGACAGGATGTGCTCGAGGTGGTGTAATATTCACAGGGACTGAGGGCGGGTTAAAAGGTGAGACAGGAGTGATTGGTCAAAAAAGTACAAAAGGAGTGAGCAAGGCGAGAAAGAAGGTCAGACTGTGATTGAGAAAGGACGGGGGGGTGTTTATGTCTAGGTGTCATCAGCACAGCGGGGGGTTGTGTGTGTGTGTGTGTGTGTGTGTGTGTGTGTGGGGGGGGGGGGTTACTTCTAGAAGATGAGAGAGCTGTTTGGGATGATGGAACAAAAAAAGACCCACAAAAATTGCTCCATTAGAGTGTCCACTTTCTTGATCAAGCTCCAATAGTTCACAAGACCCATCTGTCAAAAGCAGATGCAAAAATATCAATCAATAATCTGCAGCCAGCAGACGTCCTGTGATGAATTATTCATTTGAGAATGTATTATTTAGTCTCTTATTGACGATGGAAATAGGAAATGCTTTGCCGTCTCCTGCGACTCACAACGTTCAGGTAAACCATGCACTCTAAATTATTTAGGCAATTTTCCCCGCGCAAGAACACAACAAATCAGGCGGCAAACAATGGGCGTCTGATTGGATTAGCTCCTGCCACTGCAGCCGAAAGACCACTTTTACGTACAAGTGCACACGGCACATCTTGTTTCCATTTCTCTCATCTCAGATTGGAAATAATCACACTTTCACTCTTGTGTTTAAGTGGTCCCGATAGGACGGTACAATTGGCAGCGCCGGGACTAAATGAGGACATAAATTAAACTTCAGAGCCGGTCGTGTTAAACATCGCATTAAAGTCGCTGAACCGTGGCGGTGAGGCTGTGAAGGGGATAACTTGTATGAAATAGACACCTGTGAGGAAAGTTGGACACCTTTTAGATGCTCTGGATTATATTTGACGCTTTACTGTTCCTAAACGTCGTGTTGAAATGAAGGGGTTCCAATTTGAGCCCTTTTACTGTTGGCGGTGAACAGTGTGGAAAAGGCTATCCCACAATAGAAGTGCGACCATTTACAAACCCCATTTCCATATGAGTTGGGAAATTGTGTTAGATGTAAATATAAACGGAATACAATGATTTGCAAATCATTTTCAACCCATATTCAGTTGAATATGCTACAAAGACAACATATTTGATGTTCAAACTGATAAACATTTTTTTTTTTGCAAATAATAATTAACTTAGAATTTCATGGCTGCAACACATGCCAAAGTAGTTGGGAAAGGGCATGTTCACCACTGTGTTACATGGCCTTTCCTTTTAACAACACTCAGTAAACGTTTGGGAACTGAGGAGACACATTTTTGAAGCTTCTCAGGTGGAATTCTTTCCCATTCTCGCTTGATGTACAGCTTAAGTTGTTCAACAGTCCGGGGGTCTCCATTGTGGTATTTTAGGCTTCATAATGCGCCACACATTTTCAATGGGAGACAGGTCTGGACTACAGGCAGGCCAGTCTAGTACCCGCACTCTTTTACTATGAAGCCACGTTGATGTAACACGTGGCTTGGCATTGTCTTGCTGAAATAAGCAGGGGCGTCCATGGTAACGTTGCTTGGATGGCAACACATGTTGCTCCAAAACCTGTATGTACCTTTCAGCATTAATGGCGCCTTCACAGATGTGTAAGTTACCCATGTCTTGGGCACTAACACACCCCCATACCATCACAGATGCTGGCTTTTCAACTTTGCGCCTATAACAATCCGGATGGTTCTTTTCCTCTTTGGTCCGGAGGACACGACGTCCACAGTTTACAAAAACTATTTTAAATGTGGACTCGTCAGACCACAGAACACTTTTCCACTTTGTATCAGTCCATCTTAGATGAGCTCAGGTCCAGCGAAGCCGACGGCTTTTCTGGGTGTTGTTGAAAAACGGTTTTCGCCTTGCATAGGAGAGTTTTAACTTGCACTTACAGATGTAGCGACCAACTGTAGTTACTGACAGTGGGTTTCTGAAGTGTTCCTGAGCCCATGTGGTGATATCCTTTACACACTGATGACGCTTGTTGATGCAGTACAGCCTGAGGGATCGAAGGTCACGGGCTTAGCTGCTTACGTGCAGTGATTTCTCCAGACTCTCTGAACCCTTTGATGATATTACGGACCGTAGATGGTGAAATCCCTAAATTCCTTGCAATAACTGGTTGAGAAAGGTTTTTCTTAAACTGTTCAACAATTTGCTTACGCATTTGTTGACAAAGTGGTGACCCTCGCCCCATCCTTGTTTGTGAATGACTGAGCATTTCATGGAATCTACTTTTATACCCAATCATGGCACCCACCTGTTCCCAATTTGCCTGTTCACCTGTGGGATGTTCCAAATAAGTGTTTGATGAGCATTCCTCAACTTTATCAGTATTTATTGCCACCTTTCCCAACTTCTTTTTCACGTGTTGCTGGCATCAAATTCTAAAGTTAATGATTATTTGCAAAAAAAAAAAATGTTTATGAGTTTGAACATCAAATATGTTGTCTTTGTAGCATATTCAACTGAATATGGGTTGAAAATGATTTGCAAATCATTGTATTCCGTTTATATTTACATCTAACACAATTCTCCAACTCATATGGAAACAGGGTTTGTATATAATTTGTCGATAATAGTCAAGTGCCTCGTGTTTTTCCGAATCCGAGTCAGGAAAACAAGATCAGATTTATCATCAGCAACACTGTGAAAGTGCGTCAAAAACATAATAGTTTGCTTAATTTAAAAAGCGGAAATTATGTCTTTGTGAGTGTATGGCACACTCACTACCTGTATTGACACTATTATTGTGTTACTGTTTCGTTTTGGTTGTCTGCTCTCTGCTAGACTAAAAATGTCACTACATTCAACCTGCAAATTACAAAACCCAAATCCAGTGAAGTTGGCACGTTGTGTAAATGGTAAAGAAAAACAGAATACAATGATTTGCAAATCCTTTTCAACTTATATTCAATTGAATAGACTGCAAAGACAAGATACTTAACGTTCGAACTGGAAAACGTTGTTATTTTTTTGCAAATATTAGCTCATTTGGAATTTGATGCCTGCAACATGTATCAAAAAAGCTAGCACAAGTGGCAAAAAAGACTGAGAAAGTTGAGGAATGCTCATCAAACACTTATTTGGAACATCCCACGGGTGAACAGGCTAATTGGGAACAGGTGGGTGCCATGATTGGGTATAAAAGCAGCTACCATGAAATGCTCAGTCATTCACAAACAAGGACGGGGCGAGGGTCACCACTTTGTGAACAAACGCGTGAGCAAATTGTCGAACAGATTAAGAACAACATTTCTCAACCAGCTATTTTAAGGAATTTAGGGATTTCACCATCTACGGTCCGTAATATCATCAAAAGGTTCAGAGAATCTGGAGAAATCACTGCACTTAAGCGATGATATTACGGACTTTCGATCTTTCAGGTGGTACTGCATCAAAAAGCGACATCAGTGTGTAAAGGATATCACCACATGGGCTCAGGAAGACTTCAGAAAACTACTGTCAGTAACTACAGTTTGTCACTACATCTGTAAGTGCAAGGTAAAACTCTACAATGCAAAGCGAAAGCCATTTATCAACAACACCCAGAAATGCCGCCCGGTTCGCTGGGCCCGAGCTCATCAAAGATGGACTGATGCAAAGTGGAAAAGTGGTCTGTGGTCTGACGAGTCCACATTTCAAATTGTTTTTGGAAACTGTGGATGTCGTGTCCTCCGGAACAAAGAGGAAAAGAACCAACTGGATTGTTCTAGGTGCAACGTTCAAAAGCCAGCATCTGTGATAGTATGGGGGTGTATGGGTAACTTACACATCTGTGAAGGCACCATTAATGCTGAAAGGTACATACAGGTTTTGGAGCAACATATGTTGCCATTCAAGCAACATAATCATGGACACCCCTGCTTATTTCAGCAGGACGATGCCAAGCCACGTGTTACAACAGCGTGGCTTCATATTAAAATAGTGCGGGTACTAGACTGGCCTGCCTGTAGTCCAGACCTGTCTCCCATTGAAAATGTGTGGCGCAATATGAAGCATAAAATACCACAACGAAGACCCCGGACTGTTGAACAACTTAAGCTGTACATCAAGCAAGAATGAGAAATAGTTCCACCTGAAAAGCTTCAAAAATTGGTCTCCTCAGTTCCTAAACGTTTACTGAGTGTTATTAAAAGGAATGGCCATGTAACACAGTGGTGGCATCTTTTTTGCAATGTGTTGCTGCCAAATAACTTCTAAGTTAATGATTATTTGCAAAAAAAAAAAAGGAAGTTTCTCAGTTCGAACATTAAATATCTTGTCTTTGCAGTCTATTCAATTGAATATAAGTTGAAAAGGATTTGCAAATCATTGTATTCTGTTTTTATTTACGAATTACACAACGTGCCAACTTCACTGGTTTTGGGTTTTGTACAAACGTAGTTGTGCAGCTCCTGTACAGTTAATTAAGCCTTTGAGTAGGGCTTGCAATCTTTGGGCACTTCACAATTCAATAACGAATCAAGGGCTACAATGCAATTATAGATAACTTCAGTGAGACTATTGCTGAAGTGAAAAAAACATGTAATATTTTGTTTTTTTTATTTCACATTTAAACTGGTTTAGTGGTTAGCATGGATTTCCCCCCTCCTGCCTGTGTATTTACTCTTTGTGTGTCCTTGCTATTTCCACATTTTAGAGCTGTCTTTATTACTGTTTTTTCCAGGCTATAAGCCGCACCCACCAAATTTTATAAGAAAAAATTAGTTTTCAATATATTAGCTGTAACAGACTATGAACCGTAGATATACAAGTTGTGAAATTAGTTATTTACACAGAAAGATTTTGTAAATTTTTATTTACATATCTTAATTGTTTCCAAACATTGTCTGTAACACGGCAGTAAAACAAACCAGACGTCATCGCCATGGTCCTGCTAGCTGCAGAAGCTAGCTCTCCAATCAGCTAAATGGACTCAATAAATTCACGGTGACATCTTGGGGAATTTACGAAACTAACACATTACAAAAATAATGCCATTGTAACTTAATTGTACTAACACAGACACTTGTAAACATGTTAGATTATTTGCTAATGCTAACGACGCTAGCTTCATTACATTACGATAGCGCACACAAATATGCATGAAAACACTCCTACAGACATCACACATGGGACGGTTTAGTACGTAAAAATTGTTTTAGTTACAAACCCCGTTTCCATATCCATCCATCCATTTTCTACCGCTTATTCCCTTCGGGGTCGCGGGGGGCGCTGGAGCCTATCTCAGCTACAATCGGGCGGAAGGCAGGGTACACCCTGGACAAGTCGCCACCTCATCGCAGGGCCAACACAGATAGACAGACAACATTCACACTCACATTCACACACTAGGGCCAATTTAGTGTTGCCAATCAACCCATCCCCAGGTGCATGTCTTTGGAGGTGGGAGGAAGCCGGAGTACCCGGAGGGAACCCACGCAGTCACGGGGAGAACATGCAAACTCCACACAGAAAGATCCCCAGGCTGGGATTGAACTCACGACTACTCAGGACCATCGTATTGTGAGGCAGACGCACTAACCCCTCTTCCACCGTGCTGCCGTTTCCATATGAGTTGGGAAATTGTGTTAGATGTAAATATAAACGGAATACAATGATTTGCAAATCCTTTTCAACCCATATTCAGTTGAATGTGCTACAAAGACAACATATTTGATGTTCAAACTGATAAACATTTTTTTTTTTGCAAATAATCATTAACTTTAGAATTTGATGCCAGCAACACGTGAAAAAGAAGTTGGGAAAGGTGGCAATAAATACTGATAAAGTTGAGGAATGCTCATCAAACACTTATTTGGAACATCCCACAGGTGAACAGGCAAATTGGGAACAGGTGGGTGCCATGATTGGGTATAAAAGTAGATTCCATGAAATGCTCAGTCATTCACAAACAAGGATGGGGCGAGGGGCACCACTTTGTCAACAAATGCGTGAGCAAATTGTTGAACAGTTTAAGAAAAACCTTTCTCAACCAGCTATTGCCAGGAATTTAGGGATTTCACCATATACGGTCCGTAATATCATCAAAGGGTTCAGAGAATCTGGAGAAATCACTGCACGTAAGCAGCTAAGCCCGTGACCTTCGATTCCTCAGGCTGTACTGCATCAACAAGCGACATCAGTGTGTAAAGGATATCACCACATGGGCTCAGGAACACTTCAGAAACCCACTGTCAGTAACTACAGTTGGTCGCTACATCTGTAAGAGCAAGTTAAAACTCTCCTATGCAAGGCGAAAACCGTTTATCAACAACACCCAGAAACGCAGTCGGCTTCGCTGGGCCTGAGCTCATCTAAGATGGACTGATACAAAGTGGAAAAGTGTTCTGTGGTCTGACGAGTCCACATTTCAAATTGTTTTTGGAAACTGTGGACGTTGTGTCCTCCGGACCAAATAGGAAAATAACCATCCGGATTGTTATAGGCGCAAAGTTGAAAAGCCAGCATCTGTGATGGTATGGGGGTGTATTAGTGCCCAAGACATGGGTAACTTACACATCTGTGAAGGCGCCATTAATGCTGAAAGGTACATACAGATTTTGGAGCAACGTATGTTGCCATCCAAGCAACGTTACCATGGACGCCCCTGCTTATTTCAGCAAGACAATGCCAAGCAACGTGTTATATCAACGTGGCTTCATAGTAAAAGAGTGCGGGTACTAGACTGGCCTGCCTGTAGTCCAGACCTGTCTCCCATTAAAAATGTGTGTCGCATTATGAAGCCTAAAATACCACAACGGAGACCCCCGGACTGTTGAACAACTTAAGCTGTACATCAAGCAAGAATGGGAAAGAATTCCCCCTGAGAAGCTTAAAAAATGTGTCTCCTCAGTTCCCAAACATTTACTGAGTGTTGTTAAAAGGAAAGGCCATGTAACACAGTGGTAAACAAGCCCTTTCCCAACTACTTTGGCACGTGTTGCAGCCATGAAATTCTAAGTTAATTATTATTTGCAAAAAAAAAATAAAGTTTATGAGTTTGAACATCAAATATCTTGTGTTTGTAGTGCATTCAACTGAATATGGGTTGAAAAGGATTTGCAAATCATTGTATTCCGTTTATATTTACATCTAACACAATTTACCAACTCTTATGGAAACGGGGTTTGTATATTGTAAAACTTAAAAACTTGCTTGGAGTGATGAATGAACAATCCATACGAGTATAAACGCTATGGATGACTAGAAGACGGAACAGCACTTGTACTTCCGGTTGAAAGCTCCAAACAGAAGGTCACTGCAGCACATGCAGTGAGCAAACATGTCCAAAAGATGGCACCATAGCACAAACGATAACACACATTTTCAGTGTCTGTTTTCTTTAAATAAAAAACTATTTGCATTATTGCCCCCAGGGAAGAAAAATCCATAAATTAGTCGCACCGTTTTATAAAGCGCAGGGCTCTAAGCGTAGTAAAAAACAAGTGGCTTATAGTCCAAAATTTACGATGGTTTATTTGTGGGACGGCCGGCGTTGGTAGAGCGGCTGTCCAGCAATTTAAGGGTTCGTGGTTTTGTGTTGGAAAACATGTATGTACCTGTGTGTAACATGCAATAGTGCTGTGCGGGAAGCACATTCTGGCCTGTGTGTGACCTTGTCCTCACTGACTCGCTGTGAAAGTATCTCTTCTCCCTTCTCCTTGCTCATTTACAATGCACCATTGTTCCCAGTGTGGGCACTTTCCACTGATTTGCGTCTTATGCTTTTTCCCCAGCCTCCAAACTGAGCCCACTCCCTCCCTCCCACCTTGAAGTCAGTGTATAAGGAATAACACATCCCTCTTCCTATTGCACACACCTTACATAGTTTGCTATGAATGGGACCTGTGCATTTTCAGATGCTTGAGATTCTTAAATAAATCTAAAAAATAAATAAATAATTGTTTGACTACTCGATAAGAAAATTTCCAATACAGTTCGAATCCAGCTTCCACCATCCTAGCCATGGCCGCTGTGTCCTTGGGAAGGTCCTTTCACCCACCTTGCTCCCAGTACCACTCACACTAGTGTATTAATGTGAATGACAGTCCGTGGTGGTCGGCAAATTGACTGCCTCGCTTCTTTCTGTAAGGCGCTTTGAGTGTCTAGAAAAGCGCTATATAAAATCTAATCCATTATTATTGTATTATTTAACATACCGTCTTTTTCAGACTATAAGGCGCACTTAATATCCTTTCATTTTCTCAAAATTCGACAGTGCGCCTAATGTACGGATTCATCCTGGTCGTGTTTACTGACCTCAAAGCAATTTTATTTGGTACACGGTGTAATAATAAGTGCGACCAGCAGATGGCAGTCACACATAAGAGATATGTGTGAACTTGTTCAATAAATTACGCTACCAAGTACCGGTGAGCAAGCAAAACCAAAACTTTGATGTTTAATTGAAAATATAGAACATTACACTCGGCGCTCAAAAATCTGTCAAAATGTTTTAGTACGACTTTGGTAAGCTACGAAGCCCCACCGCTTGATGGATTGTCGGAGTATTACGACTACTGTAGTCAGACGTACTGTGCTTCAACATGCAATTATTATTATTGATATTATCATTATTAAGGTGTGTGTATAAAGACCCCCAAAATGGCACCTATAATCATCTTGCCGTTTTGTTTCGCAATACATTCCCTGGTAGAGTGTATTTGGGATCTGCATAAGATCCAAAAATGTGCGCGCGTCCGCCATTGTAGTCCGCGCCGTAGTCAATAAGCTCTTTCTTTTTCTCTATCTTCTTGTTGTGGGGCATTCATCCTCTGCTTTTGCCATTTCTATTAAAAAGTAGTGTATAATTTTAATTTATATCTCTCAGTAGACTCGTTATGGATTAGTATTGTCCCGATACAAATATTTTGGTACCAAAATCTATTTCGATACTTTTCAGTATTTTTCGATACTTTTATAAATAAAAGGGGACCACAAAAAATGGCATTATTGGCTTTATTTTAACAAAAAATCTTACGGTACTTTAAACATATGTTTCTTATTGCATGTTTGTCGTTAAATAAAATAGTGAACATACGAGACAACTTGTCTTTTATTAGTAAGTAAACAAACAAAGGCTCCTAATTTAGCTGCTGACATATGCAGTAACATATTGTGTCATTTATCATTCTAATATTTTATCAACATTGTAAAAAGGAATTATTAATCCACTTGTTTATTTAGTGTTAATATCTTCTTATTTTCTGTCTTAACATGTTCTATCTACACTTCTGTTAAAATGTAATAATCACTTATTCTTCTGTTGTTTGATACTTTACGATAGTTCTGGATGATACCACAAAGTTGGGTATCAATCCGATACCAAGTAGTTACATGATCATACATTGGTCATATTCAAAGTCCTATAAACATAATATACATTTTTTAAAAACGAAAGAAGATTTTGTGATGCAAAAAAATAATGATGTAATCATAGTAGTATCAACTAGACACGTTCTTGCACTTGATATCATTACAGTGGATTTCAGGTATAGATCCACCCATGGGGTTTGTTTACATTCAGGAACGGCATCATGAGCGGTGACCGGTACTTTTTAGAGGCGGAATAGTACTGAATATGATTTATTAGTATCGCGGTATTATGCTAATACCCTATTATGGATGTGCTAACAACTGCAACAAAGATGACGGGGAGAAGACGCTGTCGAAATGGAACCCCGTAAATAAGACCGCCCACAAAACGGCGCATGCTGAAGAGACGGTCAGAAAGCAGCTTGGAGATGATCTGTAAAATATAATCTATGCAACATTTTGACCAACGAACCACCATCACATGTTATGTAGAACACAAAGGAAGTGTTTTTAATGTAGGATTTTTTTTAATTGTATGACCCATTTAATGCACCTTATAATCCGGTGCGCCTTTTGTATGAAAATAGGCCCGTTCATCTCGCGGTGCGTTTTATGGTCTGAAAAATACGGTGCCTGGATAATCAATATTTGTTCATCAATTCAGAATCGTTGATTCAGAATAGTTCATCATTTCCGCCACCCCCTAGTTTTAAACCTGGAAAGGATCCTCCATAGATGATTGTGTATATGTCATTTTTCGTCCTGATCGTAGAAGATCTGCCGCATTATTTCTGTTCTCAAATTTCACATTCTAGTCATGGCTAAGCTGCTGATGAGGTCATCTGATTTTTGGAATACATCCTTGACACGTCTTTGGTGTTCCACTGTGCTCCCCCATGACTTCATCTCCTTAAGTGCCAGGCAAAGAATTAACCAGCCTTGTCCCAGCACTTCTCCTGATAAAAAAGATACCCCAAAACAAATCTCCTCCTTAATGGAGGCGGCATGCCGGGCCAGGCATCGATCCGGTTGTGAGGCGCAACCCTGGTGTAGCCTGCTCTAACGTGTTTGGACTCGGCGGTTGTCGCCGCTAAGCTGTATCGACCCGTCCTCCCGCTCTGGTATATCGGGTGTTTTTTTTTGTGTGTGCTTGCTTAACAGAATATTGAGATTGGCACTCGGGAGTCCCTCATCGGGGCAATCGGTAATGTGTGTCGATACAAGCAGCAGGGGTCAAGCTGCGTGGCCTCTCCATGCTGCAAAGTGGACTCCGATGACAGAAGATTGAACGATTTATGATTATTTGAAATAGGTCTCAGACGTCCCACAATTCTGTCTTGGAAGTAGACTGTGAAATTGGATTTGTGGCAGCATAGGAGAAAGTTATGTATAAATGTCACATTTGGGTCTAATTGTCCATAAGTGTGGTACATTCAAGGACCCTCGATTAAAGTTAGAGACAGAGGGAAACTTAACTGCCAGGAGATGCAATAATAATAATATCATCATAATAATCATGATTGACATCGAGGAGCCAGATGAGGTGGCTCGTGCATCTGGTCAGAGTGACCCCCGGAGGTGTTTAGGGCATGACCCATCGACACATTGGAGAGACGATGTCTCCCAACTGGCCTGAGAACGCCTCGAAATCCCTTGAGAAAAGCTGAAAGAAGTAGCTGGGGAGTGGCAAGTCTGGGCTTCTCTGCTTAGGCTGCTGCACCCGCGACCTAACTTTGGATAAGCGGAAGAACATGTCCGCTGTTCCAATGCGCATTCATCTGTGCGCTGCGCTGAGCGCACCTCCAAGCGCGGTCCTGCGCGCGCCACTCCTGCTGCAGCCAGCGACTGTAATCAATCATGAGCTCCCTGGGCTTCTTAAGCCAGTGCAGACCTGCGTTCCGGGCCAGAACGTAGTTTCCTGTTTCGTACAGTAAGCCAACATGCTCTCTCTCTCTGTGTTTTCTCCTCTGTGTTTAATTTGTCTTATGTTCCAGTGTCGTTCTAGCAGCATTCCTCCGTTCCCTGACGACGAGATGTGTGTCTCGTCTCCCCGTATTCCCCTATGGTTCACTGGCTGCCCCTTTTTGGATCTCGACCTCCCGCCTGGGACGCCTATGACGCCTCGCTCCTGCCCTTGACTTCACGCCTGCTCACGGACCTCCGAGCTTGCCTTGCCCCCTATCTTGGACTTTCGCCTCTTACTCAACACTCCTGGTAACACTCAGCTAATCACTACACATAGTCGCACACCACACACACATTTGGATTAGTTTCACACTTCATTTCTTATTGTATATATAAGTAAATAGAGCTAAAACGACATCCTTGCTTCCGTGCCGTCTTCTTCCCCCCTGTACTGTAACAGAACATGAATGGATTGATAATAGTGAGCCGTATTATCATGACTAGTATTATCCACTGATAATAATCCTACATGTATCAGAGAATTTCGATTTTACATTCTGAAGTAAAAGACAACTTTATGCATTTATCACATTTAAGTGACAAGTTATATGATTATTCCAATTTATACCCTGGCCACTTTATAATGAATTTGTTGGCACTTTTTTGTAAAAAAAACCCTACTATTTTTTTCTTTTTAAACAAATCTAAATTATTTTGGGGGTTTATCTGGATACATTCTAGATATTCCATTTTTTTTAAAAGTCAAAAACCTAATTAAGGGTTTTAAATTTTAAAAGTGTGTTTGCGATCATTAATTTTTAGTGCATGTAATTATACCAAGGATGGTGTCATGATACAACTTATTCACTTCCGATACAATATCGATATTAGAGCCTATACCGATATCAATCCAATACGATATCAGCTAGAATCATGAATATTTGTATTACTTTGCAATATAAAAAGTTAGAAAAGTTTTGATCAAGTGAAATTAGTAAAACAAAGAACAATGTTAGGTATTAAAAACAACAATCTGTTTATTATTAACAGTATATAATGGACTTATGTTGTCTTTAAGTTGAAGTGTAGTGGTCATTTTACATTTTCCTGAGGGAACTCTCCTGAAGGATATCAATAAAGTACTATCCATCTATCTAATTGTATTTTGGTGACACCTCCTGGTCACAATAGTTCATGAAGTTAAACTCATGACACAGTAAGTTGAATGATGCGGACACATTTGTTACTGGCTACTTTCTACAAGGGGACTATTTATGTGTCAGTAACATGCAACCATAATTCTTGGATACTTGTTCATATTATAAATGTCACGTTTCAGACTGCAATATTGTCCAATTAAGGACACTTATTACATATGTCTAGCTTGTGTGCTATCGTGTGCTCAGCTGTTGCGTAGCCGCTCGCTCCTAGTAGCTCCTAACCTGCCATGTTTACCTTTTGTAAATTACTTTACTGAAATCAGTGATGGGCAGTAACAAGCTACATCTAGCGAAGCTACGTAGCATAATGCATATGTTCCTTCTTGACTGCACTTAAATGTAGAATATATGTATAATATATTTATATTATTCACATGTGAATAATGCTGTATAGTATTTATTGTCTATTCTGAGCGAACTGTGGTGCTGAATTTCCCCCATGGATCAATAAAGTACTTTCTATTCTATTCTATAACTGGAATACCCAGTAGCTTGGTGGTAGCGTCACTATTTTTTGAAGGAGTAGCGATTCCTATAGTTTAGCTATTTTTAGACACATGTAGCGAGGAAGCTCACAAGAGAAAACAGGCTAAAAAAAATTACAGAGAAAATACAATGACCTGGATGAATGAGAACATCCATATTTAAGGGGTTGGTGTTTGTATGATGAGCCACAATTGGCTAAGGTTAGTGAGAAACACTATGGACCGGCCAATCAGAGGCAAGATAAGGCGGGTCATCGAAACCAGGAAGCAAAATCATAACAAGACACGCACTGATGTCACAGGTCAACAAGGTAGTCGGAGACAGAGGGACGCTTCAAGCTGACGACACCCCGAAAAAAGAACCATAGTTGAAAATGGCAGAATAATTCTCTACCGCAGATTAGATTATTCTTTAGTAATGAAGACGACGTTCAGGGAACCCACAGTAACCCATATTTAAACAAATGTGTGCGTTTAGAGAAAATAATGCCCACAACTAGAGATGTCCGATAATGGCTTTTTTGCCGATATCCGATATTCCGATAATGTCCAACTCTTAATTACCGATTCCGATATCAACCGATACCGATATATACAGTCGCGGAATTAACACATTATTATGCCTAATTTTGTTGTGATGCCCCGCTGGATGCATTAAACAATGTAACAAGGTTTTCCAAAATAAATCAACTCAAGTTATGGAAAAAAATGCCAACATGGCACTGCCATATTTATTATTGAAGTCACAAAGTGCATTGTTTTTCTCAACATGCCTCAAAACAGCAGCTTGGAATTTGGGACATGCTCTCCCCGAGAGACCATGAGGAGGTTGAAGTGGGGGTGGATAGGGTGTACCGGGGGAGTGTATATTGTAGCGTCCCGGAAGAGTTAGTGCTGCAAGGGGTTCTGGGTATTTGTTCTGTTGTGTTTATGTTGTGTTACAGTGCGGATGTTCTCCCGAAATGTGTTTGTCATTCTTGTTTGATGTGGGTTCACAGTGTGGCACATATTTGTAACAGTGTTGAAGTTGTTTATACGTCCACCCTCAGTGTGACCTGTATGGCTTTTGACCAAGTATGCTTGCATTCACTTGTGTGTGTGTGTACAGCCGTAGATATTATGTGATTGGACCGGCACGCAAAGGCAGTGCCTTTAAGGTTTATTAGCGCTCTGTACTTCTCCCTACGTCCGTGTACCACTCGGTACAGCGGCGTTTTAAAAAGTCATAAATTTTACTTTTTGAAACCGATATCGATAAATTCCGATATTACATTTTAAAGCATTTATCGGCCGATAATATCGGCAGTTCGATATTATCCATACTTGCCAACCTTGAGACCTTCGATTCCGGGAGGTGGGGGGTGGGGTGGGCCGTGGTCGGGGGCGAGGCGTGGTTGGGGGCGTGGTTAAAAGGGGAGGAGTATATTTACAGCTAGAATTCACCAACTCGAGTATTTCATATATATATATATATATATATATATATATATATATATATATATATATATATATATATATATACATACATATATATATATATATATATATATATATATATATATATATATATATATATATATATATATATATATATATATATATATATATATATATATATATATATATGTATATATGTATGAAATACTTGCCTTTCAGTGAATTCTAGCTATATATTGTTATTGGGTCCATTTGTACTAGGGTTGTACGGTATACCGGTTCAAGTATAGTACCGCGATACTAATGAATCATATTCGGTACTATACCGCCTCTAAAAAGTACCGGTCCCCCACCCCGTCCCCTCGTCCTCGTCACGTCGTGTCTTTGCTGGTTTTACGAGCAGACGACAACGCACAATCACGGAGTACTTACAAGCAGACACAGTGTGTGGACAGAAAAGGGAGAATGGACGCATTTTGGCTTAAAAACTAACGATAAAGGTGAAGTTATAACACTGAAAGGCTCTCAGGAAGAGGTGCTTTAAGACATGGCTAGCTAGCTAGTGGCTAAAGTCCAGCCCCAGTCTGCAGTGTTTTAGTTACTTCTAAATCACTAAGCCTTGTCTCCACGGCGACAAATAAAGTACGTTTCTTACAAGTATCATCCCTGCAGGATGAGGAATAGCTAAACATGCTTCACTACACACCGTAGCTCACCGGTGTCACAATGTAAACAAACGCCACTGGTGGATCTACACCTGACATCCACTGTAGTAATGATACCAAGTACAGGAGCGTATCTACTTGATACTACTATGATTACATCGATATCTTTTAGCATCACAAAATCTTTTTTAATTGTTTTTTTCTTTTATTTATATCATGTTTATAAACTCAGTAAATATGTCCCTGGGCACATGAGGTTTTTGAATATGACCAATGTATGACCCTGTAACAACTTGGTATCGGATTGTACCCAAATTTGTGGTATCATCCAAAACTAATGTAATCATTTTTACAGCTTGTCCCTCATCCATCCATCCATCCATTTTCTACCGCTTATCCCTTTTTTTTGGGGGTCTTGTCCCTCATAATGTTGACAAAATAATTGAATGGAAAATATGTCAGCAGCTAAGTTAGGAGCCTTTGTTTGTTTACTTACTACTAAAAGTCAAGTTGTCTAGTACAGTGTTTTTCAACCACTGTGCCGCGGCACACTAGTGTACCGTGAGATATTGTTTGGTGTGCCGTGGGAAAATATGCAATTTCCCCTAATTGGTCGAAAAAATATTTTTTGCAAACCAATAATTATAATTCGCAAACAATGTGCCGTTGTAGAGTGTCTGTGCTGTCTGGTGATCAGCAGAGTAACTAGGGCTGTGAATCTTTGGGTGTCCCACGATTCGGTTCAATATCGATTCTTGGGGTCACGATTCGATTCAAAATCAATTTTTTTCAATTCAACACGATTCTCAATTTAAAAACGATTTTTTCCCGATTCAAAAGGATTCTCTATTCATTCAATACATAGGACTTCAGCAGGATCTACCCCAGTCTGCTGACATGCAAGCAGAGTAGTAGATTTTTGTAAAAAGCTTTTATAATTGTAAAGGACAATGTTTTATCAACTGATTGCAGTAATGTAAATTTGTTTTAACTATTAAATGAACCAAAAATATGACTTATTTTATCTTTGTGAAATTATTGGACACAGTGTGTTGTCAAGCTTATGAGATGCGATGCAAGTGTAAGCCACTGTGACACTATTGTTCATTTATTTTTATTTTTATAAATGTCTAATGATAATGTCAATGAGGGATTTTTAATCACTGCTATGTTGAAATTGTAACTAATATTGATACTGTTGTTGATAATATTCATTTTTGTTTCACTACTTTTGGTTTGTTCTGTGTCGTGTTTGTATCTCCTCTCAATTGCTCTGTTTATTGCAGTTCTGAGTGTTGCTGGGTCGGGTTTGGTTTTGAAATTGGATTGCATTGTTATGGTATTGCTGTGTGTTGTTTTGTTGGAATGATTCATTTAAAAATAAATAAATAAATAAACATGTTTAAAAAAAAATCCAAAAAAAAAAATTGATTTTTTAAAAATGAGAATCGATTCTGAATCGCACAACGTGAGAATCGCGATTCGAATTCGAATCGATTTTTCCCCACACCCCTATTGTTTATGTTTAATTTTTTGTTAAAATAAAGCCAATAATGCAATTTTTGTGGTCCCCTTTATTTAGAAAAGTATCGAAAAGTATTGAAATACATTTGGTACCTGTACCAAAATATTGGTATCGGGACAACACTAATTTGTACACTCTCAGTTACATTACCATTGATATTATACATGTGGACCCATAGATATCAATGGGATGTGTAGCTTAATCATACTTGCCAACCTTGAGACCTCCGATACCGGGGGGTGGGGCGGGGGGCGTGGTTGGGGCAAGGGCGTGGTTGGGGGCGTGATTAAGGGCGTGGTTAAGAGGGGAATATATTTAAGCTAGAATTCACCAACTCAAGTATTTCACATATATATATATATATATATATATATATATATATATATATATATATATATATATATATATATATATATATATATATATATATATATATATATATATATATATATATATATACATGTATGAAATACTTGACTTTCAGTGAATTCTAGCTATATATATATATATATATATATATATATATATATATATATATATATATATATATATATATATATATATATATATATATATATATATATATATATATATATATATATTCATTTTATTATACATATAAATAAAAGAAATACTTGAATTTCAGTGTTCTGGAGGCTATCCAGTAGATGGCAGTATTGTCCTGTTTAAGAGTGTCACAACATTGCTGTTTACGGCAGACAAACTGCTTTACGGTAGACTAAACGTGACTGCTGTTGTTGTGTGTTGTTACCGCGCTTGGAGGACGTTAATGAAACTGCCTAACAATAAACCCACATAAGAAACCAAGAACTCGCCCTCGATCCTTCTACAGTTATAACGTGATTGAGCAGGCACGCTGTTAATATTGTGGGAAAGCGGACGTGAAAACAGACTGTCGCCGCTGTCCCCACTCAGGTCCGCATTGAGCTGGAGGGGGCGTGGCCTCCAGCTCCGGCTGAATACCGGGAGTTTGTCGGGAGAAAATTTCTGCCGGGAGGTTATCGGGAGAGGCGCTGAATACCGGGAGTCTCCCGCTAAAAATGGGAGGGTTGGCAAGTATGAGCTTAATGCATGTCATACAGGAGGTTAGGGTTAGTAAAGACGCTGCTTATATCAAAGCTTATATCGGGGAGTTTAGACGTAAATTGATATCATCTGATATTTTGTTGATATTGTATCGGCACACTCCTAATACCAAGTGTGTGTGTATAGGGTGGCGACATAGGGTTTAGGGTGGGAATGGGGACAATTTAGGAGTGTATGTGGGTACGGAATTTGGTGCTACGCCCCTGGTCTTGATATGCGAGCAGGCATCCACCCGTGGAGACGGCGCTATTGATCAGCGTGACTAATCTTTGCTCGCTTGCTCCTGGTGGCAACACCTCGCCAAAATGAAAGCGATCAATCGCAACGGTCTAACGAGCCCACACAACTCAAATGTTATTAATTGGTCGGGGCTGTGTGGATTTATCTTGTGCGGAGTATGGCGCTTTCTGACCTATTGACCGCTCGTAAGGCTACTTAGACTCCCCCAGGACGGACGACACGGCCAACCAGCTTAATATCAACTAAAACCTCAGTGAGTCTGTGTGTTCCCTCGTGTGGGCTAAAGAGCCGCTTTGCATGAGAGATGTAGCGCTGTAGACACCCACACCCACTTTCCACTCCTCACTGCTTGTAATCCAAACACATTGGAGTGTGATGCTTGTCAAATGGTAGCCGGTAATCAGACGGGGTGGAAAAATCATGAATAATGCAAAGCAACATGTCTGGCTTTCATTGTTGATTGTTTTTAGAAAGAGCCAACATGCTTTAAACCTTAAACAAAAATGTACCTTTGTAAATGTAACCATTTCTTAATAATCACAATTATTATTTAATAGATTATTTTGTTAAATAATTATTTTGTTTACAATGACATTTTATGATGCGATAGTGTGATTATTTCTAGTGGCCGGCCATACACATTACACTTGTATTACATTGGTCATTTGTATTTTACTTTTTATCCTATTAGTTATGCAAGATTTTATTTTGTTCTATTTATTTATTATTTTTTACTGTATATTATTATTATTATAATTGTTTATTTTTTTTTAATTTTTTCGGTTAATTTTTATATGCCTTACTTGTATTTTATTCTTTATCTCTACTCTTGGTTCTTACTATTTTACAAGTTTTATTATTTGTATTTTCAGACGTTCCTCAGATGACCCATGTGCCTCAGGGGTTATCGGCCGTGCTTGTGGGGGCGCTTTTGTGTCAGCGTCCCGGTGGCCATGGTCTGATGACCTCCTGATGCAGATGGCTCCTGTGATAGTGTTTACTCACATGGCTCCTCTGTACTCAGTCATGCAATCTATTTGTCCATATAGTTGCATATGTGTGTATGTTGTGTGTGTGTTTTGTGTCTGTGTCCGTGCGTAGGTATGTGATAATGGGGGATATGGGTCACCGGGGTATTGTTTTTCACTTTGTAAAGCACTTTGCGTTGCATTTCTTTTATGTATGAAAAGCGACATTGATTGATAGATTAATTCAATTTTTTTTTTTTTAAAGTCTGCAACTTTTTTTTATATCTGTAACCTGGGGCCGATTTAGAATTGAGGAAGATAGCCTAAATGAATGATAGTTTTTTAGCATTTGGAAAAAATTGGTGCTTTGTGCAAACTTAAGATTGACTTTACACACTTACTCTACGGTCCAAAAGGGGTGAGCTTATAAAAGTGTCATAAGTCAGAAATAAATGTTTTCATTTATTTATTATGTATATATATATTTTTAAAATCTTGGAATCTTTTAACAATTTCAGATCTATCTTTTTATTATTTTTATTGTCTTTTTGTCAAAAACAACAACTGTTTGGTTTTTTTTTACGTAAAAATGCTAAATATTTCTAAAAAAAATAGATTGAAGCTTTAAAAAATTTGAGGTTGTGTAATTTCAGCCTTGAATGGGTCGATAATTCATGACAACATTGACTTTGATATATATATTTGTGTATTATGTTTATAAGATTACTCTTATCAAAGCTCTGAAAATCAGACTCATGGTTTTCTGGTGCCATTTGGTGATTACAGGGTGCCCTTACATCAAAACAATATTTTCTTGTTTTTCAATTGGCAAGAATTAGATTAAATAGGTTTTCTTTGAAAAAAAAAGTAATGTACTAGGATTACAGTCTGTTATAAATAGCAGTTAAAATGGGAGTCTTTGGGGTGAAAATAGTTCATAAGAAAAAGTGTGTATACTTTATGTTTGTATCCTATTTTAGCAACATTGCAATAAAAAAACACAATGCAATTTTATATATGAAAAAAACCCAAACCAAACTCCTTGGCTACATTTCAGAACCGCTAACCTTTAAACTGAACATTTATCACAATTATCACTTCAGGAACACATGTAATGCCTGTGGAGCTTTCATTTCAGAAGTGAAAGTATATTATCGAGCAAAATGATTGCCATGATGTATTTCAAGGATGTACTCTACAGTGTGCTAAATGACACAATTAACAATTTAGTAAATATAAGGTGTAGTTCAACTGAGATAGGCTTCACTATATTAACCAACATTAAAATACAGTGGCGTTGTAGGCCAAAGTATTAATCAAAAACAAGACAGAGGTTATTTTTTAACAAGCATATTTATATTTTTGGCCACTTTAACTTTACACGCAGTTTGAACAGTAACACTGTGTTTGAATATAGTAAAAATAAAACACAGTTCTTTAATCATTCTTTGGCATACCACTTGATGTAGCCTGCGTACCACAGTTTGAGAATCACTGTTCTAGCTATTCTTGTTTCTCAAGCGTGTCTTAAAACAATAACAATGGCCGCCTAGTCTAGCCTTGCACACAGCAATACTATAGCCCAGTGTTTTTCAACCACTGTGCCGCGGCACACTAGTGTACCGTGAGATATTGTTTGGTGTGCCGTGGGAAATTATGCAATTTCACCTCATTTGTCGGAAAAACATTTTTTGCAAACCGATAATCATAATCCACAAATAATGTGACGTTGTAGAGTGTCTGCGCTGTCTACAAATCAGCAGAGTAACCATGTAATACTCCTCCATATCAGGAGGTGGCAGTTGCTTTGTAAGCCTACTTTGAGACAAGAGAATTAATGATGCATGAATGGTTATGGTTTGAAGTCATATCGACCAATTGCGTCAGGTATTTGATGAGAACGACTTTATTTTGTCAATATAGGCCAGGGGTGCTCATTACGTCGATCGCGATCTACCGGTCGATCGCGGAGGGTGTGTCAGTCGATCCCCAGCCAGGCATTAAAAAAATAGTCCTAAAAATGAGCGATCATAAATCTTCACTATGACGTCACTTTCGTCACTTGATTGACATTCACGGCACCCGAGGGTCTTCTGAGAAAATTACCGACAGGAAACTCTTTTTATTTCAACAGACTCTGGCGCCGTACCTGTCGTCAAAACTCCAAAGACCGACTGCACAGTTGCACAATAAAAGCGCTGCTTCATGCTGCCTGCGCTAACAACATAAGAGTCTCAGAAAGCTGGCGTGCACAAGCTAGCAAGCTACGGAGTTTGCCGCCAATGTATTTCTTGTAAAGTGTATACAAAGGAGTACGGAAGCTGGACAAATAAGATGCCAAAAACCAACCACTTTCCTGTGGTATTGGACAGAAAGGAGGACTTTTTTTCTCCTCCATTTGAAAATGCGGACGTTATCAGCACCACTGTCTGATTCCTATCAAAGCAATTCATCAGAATCAGGTAATACACCAACTTATATTCTTGTCTTCATGAAAGAAAGGAATCTATATGTGTTAAACATGCTTGCATTATCTTTAAACACTTTTAACTTGTTAACAATATTAACTATATGTGTTAAACATGCTTGTATTATCTTTAAACACCTTTAACTTGTTAACAATATTAACTATATGTGTTAAACATGCTTGTATTATCATCAAACGCCTTTAACATGTTAACAATATTAACTATATGTATTAAACATTCTTGTATTATCATTAAACACCTTTAATTTATTAACAATATTAACTATATGTGTTAAACATGCTTGCATTATGCATTATCATTAAACACCTTTAACTTGTTAACAAAAACATATATTTCATAAATAAGTAAATATAAATTATATATATGAATGAGGTAGATCCCCGCGACTTGATCAATTGAAAAGTAGCTCGCCTGCAGAGTAAGTGTGAGCACCCTCTGATATATATGATTGAGTTTTGTTTTTAACATTTTCTGCCGGAGGTGTGCCCCTGGATTTTTTCAATGAAAACATTGTGCCTTGGCTCAAAAAAGTTTGAAAAACACTGCTCTAGCCTACACGCCATGGTGTATTCAATGGCATTTCGGAAATATGAGTCAGAACTTGTCATAATTGGGGCAGTCAAACAAATTAATAATTTAATCGCAAATAATACAATTTTGTTCATAGTTGACTCCAAATGAATCATGATTAATTGCAAATAGATATAATTTTTCATCATTAAAGGGTGTTTTTCAAGTGTTGACACCATGAGTGGACAATTAATTGGCTTTAAAGAAATGTATTTTAAACATAATGTTTTTTTAGAACAGCTCAACAAAAAAAGGACAAGCATGCTTTAAAATTAAAAAAATAAAAAGAAATACCTGCAGTGCGTTGGTGTCTTGCCAGATTTTGTATTTTGTAGAAATGCAGAATTTGTATTCCTGCTATAGGAGCACTTGCATTCAGAGGAGGAGCTACACCATGTTTCAATACCATTTCCACGCAAAAATAACACAAAATGTGGATTGTTACGATCATGCTTTGATTGTCAAAGATGTTTGGTAATGTAAAATGTTCCTTGGGGCTTGTTGCTTTTGCCGCAGCGATGTAAAAGTGCAAAACGTTTCCCAGAGACGACCCGAGGGCTAAAGCGATCTGTGATTTTATCATGAAAATGATGGTGTTGGTTGTTGCTATTTACCATTTTTGTTGACACTTACCTTTGTCAGGACACATTTACAGGTACATTTTGTCAAATCCACCTTTTTTTGACTCTGTCTTACCTCCAGGTTAGGATGGCTACCTTTCACATTTGAACTGATATGAATTCTCGATACCTGGGAGTACCCATTTCGGTACATTTTTGTGTGTCAATACATTTGATTTGTTTACTAATAGGGCAATAAGTTATCAATACCAGTCTTGAGAAGCATACAAATTATCGGTATCGACCTGACAATAACCTACTGTGCATCCCTTTGATGCACTTAACAAACATTTCAGCCTTAGGTATAATGTTTCTTTTTGGTTGATAATCTATTGTTTATTATTTTCCTTTCTTAATAGACACAATTGATTAAAAATATTTGAAAAACATTATAAAAAATGCGTTTTGAATATTTGTACATGTCAATTTTCTACTGATATTGTTGTGTTCGAAACTGCTAAATTCTAATATTCGGCTTTTACAACCTTTAGATGTAAATTTAACATTTTGATTCAGATTTAACATTTGTATTTAACATTTACAGTATGTTTCAATTTCAAATTTATGTTTAATTTACCATGTATACTTACATTTAACATTTCTTTCTGTATTTAATATTTTGACTTAACATATTTTATTTAACATTTGCATTTGACATTTAGGTTTAATAATTAGATTTAACATTTATATCAAACATTTAGATTTAACAGATAGATTTAAATTCAACATTTAAATTGAACGTTTATATTTAATATTTATTCCTAACATTAAGATTAATCATTTATATTAAATATTTATATTAAATTTATTTTTTATATTTATATTAAATATTTATATTAAGAAATATTATAACATTTAGATTTCACATTTGGATTTAAGAAATATATATAATGTAACATTTTGATTCAGATTTAACAATTATATTTAACGTTAATGTTTTGATTTCACATGTATATCTATAGTTAACCATTTATACTTAGATTTAACATTTGTATATACAAACCCCAAACCAGTGAAGTTGGCACGTTGTGTAAATGGTACATAAAAACAGAATACAATGATTTGCTAATACTTTTCATCTTATGTTCAATTGAATAGACTGCAAAGACAAGATATTTCATGTTTGAACTGAGAAACTTAATTTTTTTTTTGCAAATAATCATTAACTTAGAATTTAATGGCAGCAACACATTGCAAAAAAGTTGGCACAGGGGCATTTTTACCACTGTGTTACATGGCCTTTCCTTTTAACAACACTCAGTAAAGGTTTTGGAACTGAGAAGACACATTTTTTAAGCTTTTCAGGTGGAATTCTTTCCCATTCTTGCTTGATGTAGAGTTTAAGTTGTTCAACAGTCCGGCGTCTCCGTTGTGGTATTTTAGGCTTCATAATGCGCCACACATTTTCAATGGGAGACAGGTCTGGACGTGGCTTGGCATTGTCTTGCTGAAATAAGCAGGGGCGTCCATGATAACGTTGCTTGGATGGCAACATACATTGCTCCAAAACCTGTATGTACATTTCAGCATTAATGGTGCCTTCACAGATGTGTAAGTTATCCATGCCTTGGGCACTAATACACCCCCATACCATCACAGATGCTGGCTTTTGAACTTTGGGCCTATAATAATCCGGATGGTTCTTTTCCTCTTTGTCCTGGAGGACACAACATTCACAGTTTCCAAAAACAATTTGAAACGTGGACTCGTCAGACCACAGAACACTTTTCCACTTTGCATCAGTCCATCTTAGATGAGCTCGGGCCCAGAGAAGCCGGCGGCATTTCTGGGTGTTGTTGATAAATGGCTTTGGCTTTGCATAGTAGAGTTTTAACTTGCACTTACAGATGTAGCGACGAACTGTAGTTTCTGACAGTGGTTTTCTGAAGTGTTCCGGAGCTCATGTAGTGATATCCTTTACACACTGATGTCGGTTTTTGATGCAATACCGCCTGAAGGATCGAAGGTCACGGGCACTCAATGTTGGTTTTCAGCCTTGCTGCTTACGTGCAGTAATTTCTCCAGATTCTCTGAATCTTTGGATGATATTACGGACCGTAGATGGTGAAATCCCTAAATTCCTTGCAATAGCTGGTTGAGAAATGTTGTTTTTAAACAATTTGCCCACGCATCTGTTCACACCGTGGTGACCCTCGCCCCATCTTTGTTTGTGAATGACTGGGCATTTCATGGAAGCTGATTTTATACCCAATCATGGCACCCACCTGTTCCCAATTAGCCTGTTCACCCGTGGGATGTTCCAAATAAGTGCTGGACGAGCATTCCTCAACTTTCTCAGTCTTTTTTGCCACTTGTGCCAGCTTTTTTGAAATATGTTGCAGGCATCAAATTCCAAAGGAGCTAATTATATACCAAAGTTTTCCAGTTCGAACGTTAAGTATCTTGTCTTTGCGGCCTATTAAATAGAATATAGGTTGAAAAGGATTTGCAAATCATTGCATTCTGTTTTTATTTAACATTTACACAACGTGCCAATTTCCCTGGTTTTTGGTTTTGTATATCTATATTTAACCATTTATACTTAGATTTAACATTTGTATCTATATACATTTAATATTTACATTTAACATTTATAAGGAACAATTAGAATTAACAATTACATTCAGATTCAACATTCTACATAGTGATACCCAATATCTAAGTTACATTTAAACCAGTGTGGGTGACACTGGGAGCAGGTGGGTAAAGTGTCTTGCCCAAGGACACAACGGCAGTGACTAGGATGGCGGAAGCGGGGATCGAACCTGGAACCCTCAAGTTGCTGGCACGGCAATTTACATTTGGATTTAAAATTTGAGTCAACATTTAAACGTAGCATTTAGATTACATTTTTAGATATAACATTTATATTATTAGGACATTTATAATATTTATATATATTTATATTCACCATGTATGAATGAGCTAAATGTGAGAAAAACGAGCTAAATATTCAAAATATGTTAGCTAGAAAAGTGGCACCCTGTGGTGCTACTGTTACAAACGCATATTTTGACACAATGTAGTCTGTTAAAGTGTCCATCCTTTGGATTCATTAGAAAGAGACATGAAGAGATATTATGTTGATTATTACGTGGTGGTGTTGGGTTGTTGTGAGCGGGAGGAGGAGAAGAGGTGTGGTGTTTTCACATCTCCCGTGAGTGACACAGATGGAGCCTGAAAGTGCGAATGTGCGAGAGACTAATTACAATTGCGGCATTTAGCGGCGGGAGTGCTGCTGAGGAAAAAGACGCCAAAGTTTGAGCCCTCGGGAGAGCGACAAAATGCCCACCTGTGATCTCAAATGTCGAGTCCTAAAATGGATCCGCCAGCAGTGGTTGTCGAGACGGACGTCTAAAAAAGTGCGCGTTGAAAACTGTAATCTTTCCCGACACCTCACTGCTTGCTCCTGCAATGACAAGCCACCATTGTTCGTGCTTTTAGCCTCTTTTCTCTCTTTTCTGGGGAGGGGGAAATAGCCGTCAAACTCGCCGCGGTCTCCTGGACAAGTCTTGCACCAGCATGCTGTCTCGCTTTCAAGAGAATCGCTTAATTGGGATCTCTTCTACACTGTAAAAAAAAAATTCTGTAAAAAAACAGTCATCTACTGCCAGCTACGGCTGCCAAACGAAAACCATAAAATGAAAGTAAAACATTGTAAACCAAATAATGATCAAAAACATTATATTTACAGAAATTTTCATATGTCGTAATTTTACAGATTTTTACCAAATTATTAAGATCAACCACCTTTAAAGGCCTACTGAAATGAATTGTTTCAATTTAAACGGGGATAGCAGATCCATTCTATGTGTCGTACTTGATCATTTCGCGATATTGCCATATTTTTGCTGAAAGGATTTAGTAGAGAACATCAACGATAAAGTTTGCAACTTTTGGTCGCTGATAAAAAAAAAAAGCCTTGCCCCTACCGGAAGTAGCGTGACGTCACAGGCTGGAGGGCTGCTCACATTTCCCCATTGTTTACAATGCAGCGAGAGAGATTCGGACTGTAAAAGTGACAATTACCCCATTAATTTGAGCGAGGATGAAAGATTCGTGGATGAGGAACGTGAGAGTGAAGGACTACAGTGCAGTGCAGGACGTATCTTTTTTCGCTCTGACCGTAACTTAGGTACAAGGGTTCATTGGATTCCACACTTTCTCCTTTTTCTATTGTAGATCACGGATTTGTATTTTAAACCACCTCGCATACTATATCCCCTTGAAAATGAGAGTCGAGAGCGTGAAATGCGGGAAATTTAAAATTGCACTTTATAAGTTAACCCGGCCGTATTGGCATGTGTTGCAATGTTAAGATTTCATCATTGATATATAAACTATCAGACTGCGTGGTCGGTAGTTGTGGGTTTCAGTAGGCCTTTAATTGGGATCTTTTCTACACTGTAAAAAAAAATTCTGTAAAAAAACGGTCATCTACTGGCAGCTACGGCTGCCAAACGAAAACCATAAAATTAAAGTAAAACATTGTAACAGAAATTTTCATGAAACGTTTTGCGGAAAAATTTCGTAATTTTACAGATATTTACTCAATTATTAAGATCAACCACCTTTAATAAAGTGACGATGTAAACAGTTCTGCAGAAAAATACCTTTATTCTACAGAGTTTTTCCAAATTATTACGATCAAACACCTTTTATGAAGTGACAACGCTGGCAGTTCCACAGAAAAATACCATTATTTTACAGATTTTTTCTGAAATGTTAAGATCAACCACCTTTAATAAAGTGACGATGCAAACAGTTCTGCAGAAACATACCTAGTTAGATTGTTAGTATGGACATAGACTTTTATATAACAAGCTACATATTTAATGAACGATAATTACTGTAATTTTACATGAATTTGAAAGTAATTTAAGAAAACAGAAAATGCTATGTATAATTAATTTGGTATTTTTCTGTAAAAAAAATAGAAATATACATAGTTTGTCATTACTGGCATATTACTTAAAATAACAGGCGGATTGTTTATTTACAGATAATGTCTTCAATTCTACAGTTTTGTAAACTATTTAAAAAAAATAGAAAAATTACAGTAGAAATTTAAAGTAAATTAACCATAAAAATAGTATTTTTTTTTTTTTTTACAGTGTAGCGTTTAAAGGGGCAGGCAGCTAATTACCGCTCCCTCCAGAAATTCGCAATCGTGCCAACTGGGGCAAACTCAACCAAGGCCTGCGAATTATGCGCAGCCTCGGAACTTTGCAACGTCATTTTCACCAATGGAATTTGAAAAATGTTTTTTGTTGCTTGTGTTGACGAAGCAGGAACAGTAACACATAACAAGTACAATACTATGAAACTATTTTTAGCTCAAACGACACAATTATAGTCCTGTCTATGGCGCTAAGCCTTCTGGGTGATGTAGCATATAAAATAGTGTTGTCTCGATACCAATAGTTAGGTACCGGTACCGGTACCAAAATGTATTTCGGTACTTTTCGGTACTTTTATAAATAAAGGGCACCACAAAAAATTTCATTATTAGCTTTATTTTAACAAAAAATCTTATGGTCATTAAATATATGTTTCTTATTGCAAGTTTGTCCTTAAATAAAATAGTGAACATACAAAACAACTAGTCTTTTATTAGTAAGTAAACAAACAAAGACTCCTAATTAGTCTGCTGACATATGCAGTAACATATTGTGTCATTTTCTATTCTATTATTTTGTCAAAATTATTGAGGACAAGTGGTAGAAAATGAATTACTCATCTACTTGTTCATTTTGTTATTTTAAGGGGGGGCGGCACGACACCGGAAGTCTCGCTCAACAGGGTTTATTGAGCTTTTGATGAGTGAGTGGAGTGTGTATGCTACTATGTGTGTGCATGCAAGATTATGTGCAGGAATTAACAAGATAGTATTTACCAGGAGTTTGTTGTTAGTGTGTGTTGGTTGTAGAGGCGAAACAGTCCAAAGGGGCTGTGCAGAAAGAGGTCCGTGATCCAAGCGTGAGGTCCGTGGTCCAAGCGTGAGGTCCGTGGGGCTGGAGAGAGGCGTCCTGAGGGCCGGGTCCAAAATGAGGGAAGTCGAGGATCGAGGGAGGCAGTCAGGGTACAGACGGGAGATCCAGAGAAGTGAGGCGCACAGCTCACTTCTAAGGCGACCGAGAACACTGCGGGAACAGGGAAACGACTGGGACAAGTCAGCACAAGGAGCGAGGGAACAAGGAGAGCAGACACAGGAGAGGAGCCAGAGACGCAAAGCTTACTGTGAACAGAGAACTACGTTCCGGCACTGGATCGTCTGCTGCGTTGGTCTTTATACTGCTGAGCCTCATCAGATCCAGGTGCGCTGATTGCAGATTGCGTGTAGGCGTGTGGCCGCGGTCTGAGCGGGGTGCGCGGGGGCGTGTCCGGCTGCTCTCTCAGCGGAGCTTCGGAGGGAATGACAGTATGCGCAAGCGCCGTAACACATTTACTGTTAATATCTGCTTACTTTCTCTTTTAACATGTTCTATTTACACTTCTGTTAAAATGTAATAATCACTTGTCCTTCTGTTGTTTAGATACTATACATTAGTTTTGGATGATACCACAAATTTAGGTATCAATCCGATACCAAGTTGTTACAGGATCATACATTGGTCATAATTTAAGTCCTCATGTGTCCAGGGACATATTTACTGAGTTTATAAACATAATATAAATAAAAATTAAAAAAAAAGAAGAATTTTTATATA
Organism: Entelurus aequoreus; assembly: GCF_033978785.1. Lineage (NCBI taxonomy): Eukaryota > Metazoa > Chordata > Actinopteri > Syngnathiformes > Syngnathidae > Entelurus > Entelurus aequoreus. Next base: position 27,395,453 of record NC_084735.1, on the reverse strand, counting down.
TCGATGTAATCATATTAATATCGACTAGATACGCTCCTGTACTTGGTATCATTACAGTGGATGTCAGGTGTAGATCCACCCATGGCGTTTGTTTACATTTTGATGCCGGTGAGCTACGGTGTGTAGTGAAGCGTGTTTAGCTCTTCCTCGTCCTGCAGGGATGATACTTGTAAGAAATGTACTTTATTTGTCGCCATGGAGGCGAGGATTAGTGATTTAGAAGTAGCTAAAACACAGCCGACGGCGGATGGACTTTAGCCGCTAGCTAGCTAGCCAGGTCTTAAAGCACCTCTCCCTGAGGGCGTTTCAGTGTTATAACTTCACCTTTATTGTTTAGTTATCAAGCCAAAATGCGTCTGTTCTCCCTTTTTTTTTTTTTTTTTTTTTTTAAAAAACCATGAACATATCCTAACTTTTGCTGCAATTCTCTGAAAAATATGCCTCAAATTTAGGCAGCTTAAATTTTGAATGTAATATTTTTTTTAAATAAATAGAATACGTTTTCTGGGACTGCTCCACCATAAAGGACTATTGGAAAGAGATACACCAAGCTCTACAGGATATTTTCAAACGTGAAATACCCCTTGAAAGTAAAACTTAGTTTTTTGGACATGTACCTCAGGACTGGCTGAAGAAAGATAAACACTTAATGAATCTCCTACTGGTGGCCTGTAAAAAGACCATTACTAGGACATGGATTCCCCAGGAGAGCCCAACTTTGAAGCAATGGATGGAAACAACAATGGACATATATAAAATGGAGAAGATAACTGCCTTTATTAATTATAAATTGGAGAAATGTACTTCATACTGGGAAAACTGGGTCAACTATGTCACGCCCTATAAGCCTGACTTTTCAAATTAGTGATTGTACTGCTTAAAAAAAAGGATTACTCTCTATATGTGTATAGGTATGTATGTATATATATATATATATATGTATATACTGTATATGTATGTGTGTGTGTATATATATATATATATATATATATATATATATATATATATATATATATATATATATATATATATATATATATATATATATATATATATATATATATATATATATACATGTATCTGTTTATATTTATTTTATTTTATTTCTGATTATTATTATTATTAATGTATTATTATTTCTTTTTTGTTTATTTAATTGATGTGTTTGTAGATATTACTTTGTTTTTTTTGGTGTTTCTTTCTTTTTTTGGGGGGAGGGGGGTGTGGGTGGTGGTTGGGATATAAACAAAAAATGTTTTGACATTTAGGGCAGACAATAGATATATGATGTATGTGAATATGATGTAATGGATAGGAATGTCTGATGCTGGATGTCAATAAAAAAAAATAAAAATAAATAAAAAATAGAAAAAAACGTAAAATAAAAAACATAATATAAAAATTGTAATGCACCTGGGGATAAGTTGATTGGCAACACTAAATTGGCCCTAGTGTGTGAATGTGAGTGTGAATGTTGTCTGTCTATCTGTGTTGGCCCTTTAAAGAGGTGGCGACTTGTCCAGGGTGTACCCCGTCTACCGCCCGAATGCAGCTGAGATAGGCTCCACCGACCCCCCGCGACTCCAAAAAGGGACAAGCGGTAGAAAATGGATGGATGGATAAAAATTATAGATACAAATAATAAAGTAATAATCACAAAAAATGCCCCCGAGAAATTCCGCAAGCACTGGTTACGAAACTACTGTCTGTAGCATTTGTGACAGCCCATTGTCTTTCCCGTCTCCCCCTGTGGACTTTGGACTATGGACTCACACTGCAAAGCCAGCCCAATAACGTTTGTGAGTGTGTCAACCAGAAACATGTCAGACCCGACGAGCAGCTTCTTCTATCCCCACTGTGCAGAACATACATCTTCTTCCACTCGACAGGATAGGGGTGTCCAAACATCTGATGATTTTTTTTTTTTCCAAAGACGCTGCAGGCCAACACAAAACAAGCTGCTGGATTGTGTGACTTTGGACACCGCTGGTCCAAAATGTTCCTGGGGATGAGCATCAAATGACAGCGTTGATTTTTTTATATTTTTTTTTTTATCAAAAGCTTAGGCTCTCGGTAGAATTCGGAGACACAGTGAGGTCCGAGGCGAAAACCAGTGGGGGGGGGAAGAGATTAGTTTGGTTCCGGTAACTGCAGATCATAAAAAACATGAAGGAAAAGGAAGAGATGGAGGATTAGTGCCACTCCAGGAATGATGGAATAAGAGAAGTGGTGGTGGGGATCCCGGGAGTTGAGGTGGGATTAGTTTTGCTTCAAGAACTGTGGGGGATTGAGCAGCAGGAAAGGGAGGTGTCATGAAAACAAAACTTCTTATCAATCAATTGGAGACAAAGTGAGATAGAGACACACTCCCAGTCTTCTGGGATGTGTCTATTTACTGGACCACACTGTGCCTAAACCAAGAAGAAGTGAGTGTTGGGATAAAACCTTCAATCTTGATTCCCAAACAATTTCCACTGGATGAAGTCCCTAGAACAGTGGTTCTCCAACGTACCACCTTAAGAAAACACTTGGCTCTCCAAGTACCAATGTAATGGCCAACATTAAAATAAAGTAGCGCAGTAGACCTAACTATTCATTAAAAACAAGGCAGAGGGTTTTATTTAACCAGTATATCTAATCGTTTTGGCCAGTCCAACACTGCACACAGTTAGAACAGTAACACTTCGTTTGTGATTCTTTGGCCCGTGAACCATAGATTGAAAATCACTGCCCAAGAATGTCTGAAAAAGCATTTTAGAATCGCGCGGGATGTCTTCCCAGGTGAGTGAAGGCTGCATAGGAAGTTGTCATCCATTTTCCACTTCCTGTAGGTATTTAATTTATTTCAAACGTGCATACAGTAAAAATACCAAAGTTGCAGTATGATGCGTCGCATATTTAGTTCCTCATTACAACATGTCGGAAAAGGAGTAGAAAGAAGCAGATCTTATTTAATCCCACCCTTTTTCCATTTCGTAGCAATTTCTAGCATGTCAGTTTGCATTTGAGCTGTTTTCAAACGCACCAAATCATTACATTGCAATATTTTTGAGTTAATAAATAAATGATTGCAACATATAGCCAACATTATGTATTATTCTAACTGACCTCATTTATAATACTATTACTTTTGTTGTTATTTCCCGATATTTCGACACAATAACTCAGATATGGTAGCACGTGCAAACAGTACAGAATATGGAGTCATTTTTGGTTCAGAACATATTTTGCTTGATTCATTAACAAAGTATTTCTTGCCACCTTATCTTGTACTGTATTTTCCGGGCTATAGAGTGCACCGGTATTTAAGCCACACCCACCAAATTTAAGAGACATTTTTACATGTATTAGCCACCCCGGACTATAAGCTACAGATATATACTGGTACAAAGATTTTATAAATGTTTGTTTACATAACTTAATTGTTTCTAAACGGTACCTGTCACACGGCAGTAAAACGGCTGATCAAACAAAACAGAAGTCATCATTATGGACCTACTAGCTACAGAAGGTAGTTCTCCAATCAGCTAAACAGACTCAATAACTCCACCTCCTCATCCGTGGCTCACTAGTGCAACAATTTCAATGCCGGAAATGTGTCTCGTGAAAAACCATCCGACCGGAACTCTCTAATAACTAAGGTTCCTTGGGTGAATAATGTAAACTCACTACACCGGTATGTTTTAGTGCTTTCATGGCGAGTCTGACAGATATAAGTAAATCATTTACACTACTTAATATTAGAAATGGCAACAGCGGAGGATGAATGTCCCATAACAAGAAGATAGAGAAAAAGAAGAAGCTTATCGATTACGCGTCATCACGGACTACAAAGGCGGAATCGCGCAAATGTTCAGGACTTATGCAGATCCCAAATACAGATCAGTAGGTACCAGAATATAATAAAAGTAGCTTTTGCATAATATTGCGAAACAAAATGCCAGATAATGTCTTACCTTATACACACACCATAATAATACTCGTATGTTGAAGCACAGTACAATCCATCGAGCGGTGCGGCTTCATAGCTTACCAAAGTCATGCTAAAAATGTTGATAGATTTTTGAGCGGCGTGTATAATGTTCTATATTTTCAATGGAACACATAACAAGCCCCCCCTCCGTGCGTCAGTTGAGGTGGGCGGGGTTGGGGGGGGTTTGGTGGTAGCGGGGGTGTATAATGTAGCCCGGAAGAGTTAGGGATGCATGGGATTCTGGGTATTTGTTCTGTTGTGTTTATGTTGTGCAGATGTTCTCCCGAAATGTGTTTGTCATTCTTGTTTGGTGTGGGTTGACAGTGTGGCGCATATTAGTAAAAGCGTTAAAGTTGTTTATACTGCTACCCTCAGTGTGACCTGTATGGCTGTTGACCAAGTATGCCTTGCTGTCACTTACGTGTGTAAGCAGAGGCCACATACAACATTTGACTGGGCCGGCACGTAGATTGTATGGTGAAAAAGCGGACGCGACAACAGGTTGTAGAGGACGCCAATAAAGGCAGTGCCATCACAGCACGCCCTCAATATTGTTGTCTTGGTGAAAATCTGAGAATATTTGCCCCAGGAGATTTCCGGGAGAGGCACTGAAATCCGGAAGTCTCCTGGAAAAACCGGGAAGGTTGGCAAGTATGCAGTTGAGCCGCATCAGAGTGGTCAAAGAGCCGCATGCGGCTCCGGAGCCGCGGGTTGCCGACCCCTGGTCTATGTATTTACTGTGCATTTATTTGAACAGTTTGTATGCTGTGTACAAAGTGTATTCGTAATATGTTGTGTAAGGAAAATTTAACATTTCTATGAAGCTCAAGATTGATGTCTCCTAGTTTTACTACATCTTGTATTTCAGTTTGTTAATAGGGTTAGGCGAAATAAGTGCTTAACTTCAGCCTGAACCCTTTCGGTCTGTAAAATTGTCAATTTATGAATTTATGAGTGTAAAATTGTTTTCGTTTATTTTGTTGACTCCTGACCGAAGAAATAATAACAAACTGAACTAAACTATTTTGTATTTTCACTTCCTCTGTCTGTTCATTGAGTACTGGATCACACACTTGTCCTTGATTGGCAACTAGGACATATCTTTACCCGGTTGCCAATCAGTCTCTTATTTCAGTCTAGTGCTGTCTTCCGCTTAAACTCATGCCTCACGTGTTCATGCTACAAAATAAGTCTTCTGCCCTTTAGCTGCCCTCGCCTTCTTCTGTTCCTTTTTTCTAGTCGCGTATTTTCCCACTCCCTCGTGAGTGCGTTTTCTTTTGTTTTATAGTATATTTATTTTTTAATCACCATGCAATTTTATGTGGTGTAATAATTAGTGTGACCAGCAAATGGCAGTCGTACATTAGCAGTATGTGTGGGTTGCAGGTTGACGGCTGTTTTTCAATAAATGAAACAAGCAAGCAAAACCAAAACTTGGATGTTTCACTGAGAATATGGAACATTACACATTGCGCTCAAAAATTTGTCAAAATGTTTTAGTACGACTTTGGTAAACTACAAAGCCGCACCTCTTGGTGGATTGTCGGCACATTACGGCTACCTAGTCAGACGTACTTTGCTTCAACATACGGGTATTATTATGGTGTGTGCATAAGGACCTTAAATGGCACTTATTAGGACACATATTATTTGGCATTTTGTTTCGCAATATTATGTAAAATCAAATTTTCTTACCTATTGGTTCCTGTTGTTGTGTAACTGTGCGCAAGTCGATGCCGTAGTCAATAAGCTCCTTCTTTTTCTCTATCCTCTTGTTGTGGGGCATTCATCCTGCGCTGCTACCATTTCTAATATAAAGTAGCGTACAGTTCTTACTTATGTCCGTCAGTAGGCTCACTATGGAAGCGCTAAAAACTACTACTAGTACTACTAAGATGACACGGAGAAGACGCTGTCGAAGTGGAGCCACAAAAGTAAGACCGCCCACAAAACGGTGCATCCTTAAGAGAGGGTCATAAAATGGCTTAAAGATGGTGTGTAAAACATAATTTATGTGACATGTTGACCAAAGAATTTAGGTTTATGTGGAGGTCGTTCTCTCTGGATGCAGCAGGAACTCCGGACACAGAGTGCAGGTAGGAAATTATTTATTTCTCATAAATCATGTAGGAAATAACAGGAAAAAACTAAAACGTGCCGATAGCACGGGTGGCAAAGCTAAGAAAGAGCCTAGCGTGGAAGCTAGCATACAAACTGGAAAAACTATAGCCGTCGTAAACCGTTGCATGATGCAAACAAGGAAGCCAGACTGAAACGGGAATAAATAGCTCTCTGATTAGTGCCCAGGAGCAGGTGAGCGTCCCGAACACTAATCAGAGGCAGATGGAACCAATCTGCAGTCATGGCAACTGAAACACAAACCCAGGGGTGCGGAAAACGGAACTGAGGTAGTCAAAACTAACAGAACAAAACATTAACCCGGCCAACGGATCATAACATAAGAAGTGTTTTTGTCATGTTTTTGTTTAGTATAAGACTCCCTTAGTTCTGTTTCAGCACCCCTGGGTTTGTGTTTTCTTGGTTGCCATGGGTGCTGATTATTTTCACCTGCCTCTGATTAGTGTTCGGGACGCTCCCCTGCACTAAACAGAGAGCTATTTATTCCTGCCTTTCGCCACACTCGGCCTGGGTGTCTTGTTTGCTTCACGCAACAGTTACGTGGATTTCTTGCTTCCTTGTTCCATGCTAAGCATTTCCTTTAGCTTACCACCGCTTCCCGTGCAATCGGCACGCTTCCTATATTTTTGTATTCCTGCCTGACTGATTTATGGTAAATAAATCATTGTCTTACCTGCACACTGCCTCCAGGAGTTCAGACTGCATCCTGGGAAAACAAGCCGCGCATTAACATGCGACCCTGGCGTGACAGTTTTAAATGTAAAAAAAAATGAGACAGCTTTTAGTGCGTTTTATAATCTAGAGCGCCTTTTGACCCAAATAGATCCACTCATCGGCAGTGCGCCGTATAATCCGGTGCGCCCTATGGTAAGTTTATGTATACAATATCTTGTACGCGGTGTTGTTTGCTACTGTAGGCCCATTACCAAACAGAACATTCTAATTACCTCAGTCGGTCCAAAGCGACTTTGCAGCGCATAAATCACGGTGAACATCTGCTCCCCCGTTTTGTTGTGTGTCTGTGGGGAGGAATTCATTCTTTCGCCTGGCAAATGGAAGATTTGCCTGTGAGACATTTGGCCCTCTTACTGAGACCATCAGAGTACATGCCTGAACATCAAAATACAGCTCATTAGGGGGTGCTTTTCCTTTGCAAGGAGGGCTGGAGAAAACAATGCAGTAACAACATGTTTGCTTCCTTTTCTGGTCTATTCTTCAAGGTAATGTGGATAAGCTAACATTTAGACACTAGTGATGGTGTATTACTGATGATATGGTATCGGTATCCAACCTGTGCATAATTTCTGTGTGTTGTCTCAACTCCTCCAACGCAGAGTAATGAGAGACGCCTCCATTCTGGCCAGCTAGCAGGTGAGCATTAAGCTAACCAGCGTTCCATAGTGGCTTATTTAAGGTTTGTCTTGATGTGTATTTCTGGTCTTGTCACCCCCTTTGCGAGCAGGAGGGCGACAGGGCAGTGCGGCTGGATCAAAAGAGACGACTTTGCCAGACAAAAAGTTGTTTTATTACAAGCGAGCGTCATTAAGTTAAAGTTAAAGTACCAATGATTGTCACACACACACTAGGTGTGGTGAAATTTGTCCTCTGCATTTGACCCATCCCCTTGTTCACCCCCTGGGAGGTGAGGGGAGCAGTGAGCAGCAACGGTGGCAGCGCCCGGGAATCATTTTGGGTGATTTAACCCCCAATTCCAACCCTTGATGCTGTGTGTCAAGCAGGGAGGTAATGGGTCCCATTTTTATAGTCTTTGGTATGACTCGTTCAGGTGTCATCCTGACCAGATGTCCGAACCACCTCATCTGGCTCCTCTCGATGTGGAGGAGTAGCGGCTTTACTTTGAGCTCCTCCCGGATGGCAGAGCTTCTCACCCTATCTCTAAGGGAGAGCCCCGCCACCTTTCGGAGGAAACTCATTTCGACCGCTTGTCCCCGTGATCTTGTCCTTTCGGTCATAACCCAAAGCTCATGACCATAGGTGAGGGAACGTAGATCGACCGGTAAATTGAGAGCTTTGCCTTACGGCTCAGCTCCTTCTTCACCACAACGGATCGATACAGCGTCCGCATTACTGAAGACGCCGCACCGATCCGCCTGTCGATCTCACGATCCACTCTTCCCTCACTCGTGAACAAGACTCCGAGGTACTTGAACTCCTCCACTTGGGGTAGGGTCTCCTCCCCAACGCCTCCCTAGGGAGGTGTTTAGGGCACGTCCGACCGGTAGGAGGCCACGGGGAAGACCCAGGACACGTTGGGAAGACTATGTCTTCTGGCTGGCCTGGGAACGCCTCAGGATCCCCCGGTAAGAGCTGGACGAAGAGGCTGGGGAGAGGGAAGTCTGGGCTTCCCTGCTTAGGCTGCTGCCTAAAGAAGAAGATGGATGGATGGATGGATGGATGGATGGATGGATGGATGGTATGACTCGGCCGGGGTTTGAACTCTCAACCTACCGATCTCAGGGCGGACACTCTAACCACTAGGCGACTGAGTAGGTTGAGACAGGTCTGCAGTACCCGGAGGAGCTTAGGTCAAAAAAAATGAAGGACTCCTAACTTGGAGAAGCCAAACCATCAGTTATATGTTCCTTCTTTCTCTGTCTGGGTGTGTGCTAAGTCAGGAGAGGACCACCTGACCATGTAAGAAGATGTTCGTGTGTAAGTGACTGGGAAGACAACAGAGGTATACCATAACTTGTAGGTTGACGTTTAAGATGAACATGGAATCTCTTCGTCCGCCGGATGGAGCTGTAACTTTTGCATTCCGAAGCCTGGTTTTATTGCTTCTTCTCGTGAGAGAACTAATTCCAGTTATTTATTTACATAAACCTGGTGGTTCGCTTTCTCCAAGTTGAATATAAGCATTCACCATATGTTGAACATAATATGAGTCGACTAATTCACTTCAGTTTCTTAAGGTGTATGACACACACATTTTTCTGTTAGTGAAGTGTGAAGTGAATTATATTTATATAGCGCTTTTCTCTCTCTAGTGACTCAAAGCGCTTTACATAGTGAAACCCAATATCTAAGTTACATTTAAACCAGTGTGGGTGGTTTAAACCAGTGTGGGTGGCACTGGGAGCAGGTGGGTAAAATGTCTTGCCCAAGGACACAACGGCAGTAACTAGGATGGCGGAGGCGGGGATCTAACCTGGAACCCTCAAGTTGCTGGCACGGCCACTCTACCAACCGAGCTATACCGCCCCCACTGTTCTGCTACTATACATTCAAGCTAGCTTAGCGATTAGTATGGCTTCTTGTGTCCCCCCGCTCTCTCTTGCTCTTCCATGTTTCCCTGTTCCTCCAGTCTTCGGCTGGCGGGAGAGAGTTGTTTTGAAGGAATTTTCGGAGGTAGAATGGAAGGAAAACTTCCGAATGTCTCGAAGTTCATTCAGTAAGCTCTTTGGATAGATGAAATGAGTTTTAAAGACCGTTCGTGCCCCGATATCGCTTCAAATGAGGTTTGCTGTTGTTCTGTGCAAACTTGCCAGTTGTGTGGAATACAGAGTCATTGCTAATCAGTTTGGGGTGCAAAAATGCAGCGTGAAGAGGTCTGGGTGCGCTTTCTCCTTTGCCTTGTAATAGACCTGCTTCGTTCGCTTCCATCTGACTAGGGTTGTACGGTATACCGGCAGTAGTATAGTACCGCGATACTAATTAATCATATTTGGTACCATACCGCCTCTAAAAAGTACCGGTACAACCCTATCCTGCCTTCCTTAAGCACACTTGTACACGAAGGCAGTAAGTTCAACACCTTCCGCTCATCAAAACTCTGAACACCAGGTTGACTGATGGAGGCCAGGTTTATTGATAATTGAAAGGGTGAAACTGTAAGACACATACTTTGTAAATGTAAATGCATGAATTAAATTAACTTAATAATGTCATATCACAGACCACAGATTATCAAGTATTGCATTTGAATTAAATCTAAGTTTAACTTTGTCACACACCACTGTATGTGTTGTTATGATTAATAATATCAGTGACATGTGAGCTTTCTACTGCTTAAATTGTCTTAAGTAACAGTACAACAAATGTCCACTAGATGGCGGCAGATGACAACAAATGAGAGTTAGCCGACATGAACAGGTAATGCAATCAGAGATCGTCTAACATCATAAAACACACCCATTTCACAGCTAAATATGACCCATTGTGTACTATAAACATTAAATATAGGTACATACCAACGATGCCACGAACAGCATAAGATGTGATAGTTGTTTGCTGAGAAACACAAGGAGTGAAGCGGAGTTGTGCGCACCAGTCTGAAATCTTTCCGGAGTCTAAACACGTGACCTATCTGCGTGTTTCTTAAAGGTACAGCTCACTTAACAGAACCAGCTGAAATGACTCGGAAATAAACACACACTGAATAAAGTAATCTTAATACCTGAGCTACCCACTTCTCTAAAGTGGGCTGGCTCAAGGTGGAGGACAGAGTTAAACAACTTGCACTGAGCCTAGTCTATAAAATCCGCTACACCTCCCTGATACCGAAGTACATGTCAAACTACTTCCTTAACGTAAATGACCGCCATAACCACAACACCAGGGGGAGCTCCACTAACCACGTTAAACCCAGATTCCGAACTAACAAAGGTCTTAACTCATTCTCTTTCTATGCCACATCAATGTGGAATGCGCTCCCAACAGGTATGAAAGAAAGGGCATCTCTATCCTCCTTCAAAACCGCAATACAAGTTCACCTCCAGGCAGCTACAACCCTAAACTAGCACCCTCCCCGGATTGCTAATAATCAAATGTAAACAATCAAATGCAGATACTTTTTCTTATGCCTTCTGATCTCTCTCTCTCTCTCTATGTCCAATACTTGATGTCCATATCCTACCCCCCCCCCCCCCTCCCTCCACACCCCTGATTGTAAATAATGTAAATAATTCAATGTGATTATCTTGTGTGAAGACTGTATTATGATGATAGTATATATGATAGTATATATCTGTATCATGAATCAATTTAAGTGGACCCCGACTTAAACAAGTTGAAAAACTTAATCGGGTGTTACAATTTAGTGGTCAATTGTACGGAATATGTACTTCACTGTGCAACCTACTAATAAAAGTCTCAATCAATCAAACAGGCAGAACAAACCCTTATTTAGAAAAGTATCGAAAAGTATCGAAATACATTTTGATACCGGTACCAAAATATTGCTATCAAGACAACACTACATCTGACTCGTATTTCTTCTAGAGTCCGAATGAAACTTGCATTCTCCATTTCCTGAGCTACCTTCTTAACTCAATCTGTTTCTTTTATTTTTATTGCATATATGCATTTCGAAATGTTCCGTTCTTTTAATTTGTGAAGCATATATGTACAGTCAGATATCAAAATTCAGGCATTGAAAAAAACGTGTCTCGATGCATCTCTAATTGTGGATTGTGAGTGTCAGGTTCAAACACTGATGACATCTATTAAACAGACAAAGAAGCAAGGAATCAAACAGAGACAGAATTAAATTTGGCTCAATTGAGGATAAACGTCTGAGTTGTACTCTTGTACAGTCTCCACCACGCTCTGACGAAAGATTATACGCCTCCTCTTTCCCTGATTAACTGTTCTGTGATAAGGGCAATGGCTGTTTACAACCCCCCAAATAAGGGGGTCGTAAACAGCCATCGCCCTTATCACAAAACAGTTCAAAGAAAAGGTCGTAAAACAGTTCAAAGAAAAGGTGCCTGGAGGGGAGTCAGGCGCTGCTTCCTCTCCGCTTTGTAGATCTCGGGTCAAGACAAAATCTTCCTGTGGATTACAATAGAAGAAAGAAACCGACACCTTCATGTCGTTTCCCATCATACACAGTGGAGTTTTACAAGCCTTTTGCATAGTAGGATCAAAGACAGCATTTGTCCTCTCGCATGGCGAGCTGAACTCAATGTAACACAAAGTTTTGTGATAACTTAGATAACATTATTTTGACAGTGAGTGTACAAACAGTACGTACTGAATTTATGTTATGACTAGTGTTGTCCCGATACCAATATTTTGGTACCGGTACCAACATGTATTTCGATACTTTTCGGTACATTTTCTACATAAAGGGGATCACAAAAAATGGCATTATTGACTTTATTTTAACAAACAATCTTAAGGTACATTAAACATATGTTTCTTAGTGCAAGTTTGTCCATAAATAAAATAGTGAACATACAAGACAACTTGTCTTTTAGTAGTAAGTAAACAAACAAAGGCTCCTAATTTAGCTGCTGACATATGCAGTAACATATTGTGTCATTTTCCATTCTATTATTTTGTCAACATTATGAAGGACAAGTGGTAGAAAATGTATTACTAATCTACTTGTTCATTTACTGTTAATATCTGCTTACTTTCTCTTTTAACATGTTCTATCTACACTTCTGTTAAAATGTAATAATCACTTATTATTCTGCTGTTTGATACTTTACATTAGTTTTGGATGATACCACAAATTTGGGTACCAATCCGATACCAAGTAGCAATAGGATCATAGATTGGTCATATTCAAAGTACTCATGGACATATTTACCAGGGACATATTTCCTGAGTTTATAAAAATAATATATACATGTATAAAAAAAACTACGAAAATAGATTTGTGATGCTAAAAAATATCGATGTAATCATAGTATTATCGACTAGTTACGGTCCTGTACTTGGTATCATTAGAGTGGATGTCAGGTGTAGAGCCACCCATGGCATTTGTTTACATTCCGGAACGGCGTTATTAGTGGTGACGCCGGTGAGCTACGGTGTGTAGTGAAGCATGTTTAGCTATTCCTCGTCCTGCAGGGATGATACTTGTAAGAAACATACTTTATTTGTCACCATGGAGGCGAGGATTAGTGATTTAGAAGTAGCTACAACACTGTTGGACTTTAGCTGCTAACTAGCTAGACATGTTTTAAAGCACCTCTTCCTGAGGGCGTTTCAGTGTTATAACTTCACCTTTGTCGTTAGTTTTTAAGCCAAAATGCGTCCGTTCTCCCTTTTCTGTCTACACACTGTGTCTGCTTGTAAGTACTCTGTGATTGTGCGCTGCCGAACATGCTCGTCTGCTCGTAAAACCAACAATGACACGACGTGACGATGACGACGGGGGCGCGGGGGACCCATACTTTTTAGCGGCGGTATAGTACCGAATATGATTCACTAGTATCGCGGTACTATACCAATACCGTACCGACGGTGTGGCGCGGTTAGGAGAGTGGCCGTGCCAGCAACCTGAGGGTTCCTGGCTCGATCCCCAGCTTCTACCAATCAATCAATGCCAACCTAGTCCCGTCCGTTGTGTCCTTGAGCAAAACGCTTCACCCTTGCTCCTGATGGGTCGTGGTTAGGGCCTCCCATGGCAGCTGCCGCCATCAGTGTGAAAGTGTGGGTGAATGGGTTAATGTGGAAATAGGGTCAAAGCGCTTTGAGTAGCTTGAAGGTAGAAAAGCGCTATACAATTATAACCCATTTACCATTTACCATTTAACCCTAGTTACCGGGCGGTATAGCTCGGTTGGTAGAGTGGCCGTGCCAGCAACTTGAGGGTTCCTGATTCGATCCCTGCTTCCGCCATCCTAGTCACTGCCGTTGTGTCCTTGGACAAGACACTTTACCCACCTGCGCCCAGTGCCACCCACACTGGTTTGAATGTAACTTAGATATTGGGTTTCACTATGTAAAAGCGCTTTGAGTCACTAGAGAAAAAGCGCTATATAAATATAATTCACTTCACTTCACACATGATTAAGAATTTTCTTTCTGATAGATTGTCCCATTATGTCAGGGGTGGGCAATTAATTTTTACCGGGGGCCGCATGAGCAACCCGAGCACTGCTGGAGGGCCACACCGACAATATTTCAATTAAGTTTTGCACAAATTATTTTTGATATACCGTAAGATAGATAATAATAATAATAATAATATTTTCATTTAACCTAACTTATCTTTATACAAAAGCAGATGGCTTTTGATGGTTTTATTTTTAACACTTTCTTACACAACACTTCCTGATGTATATTACAATACAAAAATTTCAATTTCTGTCACTTCATCCTGCATCCTCTTTGTTGTGAACGTAGCACGCCTGTAAGGTGATTGGCGAAAAAGGAAGAAGCGTTGCTGTTGCGGAAATGAGGAGTGAGGATTGGTTTTCCTTTTGGAAAGAACGAGATAAGTTGAGCTGTGTTAGTATAGCATGCTCAATAAAAGTTTAAAAAGAACGTCAGACTTGGTGTGCACTTCTTCTGGACGCTACAATTGATGGCACAAGTGGGATGAAATGCCTCCCAGTTCGCCTTGCCATCAAACCTGGGAGTCTTCATTGAGGGCGGAATTCCCCCCCGTGGCAAGCAGCGTGGCTGCACCTGTAAACGCTGTCTCTCTCTCTCTCTGTCTCTCTCTCTCTCTCTCTCTCTCTCTCTCTCTCTCTCTCTCTCTCTCTCTCTCTCTCTCTCTCTCTCTCTCTCTCTCTCTCTCTCTCTCTCTCTCTCTCTCTCTCTCTCTTTGCGGCGAGCTCCTCACGTGGCACGTACCTCCCGATGACGTAGCACACAAGCAGTGCAGTATGCGCAAAGTTTTACTTCTGACACCAACTGTAGCGTCCAGAAGAAGTGCACAGCAAGTCTGACGCAATTTTTAAACTTTTATTGAGCAAGCTATACTAACACAGCTCAACATATCTCGTTCCTTCCACACGCACGTCTCCTCACTTCTCATTTACACAACTCAAGAAGACAACATCTACTTCAGCAGGTCGTTACACTATATTCTTTAAACACAGCAACGTGTGTACCACAAATAAGCACACGGCTTTACCTTTACTTGGCAGTCCATGTCTTTTTTAAAACACGCCATTCGTCATCAACTTTTCTCTTTTTAGCGTCTCGGGGATAACCGCTGTGCGCCTTCCCTCACAGGACATACGCACATATAACACTTTTCAAAATAAAAGCAGCACAGTTGTATTGCACGCACGACAAAGATGTTTTTTTTAAATGTATTTTGTATTTGTGATTGCTGCTGCGCGCACGAGCATACGTCCACACGGAAGTAATACAAATAACGCTTTTCAAAACAAAAGCAGCACTGTTGTATTGCACACTCGAAATAGATACTTTTTAAAATTTATTTTGTAATTTATAATTGGCCTCACGCGGGCCGGACAGGGATGTACAAAGGGCCGGATGCGGCCTGCGGGCCGCAGAATGCCCAGGTCTGCATTATGTTGTGCCGAAAGAGGTGACGTGCTGATGTTAGCCAATGAAGGATAAGGTTGAGTACACTTTTTGGGCATTTGTGTGAGTATTAGTATTCCGAGTATAAACCAGTGTATTATTTATAATACAAGAGAAAAAAAAGCAAATGAGGCTATCATTTGCACAAAAAGCAAGCAGCCAAGCAGACAAAAAGTCCTGTTTCTCTCTGTCTCATCTCCTGTCTTCCCCTTCAGAGGAGGGCCAATTAAAGTACATCCCAAGTTCCTCCTTGGCTCAAGCAAGATTCTCTCCAGGGCCGCTAATTAAACACAAACCTTCCCCTTTTTCCCGTCTCTTTCTTCCCGCCTCTCTCCATCTGCCAGCCCTCCCTCGCAGCCTCTTTCCATCAATTCATTTGCTCTTCCTCCTCGCCCCAAATCCTCGTTTGGCTACCCGTCACGGTGCACACCTGACATTCGCACAGGGACAATCGTCCGAGTCAATCTGTAGAAAAGCCGACCTTGTTATTCTCTCCTGACGGTGTTGAGCCGGACGCGCCGTGACCCCCTGGCCGGCCCGTCTGGGGCGATGTAGGCGAGTGTCCAGCGCCGACTTTCTAACAACGATCCCGCCAAACCACCGCTGCTCCATGTCCGCCGTGCAGCCGCTGACACTGACAAGCAACCCCGTTAATGGGGGTGTCATGTCGCCCCCTGTCAGGACACTGTATGGAGGGAATAAGGAGCCCTGTGGAAACACTCACCCGGCCTTGGCAGCTTGTCGGCGCTCCTCACTTTGCAAGCAAACAAGACATTCGTCATCCGCGCCAGGCAACGCCAAACACGTCACGTTGGATGACATCAGCGACAGCAAATATAGAAAATAAATGCCTCAAATAGAACGATGATTAAGTTTGTCAAACTATTAGACTACTTAAAGGCCTACTGAAACCCACTACTACCGACCACGCAGTCTGATAGTTTATATATCAATGATGAACTCTTAACATTGCAACACATGCCAATACGGCCGGGTTAACTTTTAAAGTGCAATTTTAAATTTCCTGCGAAACTTCCGGTTGAAAACGTCTATGCATGATGACGTTTGTGTGTGACGTCAATGGTTGAAACGGAAGTATTCGGGCACATTGTATCTCAATACAAACAGCTCTGTTTTCATTGCAAAATTCCACACTATTCTGGACATCTGTGTTGGTGAATCTTTTGCAATTTGTTTAATGTACAATGGAGACTGCAAAGAAGAAAGCTGTAGGTGGGGTCGGTGTATTAGCGGCTGGCTGCAGCAACACAACCAGGAGGACTTTGACTAGGATAGCAGACGCGCTATCCGACGCTAGCCGGCGATCGCATGGATGATCGGGTGAAGTCCTTCGTCGCGCCGTCGATCACTGGAACGCAGGTGAGCGCGGGTGTTGATGAGCAGATGAGGTCTGGCGTAGGTTGAGCGCTAATGTTTTTATCATAGCTCTGACGAGGTCCCGTAGCTAAGTTAGCTTCAATGGCGTCGTTAGCAACAGCATTGCTAGGCTTCGACAGGCGGCACAGCATTAACCGTGTACTTACAGGTCCAGTGTTTGGTTCGATGTCTCCTGATAGTAGTATTGTTGATCTGCTGTCTATCCTTCCAGTCAGGGGCTTATTTCTTTTGTTTCTATCTGCATTTAAGCACGATGCTTTCACGTTAGCTCCGTAGCTAAAGTGCTTCACCGATGTATTGTCGTGGAGATAAAAGTCACTGCGAATGTCCATTTCGCGTTCTCGACTCTCATTTTCAAGAGGATATAATATCCGAGGTGGTTTAAAATACAAATCCGTGATCCACAATAAAAAAAGGAGAAAGTGTGGAATCCAATGAGCCCTTTTACCTAAGTTACGGTCAGAGCGAAAAAAGATGCATCCTGCACTGCACTCTAGTCCTTCACTCTCACGTTCCTCATCCACAAATCTTTCATCCTCGCTCAAATTAGTGGGGTAATCGTCGCTTTCTCGGTCCGAATCGCTCTCGCTGCTGGTATAAACAATGGGGAAATTTGAGGAGCCCTTCAACCTGCGACGTCACGCTATTTCCGGTACATCAGCGACCAAAAGTTGCGAACTTTATCGTCGATGTTCTCTACTAAATCCTTTCAGCAAAAATATGGCAATATTGCGAAATGATCAAGTATGACACATAGAATGGATCTGCTATCCCCGTTTGAATAAAAAAAAAAAATTTCAGTAGGCCTTTAATCTCGATCAGTATTGGGGAAATTCCTTCAAAAAAAGGGATCAATTACAGTTACTCGATATTTTCCCAAAAAACTAGCTGCAAACGTCAAAGTTAAAGTACCAATGATTGTCACACACACACTAGGTGTGGGGAAATGTGTCCTCTGCATTTGACCCATTCCCTTGTTCACCTCCTGGGAGGTGAGGGGAGCAGTGAGCAGCAGCAGTGGCCACGCCCGGGAATAATTTTTGGTGATTTAACCCCCAATTCCAACCCTTGATGCTGAGTGCCAAGCAGGGAGGTAATGGGTCCCATTTTTTATAGTCTCTGGTATGACTCGGCCGGGGTTTGAACTCACGACGTACCGATCTCAGGGCGGACACTCTAACCACACGGCCACTGAGCAGGTGCTAGCTCTCCAATTAGCCAACCAGACTCCACGGTCACGTTTGGTGAATTTATGAAACGGAAATAATACAAAAAGAATGCCATTGTAGGTTGGTTGTTATGTTTGCTGGGGGAGTAGTGATGGCACAGTTCCACAAGGGGGTGATGTTGCTCTATGCTTTATTGTATATACAGAAAATATATAGAAAACAAGAACACGAAGCAATCGTAAATGTTGCATTAAACAAACAAACTAGCCAGACCAAGTGTGAGGCAGGTATAAATATCTCTCTGATTAGAGCCCGGGAGCACGTGAGCGTCCAGACCACTAATCAGAGGCAGGTGAAAATAATCAGCACCCATGGCAACCAGGAACACCAACCCAATGGTGCTGAAACAGAGTCTTAAACTAAAACAAAACATGATCCGGGCAACGGATCATCACAGCACATACAAATGTGCATGAACACACTCCTACAGACAACGCACGGGATGGTTTAGTCAGTTTGAATTGTTTTAGTTATATTGTAAAACTTACCAGCGCTGTTCGGAGTGATGAATGAAGAGTCCTTTCGAGCAGAAATGCTATAGACGAATAGTGGACGAAACGTGATGTATGTACTTACGGTTCACGGGACGAAACAGGAAGTACATTTTCTAACCGCAGCACCTGCAGCGTCCGCACTCAAAGTTCCAACATTAACACTCCTTTTCTGTCTGGGTTGAAAAATATTTGTTAAATATAAAACATTACAGGCCGTAAGGGAAGAGAAATCGATGAACGAGACGCACCGTTTTATAAGCCGCATGGTTCATAGCTAAGGAAAAAAATAGTTGCTTATAGTCTGAAAAATACCGTAATTATTATTTGAAAGATGCAATTAGTTACTCAGGAAAATTTGGTGTATGCAGTTGAGAGATGTTTCATGAGAGAAGAGCGTGCGAGCATGTGCCTTTTAAAAGGTGGTGCCTGTGGCCAGGTGAAGCGTGATGTCAGCAAAGGTGCGCTCGTTGGCTGTTAACTGGAAGGAGATTGTTGACTGCAGCGCCTGTGGAATGTTTTCACTGATAATTAATCCGGCGATTGAATGTGCGTCAATGGCAATGTCTCTCCATGTCCGCAAAAGGGGTATTGTAGGATTATTATTGTTGATGATTGGGACTTTATTGAATGTTCATTATTCTCCCGTAGTAATAGTAGTAGCGCACACACGTGTGTGTGTGTGTGTGTGTGTGTGTGTGCGCGCGCGGTGGCTGCCACTTGCACTAGTAAAAAGTTACCATATTTTCTGGACCATAGGGCGCACCGGATTATAAGGCGCACTGCCGATGAGCGGGTCTAGTCAGGTCTATTTTCATACAAAATGCGCACTGGATTATAGGCCGCATTAAAGGGGTCATATTGTTATTATTTTTTTTAAATGGAAAACACTTCTTTGTGGTCTACATAACATGTAATGGTGGTTCTTTGGTCAAAATGTTGCATAGATGATGTTTTACAGATCATCTTCAAGCAGCTTTCTGACAGTTGCTTCAGTGGGCGGTCTTATTTACGTGGCTCACCTTCGACAGCGTCTTCTCCCCGTCATCTTTGTTGTAGCGGTGTAGCGTGCAAGGACGGGGGTGGAAGAAGTGTCAAAAGATGGAGCTAACTGTTTTAATGGCATTCAGACTTTACTTAAATCGATAACGGAGCAGCATCTCCTCATTTGGGGCTCACTAGTGCAATAACACGGAATGTGTCCCGTAAAAAAACGTCCGATGGGAATTCTCTAATAACTAAAGTTCCTTGGGTGAATAATGTAAACTCACTACACCGGTATGTTTTAGCGCTTTCATGGCGAGTTTACTGACAGATATAAGTAAGAACTTTACACTACTTTATATTAGAAATGGCAACAGCGGAGGATGAATGTCCCATAACAAGAAGATAGAGAAAAAGAAGAAGCTTATCAACTATGGCGTCGTCACGGACTACAAAGGCGGATGCGCGCAATTTTTCAGGACTCATGCAGATCCCAAATACAGATCAGCAGGTACAAGAAGATAAAAAAAGTTGCTTTTGCATAATATTGCGAAACAAAGCGCCAGATAATATGTCTTACCTTATACACACACCATAATGATATGTTATAATGATAAATGATAAATGGGTTGTACTTGTATAGCGCTTTTCTACCTTCAAGGTACTCAAAGCGCTTTGACAGTATTTCCACATTCACACACACATTCACACACTGATGGCGGGAGCTGCCATGCAAGGCGCTAACCAGCAGCCATCAGGAGCAAGGGTGAAGTGTCTTGCCCAAGGACACAACGGACGTGACTAGGATGGTAGAAGGTGGGGATCGAACCCCAGTAACCAGCAACCCTCCGATTGCTGGCACGGCCACTCTACCAAACACAGTACAATCCGTCAGTCTACCCCAGGGCAGCTGTGGCTACAAATGTAGCTTACCACCACCAGGTGTGAATGAATGATGGGTTCCCACTTCTCTGTGAGCGCTTTGAGTATCTAATAATAGAAAACCGCTATATAAAATCTAATCCATTATTATTATTATTATTATTATTAATCCATCAAGTGGTGCGGCTTCATAGTCGTTAGTCATACTAAAACATTTTGATAGATTTTTGAGCGCCGTGTGTAATGTTCTATATTTTCAATGGAACATTTTAAATGTTGGTGTTGTTTACTTGAGTCATAATGCAGTCTACACGTATCTCTTATGTGTGACTACCATCAACTGGTCACACTTATCATTTCACCATGTACCAAATAAAATAGCTTCAAGGTCGGTAAACACAACCAAGATTATTCCTTACATTAGGCGTACCGGGTTATAAGGCGCACTGTCGAGTTTTGAGAAAATTAAAGGATTTTAGGTGCGCCTTATAGTCCGAAAATACGGTACTTCCCGAATGGAACCTGCTGGGATTCTAAAACTGTCTTTTCTGCATCAAAAGTAGTGTGCCAGGTTACATTAAACATGTATATTATCTATGTTAACCCAATAAGGGTCCATTACTATTAACCATCTGTCTTTTAGCTGGGGACACCCTACAACTACCTCTAGGGGCCCCTGCATCCCACTCCACTGTATGTTTTTATTTAAGTTTGCCTTTTCTTTGGCCCACCTCAATAATGTTATTCATTTTCTCTGCCTGCAGTAAAAAAACAGCATCTATCTATATCTTGAAAAAACAACAACAATGACTTGTGTGTTGTTTGGGAACAGTAGGTGATGGTTATGTGCAGTAAAACTTTTCATGAACTCAACTGCAGTTTAGTTTTATGTTTTGGTTTGGTTTGAATAATTAAAAAAAACAAGGTTTTTGGCATTCATTTCTTTAAACGGATACATTTGTCTAAATATGGCCAAGGACACACATTATTGTGGGTTTTCTGGATGTCGTCTTCATCACTTAAGGAAAAATCTAAGCTGCGGAAGAGAATCCCTCTGCCATTTTCAACTATGTTAAAAACATTTTTTGGACTCGACCCTCTGTCTCGGACTGCCTTGTTTTCATGTGTCTGTGGTGATTTTGTTCACTAGTTTCGATGACCGGCCCTATCTTGCCTTTGATTGGCCAGTCTGTAATGTTTCACCCTAACCTTAGCCAATTGTGACTCATCATACGAACACCAACCAATCATCATTAATTTTCTCCGTATGTATGGATGTTCTCATTTATCCAGGTCATTTTATTTTCTCCGTATTTTTTTGGGCCTGGATTCGCAGTCCATTGTCTTTCGTTGTGGTTGGTAGCTTTGATGTAAACAACAAGCTACATGGGTCGAAAAATAGCTAAGCTACAGGAAAAGCTACTCGTTCCAAAAGTAGCTAAGCTACTGGAAAATGTAGTTAAGCTACGTTGTTTAGCTACGTGTAGCTTGTTACTTCCCATCACTACATAAAAGTAATTATGTAGATTACTCATTACTTGTCAGGTTCAAACACTGATGACATCTATTAAACAGACGAGAAGCAAGAAATCATGCAGAGACAGAGTTAAATTTTGCTCAATTGAGTAGAGACATTTTTGGGCTGTACTCTAGTTACAGATCCAAATTAAGCTCTAAATTCTAGCCCACGTGCTTCCTCTATTTATTTGGGAGGTCCCTGGTTACATCACTGAAGCTGTCGGTGAGGGAAGGGGGTAATCTCGACAGCTCCAGTTAGACACAATATATGATTATACAAAAATGTAAATGTGCTGACAGTCGGGATATCGCCTTGTCTCTGCTCTGTCTGCGTCACGGTACTCGATGTTCGGCCTTGGCAGTCAGCAGGCCGATTCTGGAAACAAACACTGATACGAGACTGGCTTGCAATCTTTTGGATTGCCAGCTTTGCACAGACAAAGAAAAATACAATTTCAGCACAATTGATTTAACTATAGCAACGGCCCTTAAGCATAAGAGTTGTGTGATAATATATACATAATTATTCTAACATTACTAACTTCGTTATTATGTAACATTGTTTTTCGGAACACTGATCGCGATGAATCCCGTTTTGTCCATAGTTCCCTCTTAATTTAATCGCAATTAACCACATATGGCCTTTTTAAAAATGTTTATCCGTAATAAGTACACCGTATTAAAATGTGCACCCAACTTGTGACTGGACATGTTCTTTGATTTATGCAAATATTAAACATTATGCTGTTTTAAACCGTTCAACACAAAATGGACACACTCTTTAACAGACATGTTCTATATGGGGTATAATACAGTCCTTTAGTGCTCTCTTTTTCCCATTATAAAAAATACATCTATTTGAAATTATATTTTTTACAAAGTTTTCCACACTTACTCCCAATAATTCTCACTTGTTTCACTCATTTTGAGACGTCAACACGATAACCAGGAAAAAATATGTCGAAAAGGACAAACTTAATGACTGATGCAGTCGTGTTTTGCTTTTATTTTGGTGACAGAAAAGCAAGCCCAAATAAGCAACAACATGTTAAAAAAAAGAGGCCCAAAGAACGCAACCTGTGACTCACAAAGTTTGTAAGCATCGTCCAAAAAAAAGTTTTTAAAATGCAAACTTGGCAACGCTGCTGCTGCTGGCAACTAAAAACTACGGTGATAACTCAACTCACAGCGACAGTGGATGGAAATAAATTTGATCTTTGCCACAGTTTCAAAGCTAAACTTACCACTAAATATACCTTTTTCTTTGCCCTTTTCTGCTTTCTATTAGTTTCTGTGACTCAACATCAGCTGTAACGCGTTGCTTTTCCACCACTACGGTATGCCACACTGGATGCCGGTTAAAAGTGCGATAAAAAAATGGTGCTGTTAAAGGAACATTTTGTTAACCTGTTTTTGTGTTAACTTAGACATCCATTGTGAAAATACAATGGAGCTCTGTTTGTTTGTTGCTAGCAATTTAAAAATGGATGCTATATTTTTCTTGTCAGTGAAATAATACGCTTTTGTAATGTAACTTTATCTTTTTGTTCTGTGCGTGTGTCTTAGTGGGGGCTAACTTGCACGGTCGTACCAGGAAGAGGGCAAGATTGTAGCTCGTTTGAAATTGAGCGGCTTTTTAGGGGTCATGTTACGATTTTTGATTTATATCTGAAACACTTCCTTTTGTTCTACATACAGTTAAAAGTTAAAGTTGAAATTCCATTTGACCGTGATCAAGCCCTGATGAAACTGGCCGAAGCCCTGGAGAGCAGTAGACGAGAGGCCAACAGCCAGCCCATAGCCAAGCAGCTTTTTGTCATGTTTGTGAGGCCAGGGGAAGGCAAAGACCAGCCGACGAGGCCCCCGCAGGTCCTTTCTCTGGCAAGGGACTGGAGTATGAGGGCCGACATCGGCAAACAGCTCCAGTTCCATCCGTGAGATCACCACCACTTCACTGTGTCCAGACATCGTGCTGCTACCAAGTCTGCCATGCTGATAGAGCTCACCATCCCCTAGGACGGGGGTCGGCAACCCGCGGCTCTAGAGCCGCATGCGGCTCTTTAGCGCCGCCCTAGTGGCTCTCTGGAGATTTTTCAAAAATGTATGAAGAATGGAAAAAGATGAGGGGAAAAAAATCAAATTTTTTGTTTTAGTATGGTTTCTGTAGGAGGACAAACATGACACAAACCTCCGTAATTGTTATAAATCGTTATATTAAACATGCTTCACTGATTCAAGTATTTGGCGAGCGCCGTTTTGTCCTACTTATTTTGGCGGTCCTTGAACTCACCGTATAGTCTGTTTACATGCATAACTTTCTCCGACTTCCTAGGACGTGTTTTATGCCACTTCTTTTTCTGTCTCATTTTGTCCACCACACTTTTAACGTCGTGCATGAGTGCACAAAGGTGAGTTTTGTTGATGTTATTGACTTGTGTGGAGTGCTAATCAGACATATTTGGTCACTGCATGACTGCAAGCTAATCGATGCTAACATGCTATTTAGGCTAGCGATATGTACATATTGCATCATTATGCCTCATTTGTAGCTATATTTGAGCTCATTTAGTTTCCTTTAAGTCCTCTTAATTAAATGTATATCTCATGACACATGTAATATGGCTTTTAATTTTTTGCAGCTCCAGACAGATTTGTTTTTGTTTTTTTGGTCCAATATGGCTCTTTCAACATTTTGGGTTGCCGACCCCTGCCCTAGGAGGAGGGAATCCAGGCAGTCTACGAGCGCAAAGCAGCCAAGTATGCAGATCTGGCTGCTGAGCGCAGAGAGGCAGGCTGGTCCACTACCATCTACCCTGTGGAAGTAGGCTGTCGGGGCTTCGTCGGTTCATCAACAACAAGGCTGCTCCGAGATGTAGGAATGACTGGGGCTAAGCTCCAAAGGGAAACCAAGGCCCTTGCTGAGGAAGCAGAAAAGAGAAGCTTCTGGTTGTGGCTGAGGAGGAGGGATAAGTACTGGGGGTCGAGGCAATAAGATGAGTCGGCTGCATTATACGTAGCCTGTTTATCTCATCAATGTAGTCATGGTGAGCTAACAATGCTACATGCTAACGTATCATTACAAATGGTCTTTCTACTCTATTTTCTGGAGTATAAGCCACTACGTTTTACACAAACTTTGAACCCTGCAACTTTTTAAACGATGTAGCTAATCAATGGATTTTTTTTTGCTAAAGACAATGGATTTGTGTTATTTTTTCTGCTACGACGCCATTTTTTGGATGAGTTTGCTCATTGCAGGTGCTGCCGGTTGAAATATTGTTTTATGGTTCGTCCACGGCGTTCTACTCATACGGGTTCTTCATTCATTACTCCAAGCAAAGTTTTACAATATAACTAAAAAAAATAATACCGACCAAACCGTCCCATGTGTAGTAGTGTTTTCAAGCATATTTGTACGCCTAATCAAGCCAGCGTTGTTAGCATTAGTGAATATGCTAACACGTTTACAAGTGTCTGTTAGTATTATTGACTTACAATGGCATTTTGTTTGGTATTGTTTCAGTTTTTTAACTTCACTGGAGTTATAGAGTCTGTTGGAGAGCTAGCTTTCGCAGCTAGTGGGTCCATAACTATGACACCTGTCTAGTTTGATCAGTTTTTAGGATGCGACGGAGGCAGTCTTTGTGGAAGACCACCAGCCTTTGTTGATCAGCTACCCTCATTGGCTAAGGGAAAAACAACACGGTTGGTTCCGGTGAAAAAAAAACGGGCAAACACTTGGGTTCTGTTGCGCGCGACCAGTCTTCCTCTCAGGGAATAAAACATACTGGTCAATCCCAAGTTCTTTTGAATGACATTTATGTTGAGTAAGAAGGACCACCGAGACAGAATAGTGCTTGGCCAAGTTTTACTACAGCTTTAGGAGACCAGCTCTTACAACGCGACAATAGGATCAGCAAGAAGAGGTCTAAATCCAAACAAAAAGCTGACTCTTTTTAGAAATACAGCTGTTGTTCCAAACAGATAAGGCTTTCTCCACAGAAAGGGAGTATGTTACCCCCTACGCGGACAGTATGGCGCCTTCAAGTTGAAACAAAGAGTTTACTAGCGTACATAAGGTAAAGACCCAAAGTGTTCACATGGTAAAATATTACCTGCTTCAAACATGACTATGGATTAGGGTGTACGGTATACCGGTATTAGTATAGTACCGCGATACTAATGAATCATATTCGGTACTATACAGCCTCTGAAAAGTACCGGTCCGCCACACCCCCCCGCGCCCCCGTCGCCATCACGTCGTGTCATTGCTGGTTTACGAGCAGAGGAGCATGTTCGGCAGCGCACAATTACAGAGTACTTACAAGCAGACACAGTGTGTAGACAGAAAAGGGAGAACGGACGCATTTTGGCTTAAAAACTAAAGATAAAAGTGAAGTTATAACACTTGGCTAGCTAGCTAGCGACTAACGTCCAGCCCCAGTCTGCAGTGTTGTAGCTACTTCTAAATCACCAATCCTCGCCTCCACGGCGACAAATAAAGTATGTTTCTTACAAGTATCATCCCTGCAGGACGAGGAATAGCTAAACATGCTTCACTACACACCGTAGCTCACCGGCGTCAAAATGTAAACAAACGCCATTGGTGGATCTACACGAACATCCACTGTAATGATACCAAGTACAGGAGCGTATCTAGTCGATAATACTATGATTACGTCAATATTTTTTGGCATCACAACATCCATCCATCCATTTTCTACCACTTGTCCCTTTCCGGGTCGCGGGGGGTGCTGGTGTCTATGTCAGCTGCATTCGGGCGGAAGGCGGGGTACACCCTGGACAAGTCGCCACCTCATCGCAACATCTTCTTTCGTTTAAAAAACATTTGTATTACGTTTATAAACTCAGGAAATATGTCCCTGGACACATGAGGACTTTGAATATGACCAATGTATGATCTTGTAACTACTTGGTATCGGATTGATGCTCAAATAAGTGGTATCATCCAAAATTATGGATTAAGAAAGACACCTCAAAATATCTCATTCTCACAATTCCATGACACGATCGCGTTATGTGGGACGGCACTATTTGAAACTTCGGGTGAATGACCCTTTTCAGTGATATTGGAGCGTTTTGTGCCACGGCGTAGTGGTCGGAAAACAACTGGTTTAACCACATTTGTTGACACATTTGTAGTTTGCACTTCGACCGGGGCAACAAGACCATACTTGCCAACCTTGAGACCTCCGATTCCGGGAGGTGGGGGTAGGTGGTGGGGTGGGGCGTGGTCTGGGGTGGGACGGGGGCGTGGTTGGGGGCAGGGGCGTGGTTTGGGGCGTGGTTAAGAGGGGAGGAGTATATTTACAGCTAGAATTCACCAACTCGAGTATTTCATATATATTTCATATATTTCATATATATATATATATATATATATATGTATGAAATACTTGACTTTCAGTGAATTCTAGCTATATATATATATATATATATATATATATATATATATATATATATATATATATATATATATATATATATATATATATATATATATATATTTTATTATACATATAAATAAAATAAATACTTGAATTTTAGTGTTCCGGAGGCTATCCAGTAGATGGCAGTATTGTCCTGTTTAAGAGTGTCCCAACATTGCTGTTTACGGCAGACGAACTGCTTTACGGTAGACGAAAACGTGACTGCTGTTGTTGTGTGTTGTTACCACGCTGGGAGGACGTTAATGAAACTGCCTAACAATAAACCCACATAAGAAACCAAGAACTCGCCCTCGATCATTCTACAGTTATAACGTGATTGGGCAGGCACGCTGTTTATATCGTGGGAAAGCGGACGTGAAAACAGACTGTCTCCGCTGTCCCCACTCAGGTCCGCATGGAGCTGGAGGGGGCGTGGCCTCCAGCTCCGGCTGAATTCCGGGAGTTTGTCGGGAGAAAATTTCTTCCGGGAGGTTATCGGGAGAGGCGCTGACTTCCGGGAGTCTCCCGTTAAAACCGGGAGGGTTGGCAAGTATGAACAAGACA
Organism: Entelurus aequoreus; assembly: GCF_033978785.1. Classification (NCBI taxonomy): domain Eukaryota; kingdom Metazoa; phylum Chordata; class Actinopteri; order Syngnathiformes; family Syngnathidae; genus Entelurus; species Entelurus aequoreus. Next base: position 27,367,567 of record NC_084735.1, on the reverse strand, counting down.
CACAGAGAGATGAAAATGGAACATTTTTCTAAACGCTTTTCAAAAAATGCACACTCTGACACATTTCTGCGGCAATGTGCGAGAGCACGCGGGCGCGGCAGAGGGTCAAGGAGAAGCTCTGTTGCCATGGCTGGCTACGAAAGCGAGCGAGGAGAAAGCTCAGAGGATATGAGTAAAGGGGCTAGGGGGGGGGGGGGGGGGGGGGACAGGCCGCATGGAGACAAAGATGGATGAAGCGAAGAGTCGGGTTGTACGAGGGCACAGAGAAACGATTCGCAGATGCTTTGGAGGAGAGAAGACGGCGAGTCAAGAAGTTTTGGCGAGGATAATAAGCACAGACAGGAAGGAAAAGCCCACGGCCCGCGATGTTGGCGAGAAATTGACTATTATTGGAGAGAAATACAGGAAGCAACCGGCTCAGCACCATTTAGGATGGCGGCGCCATTCCAAGCGTAGCGCCCCGGGATCAATACTGGTGGCAGCATATTGGTGATCAATCAAAGTGCGGATTGATCAGGCGCCCGTCAAATGTGACATAAACAAGGCCTCGCGCTCGATATGATATTAGCGCGTTCTCTGGGAGACAAACACGCTGTGTCTCAATTATCTGCTCCTTTGGGCACACGACAACAGCGTGAACTCAAGGTGTAGTCAACTGTCAGCAGCATTCATCCGAACAAACACAAGACACTGTGTACTAGTTATTCATGCACTGCAAAAAGTCAGTGTTCAAAAACAAGGGAAAAAAAATACAAAAATGAGGGGTATTTTACTTGAACTAAGCAAAATTATCTTCCAATAGAACAAGAAAATTTGGCTTGTCAAGACTTTCCAAAACAAGTAAAATTAGCTAACCTCAATGAACCCCAAAATACTTTAAAATAAGTATATTCTCACTAATAACAAGTACACTTTTCTTGGTAGAAAAACAAATATGAGACCTTTTTTCTCAATATGTTGAAAAATATTCTTAAATTAAGAAAATGCCAGCAAACTTATACTAAAAACGAATTTATTTTTCTTAATGGAAAGGCAACAAGGCAACCGCTTGTTACTCTCGGGGTCTCCCGAGAGTAACTAAAAATGCACTTTTCCATGGATAACATGACATCATCGCACCAAGTGCGTGCTCTTTCAGTCAATTAGTGCGCAATTTTTTTTTAGATTGTCATTTTGAAGAATTTATCTGAATGTGCATGAACTATTTCTGGTCAAAATTGTTTGAAATGTCAAATGTTTAAATATTAACTGTCAGTTTACTGTACTGTGCCAACTGTACTACTATAACAGCACATATTTTCTATTGTTGCATTGAAAATAAAACAGCAAAGTCCATTTGGCTGTCATCTGTTTTAGTTATGAGACACAATTGTGTCAAAGTCATGATTTTTTTTTTCATGCTGGAAATAAGAAATTATTACTTTGAAAAAGCAGTTTTATACTTGTGAGTGTTGATGACACAGCTTTGCAACAGTTGATATTCTATTTGATATCCCTTATTTGAGATATTTAATCTTACTTAGATTTCAGTTTTTGCAGTGTGTATTTCAAAAATATAACATGCTAGTACACTGCAAAAACTGAAATCTAAGTAAGATTAAATATCTCAAATAAGGGTGATATTTGCTTATTTTCTGTCTGATAAGATACTTCTTCTGACTAAGCAGATTTTATGTTAGAGTCTTTTACTTGTTTTAAGTGTTTTGGTCCTAAATGATCTCAGTAAGATATTACAGCTTGTTGCTGAGATTTTATATGACCTATATTGAGTAAAACATGCTTGAAACTAGAATATCAACTGTTGCAAAGCTGTGTCATCAACACTCTTAAGTATAAAACTACTTTTTCACAGTAATAATTTCTTATTTCAAGCATGAAATAAAAAATCCTGACTTTGACACAATTGTGTCTCATAATTAAAACTTTGCTGTCTTATTTTCAATGAAACAATACATACTCATATAGTAGTACAGTTGGCACAGTATAGCAAACCGACAGTTAATATTCAAACATTTAACATGTGACATTACAAACAAATTTGAACACAAATAGTTCATGCACATTAAGATAAATTCTTCAAAATTACAATAAAAAACTATTTGGTGTAAATATACTGTATATATATATATATATATATATATATATATATATATATATATATATATTCCTTGCGCACTAATTGACTGAAAGAGCATGCACTTGGCGCGATGATGTCATGTTATCGATGGGAAAATGCAAGAAATGTAATGCCGAGCGCATATCATTATGTCAAGATAATGGCACTAGCATTTACTTAATTTAAGTACATATTGAGAAAAAAGGTCTCATATTTGTTTTTTCTATCATGAAAAGTGAGAATATACTTATTTTAAGGTATTTTTGGGTTCATTGAGGTTAGCTAATTTTACTTGTTTTGGAAAGTCTTGACAATCCAAATTGTCTTGTTCTATTGGCAGATAATTTTGCTTAGTTCAAGTAAAATGCCCCTAACTTTCGTAATTTTTTTCCTTGTTTTTAAACACTGACTTTTTGCAGTGTAGGGTTGTATGGTATACCGGTACTAGTATAGAATCGCGGTACTAATGAATTAAAAACGGTGCTGGTGTAATGGAGTTAAAATACACCTTTGTTATTTATTATATTTTGTTTGTGAATTGTATCTTCAAATACTTCTCCTTTCTGCTCGCCTGTGAGAGGGCGGTTGTCAGGACTAGGTTCTCGGGTTGTGTTTCTCCAGAAGGCAATGGAAAATTGGCGCGAGCCAGACGTGAGTTTGAATACATGATTTATTTTTAACACTAATAAACTAAAAAAAAGAAGCAAACAAATGGCGCGCACAAAGGCGGAAATACAAACTTGACTAAGAAACAAAAGACATGCACGTGGGCACAAAAACTATGAACAAAGAAACAAAAACACTAACTGTGGTCTTAATAAACAAAACTTACTTGGCATGAGAAAAAACATGAAAAAGAGCAGCATGGATCATCAGAGTGTGAATGTGTGAGGACGCCAGGACGAACAACAGAAACAGACAGATTTAAATAGTGACGTGATCAGTGAAAACAGGTGCGTGACTCGAAACGTGAAACAGGTGCGTGACAAGACAGGTGAAAACTAATGGGTGACCATGGAAACCAAACCAAACAAGGAAGTGCAACCAGGAACTAAAAAGAGTCCAAAAAACAAACACATGGCCAAAACAAAAACATGAACAGACATGACAGCGGTTTGATATCTTTTTGTCCCTCCTGAACTCCTGTCGTCCTCCAGGGTTGTGTAGCCCCTCCCTTGTTCCCCTCACAGAAAAGTTTCACATGGCTGAGGGTGAGTCTCGGTCGGACGATCCCACCGACATTTTTTTTGTTTTTCGGTAGAAATGAGGTCTTTAATGAATGCATGTGTGTACCAAGAATGTGAATATTTTTACCTGTGTTGTCCTGTAGTTTTAAGTTCAGATTCCAGGTGACATTTAACATCGCTAACATTGGCGCCAACCGGCCGCTCTTTGTTGTATGAGACTTGTTCAGTGTGTGTGTGTGTGCTTACGTGCGTAGGTAACGAGTGTTATTCTGTGTGTTTAGGCATAGCCAAAGAAAGACGGGATACCGACATTGTCTGATTGTCGCCCGCAGGTTTGTGGTTTTATTTTATTTTCTAAGGTGCATGTTTTGTTCTGCCACGAAATGGCGCTTAGAATGTACATTTCAATATTTTACAGACCGTTTGTATCTGTCTTTTTCATTGTAAATTGTTAAAGATGTATATGTAGACAGAAAAGTTTTACATGGCTGAGGGCGTAAGCCAAAGAAAGACGGGATACCGCAGGTTGGAAGGAAAAGAAATAAAGCTGAGAACAGTGGAAAAAATCTCATCATTGAGCCGACCCAGAACAGTTACACTATACTCTGTTTGAAAAGTACCAGTTTCCAATTTATCCAACCCTCCTGCCAGCTACACAACAGCTAAGCACACACTAGCACACATGCTAGACATACGAAAAAAGTGTCCTTAATTGAACAAAATCGCAGTCTAAAACACATCTGTCAAAATATAGTATGAAATAGTCATAGTTACATTTTACTTACACACATACAGTCTCCAAGGGAGAAGTGTATTAGAAAGTATCCAGTAACAAACGTGTCCGCGTCATTCAATTTACTGCGTCATGATCATTTACTGATCAATTATTGTGGCCACGAGGCGTGGCGGCAAAACGGTGCAAAAATCATTGTGATAAAAACCACACTCTGCCTGCGTGTTGCCTCTAATCGTAATTGCCTCTCTGTTTTGACGCCATCACCAGGTGTCATCAAAAGAAAAGAAAATAAGTTTACCACTCCAAGGACGGCCTGTAGCATAATTTGTCAGTTATAAAATACGATGTCTTAAAAGTTAAGATGAAATCTATTTGGTTGCTTGAATCAAATTGTAACACAACCTACATCCCCTTGTAAAAAATGCCAAATGGTCCATTCCTCCTGGTAGAACACTTTACTGTTCACTCTGTCATGAAAGCTCACATTTATGCATTCTCACACAGCAGCCGAAAGGTAAAAATATAATAAATGTATTTGTGGCAGCATCGGACAAAGTTATGTCATAGCACATAACCGTGGTGCGTTCAAAAAACCTTGATTAAAGTTTGGAACTGAGGCGTCAATAGTTTTTAAAGACCACAGTAGATGGGCTAATTATAATAATGATGTATTATCATGATCATTTTTTATCAACTAATAGGAGGGGTACCTTTCACATTTGAATCGATACAGTGTCTGGAAATCGATACTGGTACTCAACAGTACCAATGTTCAGTACTTTTGCGTCTGTTAATAATACATGTTAATTTTCCATCCATCCATCCATCCATCCATCCATCCATCCATCTTCTCCTGCTCATCCAAAGTCAGGTCGCGGGGGCAGCAGCCTAAGCAGAGAAGCCCAGACTTCCCTCTCCCCAGCCACTTCTTCGAGCTCCTCCCGGGGGATCCCAAAGCGTTCCCAAGCCAGCTGGGAGACATAGTCCTCCCAACATCTTCCCTGTGGCCTCCCACCGGTCGGACGTTCCCTAAACACCTCGTTAAGCGTTCGGAACCACCTCCTCTGGCGGAGGAAACTCATTTCGACCGCTTGTACCCGTGATCTTGTCCTTTCGGTCAAAAATCAAAGCTCATGACCATAGGTGAGAATGGGAACGTAGATCGACCAGTAAGTTGAGATCTTTGCCTTCCGGCTCAGCTCCTTCTTCACCACAACGGGTCGATACAGCATTCGCATTACTGAAGACGCCGCACCGATCCGCCTGTAGATCTCACGATCCACCCTTCCCTCACTCGTGAACAAGACTCCAAGGTACTTGAACTCCTCCACTTGGGGCAAGATCTCCTCCCCAACTCGGAGATGGCACTTTTCCGGGCAAGAACCATGGACTTGGACTTGGAAGTGCTGATTCTTATCCCAGTCGCTTCATACACAGCATTCCAGTGATAGCTGAAGATCCTGGTCAGATGAAGCTAGCAGGAATACATTATCTGCAAAAAGCAGAGAACTAATCCTGCAGCCACCAAGCCGGATCCCTCAACACCCTAACTGCGCCTAGACATTCTGTCCATAAATACAAAACCCAAAACCAGTGAAGTTGGCACGTTGTGTAAATCGTAAATAAAAACAGAATACAATTATTTGCAAATCCTTTTCAACCTATATTCAATTGAATAGACTGCAAAGACAAGATACTTAAAATTCCAACTGGTAAATTTTGTTTTGTTTTTTTTGCAAATAGTAGGTCATTTTAAATTTTATGCCTACAACATGTTTCAAAAAAGCTGAGAAAGTTGAGGAATGCTCATCAAACACTTATTTGGAACATCCCACAGGTGAACAGGCTAATTGGGAACAGGTGGGTGACATGTTCACTGATGCCGGTAGCGCGTTACTTAGTAACGCGTTAGTAAAATATGACGTCTTTTTTCATAAACGACAAATCTAAAGCGTTACTATTTCCAAACCAGTAGTCAGATTAAAGTTCATTGAATCCAAGTCACTGTGCGTTACTATTTTTAATTTTGTGTATTTTCCCTTGTAAAAATAAATGTTATTTCTTCTTGCCGTCTTGGAAAGTGACGTCACATAAGCGATTAGTCACGTTTTTGCCACTGTTTGACTCATAACTTGATTATAACAATAGAACAATTAGAGCTAACATGTGGTGTTATACACTGTTTTGTAACACCACGCCTAGCTGCTCTGATGTTGTGAACAAAAGGTTCAGTGTTCATAAGAAAAGTTCAACATAATTTAATAGTTACATTTATATTTGTAGGTTTTGCCATTGCAGTATTAACAGTCAGGTAAAAAAGACAGTATTTATTTTATTTGATAAAAAACAAAGAATTTGTGTCAACTGGTGTAAAGAAAAAATATATAAGATGAAACAAATATTTATGTCCAATAAAGAAAGACTGTCATTATTTATTATTTTAATATGTAAAACAAGTATTTATGTTAAGTGCAGTTGTTGTTGTTAATTAAAGCGATTATTGGCAAAACCGCTTGTCATTTTTATGTTGAGGCGGCGGGAGTAATGTCGGTAGCTGCATTGCTGAATGTAACTAATAAAGTAACTTAGCTACTTTTAAAATCAACTAATCAGTAAAGTAACTAAGTTACTTTCTAAAAGAGTAATCAGTAGTCATTAATCAGATTACTTTTTCAAGGTAACTGTGGCAACACTGGCCATGATTGGGTATAATCAATCAATCAATTCCTTTATTGTCATTGTCATAATAACACTTAAGTCATACATGTCAACAAGATTTTGTTTGAGCTGTGTCTGCATTGAAGTGCAGGTTGACCATAGTTTACAGTTTAGCATTGTCAAGACGATTGCGAATAGAGGGGCGTGGGGGTGGGAACAGTCAGATGTCTGATGGGTGTTACGTTGATGTTGCAGCAATGCAATGTCCAGAGCATAATTATTGAGGTGGTGAAGAGTGAGGTAATAAGATGGTCCGGGGCAGCAGAGGGGCAGGCTGTTCATTTAGCAGTCTCACAGCCTGGGGGTAAAAGCAGCTTCCATGAAATGCTCAGTCATTCACAAACAAGGATGGGGCGAGGGTCACCACTTTGTGAACAAATGCATGAACAAATTGTCAAACAGTTTAAGAACAACATTTCTCAACCAGCTATTGCAAGGAATTTAGGGATTTCACTATCTATGGTCCGTAATACCATCAAAAGTTTCCGAGAATCTGGAGAAATCACTGCACATAAGCGGCAAGGCCGTGACCTTCGATGCCTCAGGCGGTACTGCATCAAAAGGCGACATCAGTGTGTAAAGGATATCACCACATGGGCTCAGGAACACGACAGAAAACCACTGTCAGTAACTACAGTTAGTCGCTACATTTGTAAGTGCAAGTTAAAACTCTACTATGCAAAGCCAAAGCCATTTATCAACAACACCCAGAAACGCCGCCGGCTTCACTGGGCCCGAGCTCATCTAAGATGGACTACTATTTTTCAATTTGTAGCACTTTTATTATTATTTTTTTTTTTTATTCTGCAAATTTTTTAAAACTTTTTATTCGACCCCTTTTACCGTATTGCATTTGCATTATCTTGTTTAGCACACTCATTGTTTATGTTCTTTGTTTGTTTTTTTGTTTTGCTTAGTTGTTTTTTTTTTTGTTGTTGGTTTTTTTTTGTTTGTTTTTTGTTTGCTCCATGCTTTTTTAACCTGTAAAGCACTTTGGTGCAATCTAAAAAGTTGTTGAAAATGTGCTATATAAATAAAGTTGACTTGACTTGACTTGACTTGACTTGACTAACGCAAAGTGTAAAAGTGTTTTGTGGTCTGACGAGTCCACATTTCAAATTGTTTTTGGAAACTGTGGACAATGTGTCCTCCAGACCAAAGAGGAAAAGAACCATCTGCATTGTTATAGCAAGCATCTGTGATGGTATGGGGGTGTATTAGTGCCCAAGGCATGGGTAACTTACACATCTGTGAAGGCACCATTAATGCTGAAAGGTACATATAGGTTTTGGAGCAACATATGTTGCCATCCAAGCAACATCTTTTCCATGGACGCCCCTGCTTATTTCAGCAAGACAATGCCAAACCACGTGTTACAACAGCGTGGCTTCATAGTAAAAGAGTGCGGGTACTACACTGGCCTGCCTGTAGTCCAGACCTGTCTCCCATTGAAAATGTGTGGCGCAATATGAAGCGTAAAATACCACAATGGAGACCCCAGGACTGTTGAACAACTTAAGCTGTACATCAAGCAAGATTGGGAAATAATTCCACCTGAAAAGCTTCAAAAATGTGTCTCCTCAGTTCCCAAACGTTTACTGAGTGTTGTTAAAAGGAAAGGCCATGTAACACAGTGGTAAAAATGCCCCATTGCCAACTTTTTTGCAATGTGTCGCTGCCATTAAATTCCAAGTTAATAATTATTTGCAAATAAAAAAAATATGTTTCTCAGTTCGAACATTAAATATCTTGTCTTTGCAGTCTATTCAATTGAACATAAGTTGAAAAGGATTTGCAAATCATTGTATTCTGTTTTTATTTACAAATCACACAATGTGCCAACTTCACTGGTTTTGGGTTTTGTATTATGAACAGAACCGGTGACAAAGGGCAGCCCACCATATCTGTGTAAACTCAGTGCTACTGAAAATACTCTTTTGTACCGTCAAAGTACGTGGACATGACCATCTTTGTCATTGCACACTTATTATTGAGCGGACTTGACAAACAAAGTTTTTACTGTATGCCTGCTTTGGATTATTTGGCATCATTGCGCTACAGACTATTGCCTACAGCATTTTATGGGACGTAAAATTTGTGTCAGACCCTCACTGAAAACGGGTCTGACACAGATCATACATGGAGCGGACCGCCACAATCACACGGTCTGATACCCCCATACTCATACCAATGGAGACAGGCGCGGCCAGCAGGCGCTTGCCATCGGGCGCTTGCCATCGGGCGCTTGCCATCGCGCGCTTGCCATCGGGCGCTTGCCATCGCGCGCTTGCCATCGGGCGCTTGCCATCGGGCGCTTGCCATCGGGCGCTCGCCATCAGGCCCCACCTCCAGCCTTGGCTTCAGTAACCTGCATCCGGGCGTGGGAAATTTGGGTCCTTGATTGTGTTTTTTCATAATAATATGTTTAATAATAAAATTGTTTTTTATGTAACATTCAAAAATAGCTGGTCATGATAACTGTGCTGTGCAGGTTTTTACATGTCTTTTAAAAAGCTAGTTTCGAGCAAATTAATGAATGTATTTTGTGTGCGTGTGGTGATGTTGTTTAGGGTAGGATGTCTAATAATTCAGGAGTCTAACAATAATAGTAATAAATAAGCAACATCAAAGACCAAAATGGGGCCTTAAACAAAACTTGTTTAGGGCTACACAAAGCCTAGTATAATATCAGATCAATATCAGTATCGGCCAATACTCGAGGCTTTAATATTGGTCTCATATTGGAATTGAAAAAATTGTATTGTGACACCAATTGTATTAAGTGAGGTTTATGTTTTTTTTCCAATCAATTTGTAAATGTCAGGGACTGCTGTCGGTCTTGAACCCCCAAGATGCAGAGATGCATGACTTTAATGTCAAAAAACAAATAGTGCACATGCAGGGGAACCAGGAAACAGAAAACAGCCAACAGGAACCAGGAAACAGGATAACAGGTTACAATAAACAGGATACAGGATACGATCATCAAGCCCTGACTGGAGGGCGAGGCAGGCATAAATAGTAGCCTAATTGGCTACTATTGCCAATCAGAGAGACATGCAGGAAATGAAACCAACATAAGAGCGCTGACAGGAAATAAACACAAACGCAGAGGAAAACCCAAACACAACCAAACTGTCAGTAACGAGCCTTACAGTAAAGGCCTCACCCTAAATAAACCAAAAATATGAACATCAAAATAGCAGTGTTATACTTTAGACACATTTATTTTTAACTGCAAAGCACATGCATTATTCGAATAAATGAAAAACAAACGGTGCTGTGCCTAATGAAAAGGCCATTAGCTGCCAAGTTAATAACCCCAAAAGCTGCAAAACAATCAGATACAATGCAGCGAGACGTGGCTTCATTAAAGTGGGGATCTAATTAGCGTGAAGTTGCGCTAGCAACGTTGTGATAAGGCGGGGGTCGCTTGAGGTCTAAAATTCTTGGTCCCGGCTCTAATCGCTGTGCAGCTCATTTGATGGCAATGAGCCTTGAAGATCGATACGCCAACGCTAATGGAGAACCCGAGTGACACTGATACATGCTTATGAGCCCGGCGTTATGGATAACCCTCGCTGACCCCCACCCCGTGCAACCGCGTGCAATTAAACCATAACACCTCGAAATGGAGAGAGCCGAGGAGCTTAAATTGCACATGCAACTTAATGATGCTTCCCGATGAGCCATTAGGACTTCCCACAACCCGCCAAAGATTGTGTGTGTTTCAGTCCCGTTGGAAAAGTGACCAGATCAAGAGCGTGCCGAGTAATGGAATCTGTGATTTTATAGCTTTAAATGTTTAAAATGTGCTAAAATGACATCATAAAACATTAGCTAACAGGTGAAGAGCCAGCATATCTCTAAGATGGCGTAAAGTAACAAAATCTTTGGTTATTAGTGGAGATGTCCGATAATGTTGGACTGCCGATATTATCGGCCGATAAATGCTTTAAAATGTAATATCGGAAATTAACAGTATCGGTTTTAAAAAGTAAAATGTATGACTTTTTGTAACGTCGCTGTACGGAGTGGTACACGGACGTAGGGAGAAGTACAGAGCGCCAATAAACCATAAAGGCACTGCCTTTGCGTGCCGGCCCAATCACATAATATCTACGGCTTTTCACACACACAAGTGAATGCAAGCATACTTGGTCAACAGCCATACAGGTCACACTGAGGGTGACCGTATAAACAACTTTAACACTGTTACAAATATGCGCCACACTGTGAACCCACACCAAACAAGACTGACAAACAAATTTCGGGAGAACATCCGCACCGTAACACAACATAAACACAACAGAACAAATACCCAGAACCCCTTGCAGCACTAACTCTTACGGGACACTACAATATACACCCCTGCTACCCCCTACCCCTGCCCCTCCCCCCCCCACCTCAACCACGCCCACCTCAACCTCCTCATGCTCTCTCAGTGAGAGCATGTCCCAAATTCCAAGCTGCTGTTTTTGAGGCATGTTAAAAAAAATAATGCACTTTGTGACTTTAATAATAAATATGGCAGTGCCATGTTGGCATTTTTTTCCCCATAACTTGAGTTAGTTAATAAATAAAATATATATATATATATATATATTTTGTCATTAAATAATACAATCATGCATGCTTACGGACTGTATCCCTTGCAGACTGTATTGATATTTTTCAATTTTTTTTTTTTTTTCAATTATATTTTTTTTATATAGCGCTTTTCTCTAGTGACTCAAAGCGCCTTACATAGTGAAACCCAATATCTAAGTTACATTTAAACCAGTGTGGGTGGCACTGAGAGCAGGTGGGTCAAGTATCTTGCCCAAGGACACAACGGCAGTGACTAGGATGGCGGAAGCGGGGATCAAACCTGCAACCCTCAAGTTGCTGGCACGGCCGCTCTACCAACCGAGCTATACCGCCCCATGTATATATCGATGTATAATGTAGGAACCAGAAATATTAATAACAGAAAGAAACAACCCTTTTGTGTGAATGAGTGTAAATGGGGGAGGGAGTTTTTTTGGGTTGGTGCACTAATTGTAAGTGTATCTTGTGTTTTTTATGTTGATTTGATAAAAAAAAAACAAAAACAAAAATTTTTTATTTTATTTTTAATTTCTTGTGCGGCCCGGTACCAATCGATCCACGGACCGGTGGTTGGGGACCACTGGTTTAATGCATCCAGCGGGGAATCACAACAAAATTAGGCATAATAATCTGTTAATTCCACGACTGTATATATCGGTATCGGTTGATATCGGAATCGGTAATTAAGAGTTGGACAATATCGGAATATCCGATTTTAGCAAAAAAGTCATTATTGGACATCTCTAATTATTAGGTTAGTATGCACAAAATGTGCTAAAATGCTGGCAAGCATGCTAACATTAGCAAGTGAAGTGAGTTAATTAACTCATATTATGTTTTGCTTATGATGAAGATTTACATCCAACTTGGAGAAAGCAAACCACAGAGTTTAATTAAATAGTGGTGTTTCATTTTGAGCACGTAATAAGATAAGGCCCCTTAGTTTGATATTCGCAGGTGGATTGGATCACTTCTTGTAAGAAAAGAGGCTCTAATTGGGACTTTGGAATGCTAAAGTGATAACCATGTCCTTGAGAAAAGACTACCAGTCTAGCTCAACACCAAGATTTGAGTTATGACTTAAAGCAGTTGTTTTCCAGACACTTACACACGAACATCTTCTTACATGGTCAGATTGTGCTATCCTGACTTAGCACACCCCTAGACAGAGGAAGGAGGAATATAAAACTGATGATTTGGCTTCTCCAGTTTAGAAGTCCTTCATTGTTTGACCTAGGCTCCTCCAGGTACTGCAGACCTGTTTAATGACGCTCGCTTGAAATAAAGCAACTTTTTGTTCAGCAAAGCGTCACCAACGTCTCTTTTGATCCAGCCGCACTGCCGTGTTGCCCTCCTGCCTGGGAGGGTAGTGACAAGATCAGAAATACACTTCACAGGCTAACAGAAGAACAGCAAGCGCCATTCTAAGATAGCGCAAAGTAACAAAATCCATGATTTTTTGGTTGAAATGTTCAAAATCATCTTAAATGCTAGCATGAAACGTTAGCATGCTAACGTAAACAGGTCAACAATAGCAATCTAACAGGGGAACAGCAAGCATAATTCTAAGATGGCGCAAAATAACAAAATCCATGATATTAGGTTCAAATGCAAAATATTTGCTAAAATGTTGGCGTGCTAACATCAACATGCTAACAGGGGAACAGCAAGCGTGATTCTAAGAAGGCGCGAAATAACAAAATCCATGATATTAGGTTCAAATGCAAAACATTTGCTAAAATGCTGGCATAAAATGTTAAAGTTAAAAAGTTAAAGTACCACTGATTGTCACACACACACTAGGTGTGGTGAAATTCAGTGACGTGTGGTGAGGTTCATGGCTGGTGAGGCACTGACTTCATCACAGTCAGATTTACAAACATATGAACCCTAAAGAGTATCTTATTCACCATTTGATTGGCAGCAGTTAACGGGTTATGTTTAAAAGCTCATACCAGCATTCTTCCCTGCTTGGCACTCAGCATCAAGGGTTGGAATTGGGGGTTAAATCACCAAAAATTATTCCCGGGCGCGGCGCCGCTGCTGCCCACTGCTCCCCTCACCTCCCAGGGGGTCATCAAGGGGATGGGTCAAATGCAGAGGACAAATTTCATTACACCTAGTGGTACTTTAACTTAACTTTAACTTTACCCATACAAACTGTAGCACACAAAAAGCACATTTAATTAAAAAAACTTTATTATGGTCTTACCTTTACTTATAAATGAAGTCCATGCGCCACTGTTGTGCTGGATTAATGCACCCCCGCCATAGAATGCACCCCCTGACGGGAGTGTTATATCAACTAAAGCCCACACTTAAACTTTCCACGTGCAAGATTGAATCTATTTAAAAAAGTTATTTAATTAGAAAGCCAAAAAGTGCAAAAACAATAATGTTCGTGTTGGAGGAGTTGTGAATGAATGAAATATGAAATCCGTGCTGCAGTCTGCAGGTGTACCTAATGTTGTGGCCCAGCAGTCATTCACGACTCCTCCAACACGAACATTATTGTTTTTGCACTTTTTGGCTTTTGCACCGTCTCTTCTCAGTATTTGAATGACAAATGTGAAAATTCAGCGATTTTGAATAAAAATAATGTAAAACTGGTGAAGTTAAATGAAAAATAACTTTATAGTATAATCACTGGATACATATAACAATGTAATACATTTTTTTTCTTTTTACATTTTTTTTCTTTCCATGATGGCAGGTGAGGCCCCGCCTTACCTGCCTCCCCTGACTGCACGTCACTAGTGAAATTACTCTCTGCATTTGACCCATCCCCTTCTTCCACCCCCTGGGAGTTGAGGGGAGCAGTGAGCAGCAGCGGTGGCCGCGCTTGGGAATCATTTTAGCATGTTAACATCAACATGCCAACAGGGGAACAGTAAGCATAATTCTAATATGGCGCAAAATAATGAAATCCACGATTGTTAGATTCAAACATATAAAATTTGCTAAAATGCTAGCATAGAGCGTTAGCATGCTATCATTAGCGCTAACAGGTGAAGAGCTAGCATCAGGACTAAGACTAATAGAATAGAAGATCAAATTGATAATAGTACACCAATTCCTGGCATACCACAGCAGATGTACGGCTTCCCAGAAATGGATATGCAATTATTAAAGAACTGAAGTTCAAATCATTATCAGATGGATAAATGTGTTGAGGAAAAGTATTCAAAATATGTCAACATGTATACAGATGCATCTAAAAAAAATAAAAAATAAATAAAGTCTGAGTTTCCGCAGTTATTCCACAAGAAAATATTTTAAATAATATAATCAGTGACAATATATCATATTTTTTTACACGGGAATGAATAGCGATTTATGTGGCTGTTAAATGGACAGGGACAAATAAAGTAGATAAAGCTGTGTGCTCCGACTGCAGCGGTGCATTAATCAGCAGGAAAAATGTAGCTTCAGGAACAAGACGGGATTTAATATATGAAATAGTTCCAAAAATGTTTTGAATTAAATTTAAAATTAGCATGCTAACCGGCGTGCTGAGATGTGAAAATAAGTCATTTGACAACATGGTATGCATGTCAGTGATCGGTTCCGTCAATTAATGTCCTGATGAATGCTGGCCAATGAAAACACTGCAGGGGGTGGAGAACAGAAGCTTCTAGCAAGAGAAAAACATGTGTTAAGGTCACTATAGATACAACAGATTGTCCGCAATTAGGATTTGTTTTTTAGACAAATTTTTTTTGACTAAAATCATAACAATTTTGTTTTTGTTTTGATGAAAACATTTTATTTTTTCCTTCCAAGCTTGAGTTTAGTTTGATTTTGACAGCTTCTGACTCCACATACATGTCCCATTTTTCATTGCACAAAATTGGAAAAATTGCATAAAAAACATAGTTCCTTATAATAGAATACAATGTATTTTTTGTCACCAAAAATATTTATAAAGATATCTTTTAAAAAAAAGCTAAATATCTCCAGATGTCAAAAACAAAACAGCACATTAAAATATTCATGAAAATGGTCGAAATATGACAAACAATTCACTGCAATTTAAATACTTTTTATAAAAGGAAAAAACAAATCTAAATTTATAAATCAGTATTACCGAGTTTACATGACACTATCAATTTGAGGCACGTAGCAATAAGGTGTGTTGTATCTACCGTTAAATCAATGGCTGACAGTGTTGTCGCATTGTGTGGACATTGGTACGCAGGCTTCATCTAGTAGTACGCCAAAGAATCACTTGATTAAAGTACAGTGTTTTATTTTCCTTTTATTTAAACACAGGGTTACTGTTCAAACTGTGTGTAATGTTACAGTGGCCAAAAATATTATATATTAAATATACTTGTTAAATAAAACCTTGTTTTGAATGAAAACCTAGGCCTACAATGCTACTGTATTTTAATCTTGGTCACTATGGTAGTACTTGGAGAGCCACATTTGTTCATGTGGTCTGAAGTGAAAAAAGTTTGAGAACCACTGACCTATAGAAATGGGCATTGTTTATATTCCATCCATCCATCCATCTATCCATCCCTCTTCTTCCGCTTATCCGAGGTCGGGTCGCGGGGGCAGCAGCCTAAGCAGGGAAACCCAGACTTCCCTCTCCCCAGCCACTTCGTCCAGCTCCTCCCGGGGGTTCCCGAGGTGTTCCCAGGCCAGCCGGGAGACATAGTCTTCCCAACGTGTCCTGGGTCTTCCCCGTGGCCTCCTACCAGTCGGACGTGCCCTAAACACCTCCCTAGGGAGGCGTTCGGGTGGCATCCTGACCAGATGCCCGAACCACCTCATCTGGCTCCTATCGATGTGGAGGAGCAGCGGCTTTACTTTGAGCTCCCCCCGGATGGCAGAGCTTCTCACCCTATCTCTAAGGGAGAGCCCCGCCACCCGGCGGAGGAAACTCATTTCGGCCGCTTGTACCCGTGATCTTGTCCTTTCGGTCATAACCCAAAGCTCATGACCATAGGTGAGGATGGGAACGTAGATCGACCGGTAAATTGAGAGCTTTGCCTTCCGGCTCAGCTCCTTCTTCACCACAACGGATCGATACAGCGTCCGCATTACTGAAGAAGCCGCACCGATCCGCCTGTCGATCTCACGATCCACTCTTCCCCCACTCGTGAACAAGACTCCAAGGTACTTGAACTCCTCCACTTGGGGGAGGGTCTCCTCCGCAACCCGGAGATGGCACTCCACCCTTTTCCGGGCGAGAACCATGGACTCGGACTTGGAGGTGCTGATTCTCATCCCAGTCGCTTCACACTCAGCTGCGAACCAATCCAGTGAGAGCTGAAGATCCTGGCCAGATGAAGCCATCAGGACCACATCATCTGCAAAAAGCAGAGACCTAATCCTGCAGCCACCAAACCAGATCCCCTCAACGCCTTGACTGCGCCTACAAATTCTGTCCATAAAAGTTATGAACAGAATCGGTGACAAAGGGCAGCCTTGGCGGAGTCCAACCCTCACTGGAAACGTGTCCGACTTACTGCCGGCAATGCGGACCAAACTCTGGCACTGATCATACAGGGAGCGGACCGCCACAATCAGACAGTCTGATACCCCATACTCTCTGAGCACTCCCCACAGGACTCCCCGAGGGACACGGTCGAATGCCTTCTCCAAGTCCACAAAACACATGTAGACTGGTTGGGCAAACTCCCATGCACCCTCAAGGACCCTGCCGAGAGTATAGAGCTGGTCCACAGTTCCACGACCAGGACGAAAACGACACTGTTCCTCCTGAATCCGAGGTTCGACTATCCGGCGTAGCCTCCTCTCCAGCACACCTGAATAGACCTTACCGGGAAGGCTGAGGAGTGTGATCCCACGATAGTTAGAACACACCCTCCTTTTTCCCCTTCTTAAAGAGAGGAACCACCACCCCGGTCTGCCAATCCAGAGGCACCGCCCCCGATGTCCACGCGATGCTGCAGAGTCTTGTCAACCAAGACAGCCCCACAGCATCCAGAGCCTTAAGGAACTCCGGGCGGATCTCATCCACCCCCGGGGCCTTGCCACCGAGGAGCTTTTTAACTACCTCAGCAACCTCAGCCCCAGAAATAGGAGAGTCCCCCACAGATTCCCCAGGCACTGCTTCCTCATAGGAAGACGTGTTGGTGGGATTGAGAAGGTCTTCGAAATATTCCCTCCACCGATCCACTACATCCGCAGTCGAGGTCAGCAGAACACCATCCTCACCATACACGGTGTTGATAGTGCACTGCTTCCCCTTCCTGAGGCGGCGGATGGTGGTCCAGAATCGCTTCGAAGCCGTCCGGAAGTCGTTTTCCATGGCTTCCCCGAACTCCTCCCATGTCCGAGTTTTTGCCTCCGCGACCGCTGAAGCCGCACACCGCTTGGCCTGTCGGTACCTGTCCGCTGCCTCAGGAGTCCTATGAGCCAAAAGAACCCGATAGGACTCCTTCTTCAGCTTGACGGCATCCCTCACCGCCGGTGTCCACCAACGGCTTCTCGGATTACCGCCACGACAGGCACCAACTACATTGCGGCCACAGCTCCAATCAGCCGCCTCGACAATAGAGGCGCGGAACATGGTCCATTTGGACTCAATGTCCAGCACCTCCCTCGTGACATGTTCAAAGTTCTTCCGGAGGTGGGAATTGAAACTCTCTCTGACAGGAGACTCTGCCAGACGTTCCCAGCAAACCCTCACAATGCGTTTGGGCCTGCCAGGTCTGTCCGGCATCCCCCCCCACCATCGCAGCCAACTCACCACCAGGTGGTGATCGGTAGAAAGCTCCGCCCCACTCTTCACCCGAGTGTCCAAAACATGAGGCCGCAAATCCGATGACACAACTACAAAGTCGATCATGGAACTGCGGCCTAGGGTGTCCTGGTGCCAAGTGCACATATGGACACCCTTATGTTTGAACATGGTGTTCGTTATGGACAATCTGTGACGGGCACAAAAGTCCAATAACAAAACACCGCTCGGGTTCAGATCCGGGCGGCCATTCTTCCCAATCATGCCTCTCCAGGTTTCACTGTCGCTGCCAACATGAGCGTTGAAGTCCCCCTGTAGAACGAGGGAATCACCCGGGGGAGCACTCTCAAGTACTCCCTCGAGCGAATCCAAAAAGGGTGGGTACTCTGAGCTGCGGTTTGGCGCGTAAGCGCAAACCACAGTCAGGACCCGTTCACCCACCCGAAGGCGGAGGGATGCTACCCTCTCGTCCACCGGGTTGAACTCCAACATGCAGGCTCTGAGCCGGGGGGAAACAAGAACTGCCACCCCAGCCCGTCGCCTCTCACTGCCGGCAACGCCAGAGTGGAAGAGAGTCCAGCCCCTCTCGAGAAAACTGGTTCCAGAGCCCTTGCTGTGCGTCAAAGTGAGTCCGACTATGTCTAGCCGGAACTTCTCCACCTTGCTCAGGCTCATTCCCCCCCAGCGAGGTGACGTTCCACGTCTCAAGAGCTAGCTTCTGTAGCCGAGGATTGGACTGCCAAGTGCCCTGCCTTCGGCTGCCGCCCAGCTCACTTCGCACCCGACCTCTATGACCCCTGCTATTATTTATTTATTTATTAGCCTTTATTTAACCAGGTAAAATCCCATTGAGATCAAAGATCTCTTTTCCAAGGGAGACCTGGCCAAGAGGGCAGCAGCAAGGTTACATTAAAAACAGTAAACAAATACATAAAACATCACAATTACGACATTAAAACTTGCTCACATAACACATGTGCATACGGACAAGGTAGACTGCAGTCCTTTCACAGAAGCTTTAAACTCATTCAACGTAACAAGGGTTTGAAGTTTAATATTCGATTGTAGGTTATTCCAAGCCTTCGCTGCTGAAAACCTAAATGCTTTCTTGCCCAGTTCAGTTCTTACTGTGGGTACGACAAATTGCAGAACATTCATTGAACGAAGATTGTGACTTCCTTGTTTCTTTGTTAAAAGACAAGACAGATAAGATGGAGTGATACCCAGAATGGTTTTGTAGATGAAAACATACCAATGATTGAGGCGTCGAGCACTTAAAGATGTCCAGTTAACCATTGAGTATAATACGCAATGGTGAGTAAGGGGAGCGCAGTTGGTGATAAATCTCAGTGCACCGTGGTACACACTATCCAGCTTGTGGAGACAACCAGCAGTAGCATTCATGTACAACACATCTCCATAGTCAATAACAGGTAAGAAGGTTGTTTCCACCAATTTATGTTTCACAGTAAAAGAAAAACAAGACTTGTTTCTATAATAAAATCCCAGTAAAAGTTTCAGTTTTTTTACAACATACTGAATGTGGTCCTTAAAACTCAAGTGGTCATCAATTAAAAATCCTAAATATTTAAAAGCACATACTAACATAATTTGTTGCCCATTTCTTGTCAAAATGTTCTCACACAGTGCTGATCTTACAGTTTTTGATGTGGTAAAGAACATACACTTTGTTTTCTCTGCATTTAAAACCAGTTGAAGATAGCAAAGTTGTTCTTGTACTCTGTCAAATGCATGTTGTAGATATTTAAAGGCCTCAGCAGGAGTGGGTGGCTATGGGTGGTGAGCCCATTGAAGGGGGGACCCACGTTGCCTCTTCGGGCTGTGCCCGGCCGGGCCCCATGGGGACAGGCCCGGCCACCAGGCGCTCGCCATCGTGCCCCACGTCCGGGCCTGGCTCCAGAGGGGGGCCCCGGTGACCCGCGAAATCTGGGTTCCTTGTTTTTATCTTTCATTGAGGTCTTCGAGCTGCTCTTTGTCTGATCCCTCACCTAGGACCAGTTTGCCTTGGGAGACCCTACCAGGGGGCATAAAGCCCCCGGACAACATAGCTCCTAGGATCATTGGGACACGCAAACTCCTCTACCACGGTAAGGTGGCAGCTCAGAGAGGAGTTGTTTATATTCATCCATCCATTTTCTACCACTGGAGAAAATGGAGCCTACCTCAGCTGCACTCAGGCGGAAGGCAGAGTAAACCAGTAATGTTTACATTTAAAATTTTAACCAATATTAGCACCAGATTGGTTATTTAAAAACAATGCTCAAGCCGGTACCTAAAAAAATGGAAAACCTGCACATTTTTGTACAAAACCCAAAACCTGTGAAGTTGGCACGTTGTGTAAATCGTAAATAAAAACAGAATACAATGATTTGCAAATCCTTTTTTAACTTATATTCAATTGAATAGACTGCAAAGACAAGATACTTAATGTTCGAACTGAGAAACTTTTTTTTTTTTTTTTTAGCAAATCATTAACTTAGAATTTAATGGCAGCAACACATTGCAAAAAAGTTGGCACAGGGGCATTTTTACCACTGTGTTACATGGCCTTTCCTTTTAACAACACTCAGTAAACTTTTGGGAAATGAGGAGACAAATTTTTGAAGCTTTTCATGTGGAATTCTTTCCCATTCTTGCTTGATGTACAGCTTAAGTTGTTCAACAGTCCGGGGGTCTCCGTTGTGGTATTTTAGGCTTCATAATGCCCAACACATTTTCAATGGGAGACAGGTTTGGACTGCAGCCAGGCCAGTCTAGTACCTGCACTCTTTTACTATGAAGCTACGCTGTTGTAACACGTGGCTTGGCATTGTCTTGCTGAAATAAGCAGGGGCGTCCATGATGACGTTGCTCGGATGGGAACATATGTTGCTCCAAAATCGGTATGTACCTTTCAGCATTAATGGTGCCTTCACAGGTGTGTAAGTTACCCATGCCTTGGGCAATAATACACCCCCATACCATCACAGATGCTGGCTTTTGAACTTTGCGCCTATAACAATCCGGATGGTTCTTTTCCTCTTTGTTCCGGAGGACACGACGTCCACAGTTTCCAAAAACAATTTGAAATGTTGACTTGTCAGAACAGACAACTTTTCCACTTTGCATTAGTCCATCTCAGATTAGCTCGGGCCCAGTGAAGCCGGCGGCGTTTCTGGGGGTTGTTGATTAATGGCTTTCGCTTTGCATAGTAGAGTTTTACTTGCACTTACAGATGTAGCGACAAACTTTAGTTACTTACAGTGGTTTTCTGAAGTGTTCCTGAGCCCATGTGATGATATCCTTTACACACTGATGTTGGTTTTTGATGCAGTACTTCCTGAGGGATCAAAGGTCCGTAATATCAGCGCTTACGTGCAGTGATTTCTCCAGATTCTCTGGACCTTTTGATGATGTTACAGACCGTAGATGGTGAAATCCCTAAATTCCTTGCAAACGCTGGTTGAAAAATGTTGTTCTTAAACAATTTGCTCACGCATTTGTTCACAAAGTGGTGACCCTCGCCCCATCCATGTTTGTGAATGACTGAGCATTTCATGGAAGCTGCTTTTATACCCAATCATGGCACCCACATGTTCCCAATTAGCCTGTTCTCCCGTGGGATGTTCCAAATAAGTGTTTGATGAGCATTCCTAAACTTTCTCAGTATTTTTTGCCACTTGTGTCAGCTTTTTTGAAATTTCAAATGACCTAATATTTTCAAAAAATAACTAAGCTTTTCAGTTTGAACGCTAAATATCTTGTCTTTGCTGTCTATTCAATTGAATATAGGTTGTAAAGGATTTGCAAATCCTTGTATTCTGTTTTTATTTACGATTTACACAACGTGCCAACTTCACTGGTTTTGGGTTTTGTAAAAAATTACAAAACCCAACACTTTTTTATTGTTATGGAATTTTGTGACATTTCAGTTGAACAGACTAATAATTAAAAATACTTCAATTATATAAATTAAATGATGACTAAGTAATACATTCAAAAATCATGAAAGAAAACTCACAATTGTCATAATTATTGAAACAATGAAGAACATAGAGAGCGTCCAAAAAAACAACTTTTGTAGCGTAATGTTGTTGCCCATAATTCTGGAGGTTCATGAATGCAACCTAATAATGAGGAAGTGCTGTGTTGTTGTGGCTGCTTTGTAGAGGTTGTATTTAAGTGCAGTATTCATTCCATTATATAAATATCCAACACAA
Source organism: Entelurus aequoreus (assembly GCF_033978785.1). NCBI lineage: Eukaryota > Metazoa > Chordata > Actinopteri > Syngnathiformes > Syngnathidae > Entelurus > Entelurus aequoreus. Next base: position 27,345,285 of record NC_084735.1, on the reverse strand, counting down.
AATCAGAACTCGTAGACTCGATTACTGGCTCATAAAAGGAAGAGGAAGTTGTTTCCGAGAGGTTCCATTGCTACATTTCACATGAGCCCTCTCTCCATCACGAGGCCTCAGACCAGACAAGACGACAACGCCCCAGCAAAGCAGCAGAGCATCGGAGCGAGCCAGAAAGTGAGAGTCTCAAATCAGAAAAAGAAAGAAAGCGAAGGAGGAGGAATGGGTCAACGACAAGCAAAGGGGAAGCAAGGGAGCGAGAGAAGACATGAAGGAACGTTCCGGAAGACGTCCTCCCATCTGGTTCCTCTTCTTCACCTTTGCAATGTTGTTGCTGGCTTTATGGATCTTTGCCTCCACCACACTAGTGTGTCCAGCTTGGATTTCACACCACGACGGTGTGATGGAGCCCCATGTGACACTTGGACAGCTGACCTTTGAACCCCGGCAAACAGGAAGAAAATATATACTTGCTCTTTTTACACTCTTCGCAGTCTAAATATACTTCTAAACACTTGAAAATATATTTAGTATTGTTGTGCTCGTAGCGTGAAGGCTAGACAACTTGAAATATAGTTGACACACAAAAAACGTGTGCGTCGTTTATTCAAGAAAAGCACAAGCAAGAATGAACGCTTTCATCACAACACTCAAATATCGCGGGAACAACAAACCCCCACCTTTGTGAGAATGTACTGACGGCCACTTAAAGGGGCCGCGCCGAATTACTCGCTCTTAACAACACACAAAGAACAACATTGTCATGTGCACAATAGAACAGTACAGTGAATGATGATGACAAAGATAAATAACAGGTGTGGTGAATTATGTCCTTAAATCAACCGCTACAGTATTATACTTTATTAGATACACATACTGTATAGTGTATATTTACTTTTTGATTTCAGTGTATTTTTGGGATTTTTTACATTTAATTTTGTTCATGTTTAAATATCTTGTTCTAATTAAAAATAAATGTATTTGTATAGTTGATTTTATTCATTTTATTACATTACTAATTATATATTTGATTTGATAGTACTTGATCTTTTTTTTCCACATTTATACTACTTCTATGTTTAACGGGTTTATTCTTTAATATTTGGAAATTTTATACATGTATTTTATGTTTTTAAAATGTTTTATAGTTTTACATTTATTTAATATTTTTTATTTCACATTTTTAGTATCTTTTAATTGCAAAATTGTGTCGTGTTTTTGGACATTTATCTCTGACTAACATATTCATTACATTTTATTTACCTTTTGATTTACTTTACTGTATTTAAACATATATTTAATTTTTTTTTACTTTAGTTCATATTGCTAGTGTAATTTGATCGCAAAAAGCTTGACACACACACACACACACACACACACACACACACACACACACACACACACACACACACACACACACACACACACACACACACACACACACACACACACACACACATGCATGCACACAAACATATAAATATGTGTGTGTGTAATATATATATACAAAATGTATATATATATATAGTATGTGTATTGTTTGTATTATAGTACTTACTAATGCATTTTATTTTCTTAAAGCACAGACCAGGGGGGGCAACCAAAAATCATGAATAATTTAATATAATGTCAGTGAAGCTTTTTATTCTATTCTAACCTAATCTTTGTGGCAGACTGTATGTAACATGGAAAAGTGTAAATTGTTCTTTGAGTGCAACAAGAACAGCCCAATTTGTTTAATGCCTTTTGATTTCTATTTTAACCTTCTAAAATTGTTCCTTAGGTGCAATAGAAAACATATGTTTAATGTATTGTAAGATTTTCTGTTAAAATACAGCCAATATTGACATTTTTTGTAGTTGCCTTTATTTTAAAAAGTTTTGAGAAGTATCGAAAAGTATCGATATTGATTTGGTACCAGTACCGGTTTCAAATTATTGGTGCCTATTTTCTACATTTGTTTGTTTTATTTTATTTTATGCTTAAATCTACCACGTTCGCATTGGTTAAGTTTGTAGTTATGTTACCTTGATTTCGGCTACGGTGTCATTTTGATAATCGTTTTGTTTATATTAAATTGTAATATTTGAATGATGATAAATGAAAGTGTTGTGGCAGTTGCGGGTGTCACCAATGCGGCGGTTTGAGGAAACACTTGGTTAAAATTCCAAACACGTCTTTAATGAACTGACAACATGACAATGCTAAACAGGAAATGCTTAAAGTTTGTTGGCTTTGTAAATACACTGACACAAACTCTAAATTCATTGTGTTCATGGTTAAAAATCTTCTTTAACATTTTCAACTAACTTGAAGTGTTTTGTCGAAAATATTATTTGTGTTATGTACATTTTCAGAATGTGCTTGTTCTATTTTGGCTGAAGTAAGACAAAGAAAGCAATTTTGAAGTTGTCTTTGTTTTTAAATTATCATGCCATGATTTTACCAATCCGGCCCGTGTGGGAATAGATATGTCCTCCATGTGGCCCCTGAGCTGAAATGAGTTCATCCTTAACTGTGACATCATGTCATGTTCATGAGGAATTAGAGTTCCTTCAGTCTAATCAAGATGTTTCATTTACTCTGCTTATTTTCAATACATTTAAAGGATGCAAATATTCTTTTTAAAAGGAAGAGTAAATGCAGATGTGAATACTGCACAATGTAAAGTTGTTTATGGGTGTTGAGTATCTGTACCTTGTATGCTATTTTATTGGAACTACTTTCAAAATGTGCTCTTTATTCTTACTGTGCTTACTGTCACCAAGTTTTAAGCAAATTAATGACTCGCTGTTAAGTAAAACATTTAAAGACGTGCCTGAATTACATTCTGACTACAAACTTGCATTTGTGTCCAAATATTGGGGTATTTTCTTAAGCAAATTTTAAATATAAAATTAATCATGACTAATCACAGCTCAAGTGCAATTAATCTGATTTTAAAAATCAATAATTCAATGCGTGTTCTTTAATTTCACGACTTTTTACATTGTAGATTGTCACTGACGGCATCAAAACTATGAATGAACACATGTGGAGTTACGTACTTAACAAAAAAAGGTGAAATAACTGAAAACATGTTTTGTATTCTAGTTTCTTCAAAACAGCCACCCTTTGCTCTGATTACTGCTTTGCACACTCTTGGCATTCTCTCGGTGAGCTTCAAGAGGTAGTCACCTGAAAGGGTTTTCACTTCACAGGTGTGATAGTTTTGATGCCTTCAGTGACAATCTAAAATGTAAATAGTCATGAAAATAAAGAAAACACATTGAATGAGAAGGTGTGTCCAAACTTTTGGCCTGTACTGTATACAGTATATATATAACATAGTCCTCAGCCTTCCCGGTAAGGTCTATTCAGGTGTACTGGAGAGGAGGCTACGCCGGATAGTCGAACCTCGGATTCAGGAGGAACAGTGTGGTTTTTGTCCTGGTCGTGGAACTGTGGACCAGAGACTATACTCTCGGCAGGGTCCTTGAGGGTGCATGGGAGTTTGCCCAACCAGTCTACATGTTCTTTATGGACTCGGAGAAGGCATTCGACCGTGTTCCCCCGGAAATCCTGTGGGGAGTGCTCAGAGAGTATGGGGTATCAGACTGTCTGATTGTGGTAGTCCGCTCCCTGTACGATCAGTGTCAGAGCTAAGTCGGACCCGTTTCCAGTGAGGGTTGGACTCCGCCAAGGCTACCCTTTGTCACCAATTCTGTTCATAACTTGACAGAATTTCTAGGCGCATTCAAGGCGTTGAAGGGATCCGGTTTGGTGGCTGCAGGATTAGGTCTCTGCTTTTTGCAGATGATGTGGTCCTGATGGCTTCATCTGGCCAGGATCTTCAGCTCTCACTGGATCGGTTCGCAGCCGAGTGTGAAGCGACTGGGATGAGAATCAGCACCTCAAAGTCCGAGTCCATACTTCTTGCCCGGGAAAGGGTGGAGTGCCCCAAGTGAAGGAGTTCAAGTACCTCGGAGTCTTGTTCACGAACGAGGGAATAGTGGATCGTGAGATCGACAGGCGGATCGGTGCGGCGTCTTCAGTAATGCGGACGCTGTATCGATCCGCTGTGGTGAAGAACGAGCTGAGCCGGAAGGCAAGGCTCTCAATTTACCGGTCGAGCTATGTTCTAATCCTCACCTATGGTCATGAACTTTGGGTTATGACCGAAAGGACAAGATCACGGGTACAAGCGGCCAAAATGAGTTTCCTTCGCCGGGTGGCGGGGCTCTCACTTAGAGATAGGGTAAGAAGCTCCGTCATCCGGGAGGAGCTCTAAGTAAAGCATCGGCTCGTCCACATGGAGAGGAGCCAGATGAGGTGGTTCGGGCATCTGGTCAGGATGCCACCCGAACCCCTCCCTAGGGAGGTGTTTAGGGCACGTCCGACTAGTAGGAAGCCACGGGGAAGACCCAGGACACGTTGGAGACCTTGGGATCCCCCGGGAGGAGCCGGAGGAAGTTGCTGGGGAGAGGGAAGTCTGGGCTTTTGCTTAGGCTGCTGCCCCAGCGACCCAACCTCAGATACGCAGAAGAAGATGGATGGATGGATGGATGGATATTTATAATATTTTATTCATCTTTCAACTTATTTTACATTTCTATATACTGTATTTTGATACCTATTTAATTTATATTAATATTCGGAGTGTAATTTTATTACAAAATGCGTATTACAGCTGTGGTCCCAGGCCATATAGTTCTATGTTTATTACACAACGAATTAAAAACAAATATATATATTATATGTGACTTAATTTTAGAATTTTTTTTATGGTATTTCTATATGTTATTTAATATATATATGTAATTGTTCATATTATTATGTACTATTATATATATATATATATATATATATATATATATATATATATATATATATATATATATATATATATATATATATATATATATATATATATATATATATATATATATATATATATATATATATATATATATATATATATAATATATATTTTTTTCTTTTGGTTCATATTTCTAGTATATTCCACGACTGACACATGTATCTTTACTGCAAGTAAATGTTAAGAAAAAAAAAACCCTTTAAGCCAAAGAAGTCAGCGAGGCATCTACCTTCCTCTTCCTCCTCCTCGCCGCCCTCGTCGCTGCGTCTGTTTCCGTTCATTTTCTCAACTCATTCAATCATATCCTCCCCCTCCATTCCAACACTTTTCAAATTTTATTTCGCCCTCATTGCCTCCCAGGCCCGTTCCAGTCTGCTTCATAATCAAATTTGGAGTGACACCCAGCATCTAGCGTTGTACATCTTCCTCCTTTAAAGCAAAAATGTACACTTGGTGTGTTCAAGTAGTTTCACACCCGCTAGAGCACTCCAACCATCTTCTAGTATACTGGAGATTGCCTCTATGCGTTTTTTTCCCCTTTTTTTTTATCCCTCCTTTATTTCAGTCTTCATGCGTCTTTGAGATTTACGATTTCCTCTCAGGACTTCCAGCCTCTTCTGTCCTAGGAGGCTTTTAGTTGGAAAAGTGGGCCAAATCTAAGCAGGCACGGACAGGGAGGAGAAATATGTACGGATATATTTAAAAAATATGTATGTACAGTATATGTTTCACTGGCATTCATGCACTAACTCACTGTGTCAAACTCAAGGCCCTCGAAAGCCTGGAAATAATATGTATCAATAAAGTACTGTAACTTTTCTTACTAAATGTATTCTTTCTTTCTATTTTGGGAGGAAAAAAATATATGTACTCCATGTAATCGCAAATTATGTTAACTTAAATATTGTCTAATTATGCAAAAATATATTATCAAACATTCAAAACATTTTTTACATAGAAATAAACGCAAAAAATAATTATTTTAAAGCAAGTTATCCATTAAAATTGTGCAATGTTAAAGTAGCAATAGATTTCATGGTAAAATTGTGAAATTTACTGTGATTTTTACAGCATTTTTCTCTGAATGAAAAAAAAACAGTACTTTTTTTTACTGTAATAAACTGTGGTAATAAATATAAATGATAAATGGGTTATACTTGTATAGCGCTTTTCTACCTTCAAGGTACTCAAAGCGCTTTGACAGTATTTCCACATTCACCCATTCACACACACATTCACACACTGATGGAGGGAGCTGCCATGCGAGGCGCTACCAGCACCCATCAGGAGCAAGGGCGAAGTGTCTTGCCCAAGTGGCGTTTTGGCATTTACAGTAATACACCGAAAAATCTACAGTTGTTGAAAAAAAAAAATAACAAGCTGGCATCTCAGGTGCCAAAATGTTACTGTAAAATTGCAGTTTGTTTTTTTTACAGTAAAAAAACAAATGTACATTTTACAATAAAATTCTGGCAACTGAGTTGCCTTTTTTTTTTTTTTTTTACCATAAAAACAGCAGTACAGTTCCATTTACTTTTTTTTATTTTTTATTTTTATTTTTTTGTTTTGTTGTTTTTCCATCCAACCATCCATCCATTTTCTACTGCTTATTCCCTATGTTGAGGTGAAATTATTGCAACTCACCATATTTTTTTTCACATTTTATTTAAAAAAAAATCCACTAATAAAATGCATTAAAAAAATTGTGTAATTATAGTATTCACTGTTAGCTGCGGCCCTCTGGGGTCAAACATAACCGCGATGTGGCCCTCAGTGAAAACCACTTTGACGAGCTCATTTATTTAATGGATTTCATGTCGGCCATGATGTTAATGTACAATTTCAAGTCTATCAACATGTCTTTAGTTTTTAACTTCTAAGACAATTGATGGTAAAAGTTCATATATGCAGCAGCTCACCGTCACGCGGCCCTTTTGCTACTAATTCATGTTACTAATTAAGTGTTTTATGGCTTTTACGCCTTTATCAACAGTGGTTAGCTATTTGTACACTTCTAAGACCATTAAGAACGTGACTCGCACTCGTATTACACTCAATCTTTTGTTATTAGTGTACAGAATCAAGTGTTTTATTGTTTATTGTTGAGCTCCTTTTTACTGGCAAGACAATTAAGAATGTTAAAAATTGAGACATGGTGCGGCTCGCCGTCATATTACACTTGCATGATTTGTATTGTTGTAAAGCATCTAGTATTTTAGTGTTTTCACGTCTTTATTGCCAGGGGTTCACTTATTTTTACACTTATGAGACAATTAAGAATGGTAAAAATTAGGACATGGTGCAGTTTGCCATCATATTAGGTTGGAGTTCAAATCCCAGCCGAGTCATACCAAAGACTATAAAAATGGGACCCATAACCTCCCTGCTTGGCACTCAGCAACAAAGGGTTGGAGTTGGGGGTTAAATCACCAAAATGATTCCCGGGCGCGGCGCCGCTGCTGCCCACTGCTCCCCAAGGGGATGGGACAAATGCAGAGGACAAATTTCACCACATCTAGTGTGTGTGTGACAATCATTGGTACTTTAATCTTTAATCTTAATATTACATTTAGATCATTTGCTGGAAATCAAGTCTTTTATTGAGTTTACGTCTTTATTACCAGTGGTTCACTTATTTTTACACTTATAAGACAATTAAGAATGTTAATAAATTGAGACATGGTGCGGCTCGCCATCATATTACACTTGCATGATTTGTATTATTGTAAAGCATCTAGTATTTTATTGTTTTCACGTCTTTATCGCCAGTGGTTCACTTATTTTTACACTTTTAAGACAATTAGGAATGGTAAAAATTAGGACATTGTGCAGTTTGCCATCATATTACACTTAGATCACTTGCTGGAAATCAAGTCTTTTATTGAGTTTACGTCTTTATTACCAGTGGTTAACTTATTTTTACACTTACAAAACAATTAAGAATGTTAAAAAATTGAGACATGGTGCGGCTTGCCATCATATTACACTAGCATAATATCTATTATTGTAAAGTATCTAGTATTTCTATGTTTTCACACCTTTGTAGCACGTGGTTAACTTAATTTTACACTTTTAAGACAATTAGGAATGGTAAAAATTAGGACATGGCACAGTTTGCCATCATATTACACTTAAATCATTTGCTGGAAATCAAGTCTTTTATTGAGTTTACGTCTTTATTACCAGTGGTTCACTTATTTTTACACTTATAAGACACTTAAGAATGTCAAAAATTGAAATATGGTGCGGCCTGCGATTATATCTCACTTGCATCATTTATTTATGTATTGTATGGCTATTACTCATTCATCACCGGTGCTTAACTTCTTTGCATTTGCATGAACAGCTAATTAACTTCTTTTTACACTTATAAGAGAATTATTAATGTTAGAAATTAGGACATGGTGCGGCTCGCCATTATATTAAACTTGCATCATTTGTTATTGATGTGAAAAATTGAGTGTTTAATTGTTTTGACTTCTTCATCAACAGTGGTTAACTTCTTTTTACACTCATAAGACAGTTGGATCACTACTTTCACGTTCATATTATATCATATATCATTCCTCATTAAGGTTTTTAATATAGTGTGGTTAGTTTATTGTTACACTGGTCTTCTACTACTAGTGCGGGGGTCGGCAACCCGCGGCTCTAGAGCCGCATGCGGCTCTTTAGCGCCGCCCTAGTGGCTCTCTGGAGATTTTTCAAAAATGTATGAAGAATGGAAAAAGATGAGGCGGAAAAAAATCTATTTTTTTTGTTTTAGCATGGTTTCTGTAGGAGGACAAACATGACACAAACCTCCCTAATTGTTACAAATCACACTGTTTATATTAAATATGCTTCACTGATTCGAGTATTTGGCGAGCGCCGTTTTGTCCTACTTATTTTGGCGGTCCTTGAACTCACCGTATAGTCTGTTTAAATGCATAACTTTCTCCGACTTTCTAGGACGTGTTTTATGCCACTTCTTTTTCTGTCTCATTTTGTCCACCACACTTTTAACGTTGTGCATGAGTGCACAAAGGTGAGTTTTGTTGATGTTATTGACTTGTGTGGAGTGCTAATCAGACATATTTGGTCACTGCATGACTGCAAGCTAATCGATGCTAACATGCTATTTAGGCTAGCAATATGTACATATTGCAGCATTATGCCTCATTTGTAGCTATATTTGAGGTCATTTAGTTTCCTTTAAGTCCTCTTAATTACATTTATATCTCATGACACATGTAATATGGCTTTTAATTTTTTGCGGCTCCAGATAGATTTGTTTTTGTATTTTTGGTCCAATATGGCTCTTTCAACATTTTGGGTTGCCGACCCCTTTTGTGTTGCACTAGTAACTAGTGCAACACAAAAGGTGTCATTAGTGCATTTGATTGAGTCAAAGGAGCTCCTGCAGTTAAAATGTTCCCCAAATTCCAAATTAAAGTTGCAGAACAGGTGTTGTTTGCACGGTGAGGCTCATATTCTTTTATAGTCATCATCCTCATCATCACAGTTATGGGACAATTAAAGGAGAGCTCGTCAAATATTCAACAAGTTCCTACCTTCTTCCTCTCCCAACCTCATCATTCACTTGACACTTCTCGCAAAAACGCCCATGTTGCCCCCAGTGCTGAGCGCTACACTTCCAGCAGTGTGAGCGGGGGCGGCCCCCATAGCGGCGCTGACAGTAATGAATGCGGGCCCTCCCCACGGGACTCGGTGGACCGGGCTCCCCTGCAGGGACCACCTTGATGTTGTGTTGACTCGCTCCTCAAGCGCTCTTTTACGGCGCCTCCCTTTGAATTTCAGGTTGACATGTCCTGGTCTACAAACAGGAGATGGAATCATAGACCTGTACTATTATACAGCAGGAAAGGAGTCTACAGAATCACACTATGTATGTGTTCATTAGGTAGAGTCATTTACTCAACTGCAGAGAGTACTAGGCATCTATTAGGGATGTAATAATATATGTGTTCATAGAGTATGGTCATTTACTCAACTGCAGAGAGTACCAAGCATTTATTAGGGGTCCAATGTATGTGTTCATAAGGTAGGGTCATTTACTCAACTGCAGAGAGTACCAGGCATACATTAGTAAGTTTAATAATGTATGTGTTCATTACGTAGGGTCGTTTACTAATCTGCAGAGAGTACCAGGCAGTGTAAAAAATGCACGTGTTCATTTAGTAGTGTCATTTACTCAACTGCAGAGAGTACTATGTGTCTATTTGGGGTGTAATAATGTATGAGTTCAGAGCGTATGATCATTTACTCAACTGCAGAGAGTACTAGGAATCTATTAGGGGTGTAATTATAATATATGTGTTTCCGTAGAGTATGGTCATTTACTCAAATGCAGAGAGTACCATGCGGTGTATCAAAGTATGTGTTTATAGAGTAGGTTCATTTACTCAATTGCAGAGAGTACCAAGCGTTTATCAGGGGTGTAATAATGTATGCGTTTATAAGGTACGGTCATTTACTCAACTGCAGAGAGTACCAGGCATACATTAGGTATGTAATAATATATGTGTTCATAGAGTATGGTCATTTACTCAATTGCAGAGAGTACCATGCATACCATTACAAATAGAGTAGGTTCATTTACTCAATTGCAGAGAGTACCAAGCATTTATTAGGGGTCCAATGTATGTGTTCATAAGGTAGGGTCATTTACTCAACTGCAGAGAGTACCAGGCATACATTAGTAAGTTTAATAATGTATGTGTTCATTACGTAGGGTCGTTTACTAATCTGCAGAGAGTACCAGGCAGTGTAAAAAATGCACGTGTTCATTTTGTAGTGTCATTTACTCAACTGCAGAGAGTACTAGGTGTCTATTTGGGGTGTAATAATGTATGAGTTAAGAGGGTATGGTCATTTACTCAACTGCAGAGAGTACCAGACATCTATCAGGGATGTAATAATATATGTGTTCATAGAGTATGGCCATTTACTCAACTGCAGAAAGTACCAATCATTTATTAGGAGTGTAATAATGTATGTGTTCATGAGGTAGAGTCATTTACTCAACTGCAGAGAGTACCAGGCATGCATTAGTAAGTTTAACAATGTATGTGTTCATTACATAGGGTCATTTACTAATCTGCAGAGAGTACCAGTTAATGTAAAAATGCATGTGTTCATTTAGTAGTGTCATTTACTCAACTGCAGAGAGTACCAAGCATTTATTAGGGGTCCAATGTATGTGTTCATAAGGTAGGGTCCTTTACTCAACTGCAGAGAGTACCAGGCATACATTAGTAAGTTTAATAATGTATGTGTTCATTACGTAGGGTCGTTTACTAATCTGCAGAGAGTACCAGGCAGTGTAAAAAATGCACGTCTTCATTTTGTAGTGTCATTTACTCAACTGCAGAGAGTACTAGGTGTCTATTTGGGGTGTAATAATGTATGAGTTCAGAGGGTATGGTCATTTACTCAACGGCATAGAGTACCAGACATCTATCAGGGATGTAATAATATATGTGTTCATTACGTAGGGTCATTTACTCAACTGCAGAAAGTACCAATCATTTATTAGGAGTGTAATAATGTATGTGTTCATGAGGTAGAGTCATTTACTCAACTGCAGAGAGTACCAGGCATGCATTAGTAAGTTTCACAATGTATGTGTTCATTACATAGGGTCATTTACTAATCTGCAGAGAGTACCAGTTAATGTAAAAATGCATGTGTTCATTTAGTAGTGTCATTTACTCAACTACAGAGAGTACTATTAATGGGTGTAATGATGTATGAGTTCAGAGCGTATGATCATTTACTCAACTGCAGAGAGTACTAGGAATCTATTAGGGGTGTAATTATAATATATGTGTTTCCGTAGAGTATGGTCATTTACTCAAATGCAGAGAGTACCATGCGGTGTATCAAAGTATGTGTTTATAGAGTAGGTTCATTTACTCAATTGCAGAGAGTACCAAGCGTTTATCAGGGGTGTAATAATGTATGCGTTTATAAGGTATGGTCATTTACTCAACTGCAGAGAGTACCAGGCATACATTAGGGATGTAATAATATATGTGTTCATAGAGTATGGTCATTTATTCAACTGCAGAGAGTACCATGCATACCATTACAAATAGAGTAGGTTCATTTACTCAATTGCAGAGAGTACCGAGCGGTTTGTTTAACGCTGTACGGTTCCTTATCCTGTTTTGACCAAGCCTTATAACTTGTTTGCATCCTTTTCCAGTTGTGTGCTCTGACATGATTGCGTCGGTCCGAGGTGGTCGCCCCCTTTGCGTGGACAAACAATACGTGCGTGACGGGAACCCTTTCCTCACACCCGTGCGCTCCTTCGTGTGCACGTTTGTCCCTCAGACGGACTTATGACGCTGAAGCGCATGTTCCTTTCCGTCTTGCCTCGTCAGACATCCCCCCCTCGCCGCCACAGATGGTTGCGGCGACTCCTCGGAATCTTAATTATCCTGTCATTTACCGTGGGAGAATGTGCAATTAGAGTGGACACTCAGTCTGTGCGGTGCGACTCCATATTTATTGAGGTTACACCTGATTCCAGGACGCCTGTCACCTTGGGGTACTTCACAGCGAGAGGAACACTTTTTTAAATTTTTTATTTCCCTAACCTTTTCCTCTGCACGACACAGTGATACGCTTTGTATAGCAATTAGTGAACGCTGCTACTTGGTATTGAGCAGCTTAGTACACAAATATGAACATTTGCTTGGTTGGTATTGATCTGTAAGTCTCATATCTGGCAGTGTTTCCATGGGAAAGGAGTTTGTGGTGCGCGCCAACACTTATGTGCCGCATTGATCCAGTGCAGTGGTGCCCTAAGCCAGCCTTCGGGCCCCCACGCCTCTCCCTTTGCTCTTCATTACAAGGCCTTAATCCTGACAGCAGCAGTCCACGCTCGCTGGTGCAGAGACGGGTGTGTGCATCACGCTGGTGCAGAGAGTAAACACTGCTGCTCCTGCACCGCCTTGTAAGACAGAAGACTTGGACCATGTCCACACAAACGCTGGTATTTTTGGAAAGCATGTTTTTTTATGCCTTTTTGCCTATTTTACAGGCGACTTTTTTTTATGAACAGCGCAACAGGGTGGTGTTTTTGGCAGACAAGTTTGTTAGCTTGAACTGTTAGCGCCCACAAACAACCGTGTTGTCCTAACCTTTTCTCGTGACCGTGTGAAGTAATATAAACAATCTATATCTTTATCAAAATAATATCAAATACGTTTTCACCTTTCGTTTACATAAAGGATTTTTATTGATTTCCGGTTCATGGAAACAGACTTTTTCTGCATAGTTTTACGAAGGATTGTTGATGTTGATTATCATATGTGAGTGACAGGAAGAAAAGCTCACAAGAGGAGAAGCTACTTGCCCCTAGTCACTGGTATGTGTAAGTGACAGGCAGAAAAGCTTGCGAGAGGAAAGGATATTTGAAGAAAAGCTCACACGAGGAGAAGTTAACTGCTCCGGTTCGTCAGTCAGACTGCAAGCGTGGCAGAAGTTGCTTCCTCCTGGTCACTTGTATGTGTGAGTGACAAGAAGGAAAGCTAAAAAAGAAAAAAAGGGGTATTTAGTTAGTTAGTTTCCTCATGGTCCCTGGTGAGTGACAGGAGGAAAATCTCACACGATGAGAAGCTATTTGCTCCTAGTCACTGTGAGTGACAGGCAGAAAAGCTTGCAAGAGGAAAAGTTACTTGCTCCTGGTCAGTAGTATGCATGAGTGACAGGAGGAAAAGCTTTTCTTCATGCCTGCTTGACGGGAAGAAAAGCTCACAAGTGGAGAAGCTACTCGATCCTAGTCGCTGGTATGTGTGAGTGACAGGCAGAAAAGCTCACACAAGGAGAAGTTATATGCTCCATATCTCACGCACGCACGTGTGACACGGAGAAAGGTTTGCAAGGTAGAAGTTGTTTCCTCCTGGTCACTGGTATGTGTGAGTGACAAGAGGACAAGCTAAAAAAAGAAAGGGATAGTTTATTTGCTCATGGTCCCTGGAGATTGACAGGAAGGAAAGCTCACAAGAGGAGAAGCTACTTGCCCCTAGTCACTGGTATGTGTAAGTGACAGGCAGAAAAGCTTGCAAGAGGAAATGATATTTGAAGAAAAGCTCACACGAGGAGAAGTTAACTGCTCCGGTTCGTCAGTCAGACTGCAAGCGTGGCAGAAGTTGTTTCCTCCTGGTCACTTGTATGTGTGAGTGACAAGAAGGAAAGCTAAAAAAGAAAAAAAGGGGTATTTAGGTAGTTAGTTTCCTCATGGTCCCTGGTGAGTGACAGGAGGAAAAGCTCACACGATGAGAAGCTATTTGCTCCTAGTCACTGTGAGTGACAGGCAGAAAAGCTTGCAAGAGGAAAAGTTACTTGCTCCTGGTCAGTAGTATGCATGAGTGACAGGAGGAAAAGCTTTTCTTCATGCCTGCTTGACGGGAAGAAAAGCTCACAAGTGGAGAAGCTACTCGATCCTAGTCGCTGGTATGTGTGAGTGACAGGCAAAAAAGCTCACACGAGGAGAAGTTATATGCTCCATGTCACACGCACGCACGTGTGACACGGAGAAAGGTTTGCAAGGTAGAAGTTGTTTCCTCCTGGTCACTGGTATGTGTGAGTGACAAGAGGACAAGCTAAAAAAAGAAAGGGATAGTTTATTTGCTCATGGTCCCTGGAGATTGACAGGAAGGAAAGCTCACAAGAGGAGAAGCTACTTGCCCCTAGTCACTGGTATGTGTAAGTGACAGGCAGAAAAGCTTGCAAGAGGAAATGATATTTGAAGAAAAGCTCACACGAGGAGAAGTTAACTGCTCCGGTTCGTCAGTCAGACTGCAAGCGTGGCAGAAGTTGTTTCCTAATGGTCACTTGTATGTGTGAGTGACAAGAAGGAAAGCTAAAAAAGAAAAAAAGGGGTAGTTAGTTAGTTAGTTTCCTCATGGTCCCTGGTGAGTGACAGGAGGAAAAGCTCACAAGAGGAGAAGCTGTTTGCTCCCAGTCACTGTGAGTGACAGGCAGAAAAGCTTGCGAGAGGAAAAGTTAATTGCTCCTGGTCAGTAGTATGCATGAGTGACAGGAGGAAAAGCTTTTCTTCATGCCTGCTTGACGGGAAGAAAAGCTCACAAGTGGAGAAGCTACTCGATCCTAGTCGCTGGTATGTGTGAGTGACAGGCAGAAAAGCTCACACGAGGAGAAGTTATATGCTCCATGTCACGCACGCACGTGTGACACGGAGAAAGTTTTGCAAGGGAGAAGTTGTTTCCTCCTGGTCACTGGTATGTGTGAGTGACAAGAGGACAAGCTGAAAAAAAGGAAGGGATAGTTTATTTGCTCATGGTCCCTTGAGATTGACAGGAATGAAAGCTCACAAGAGGAGAAGCTACTTGCCCCTAGTCACTGGTATGTGTAAGTGACAGGCAGAAAAGCTTGCAAGAGGAAAATATATTTGAAGAAAAGCTCACACGAGGAGAAGTTAACTGCTCCGGTTTGTCAGCCAGACTGCAAGCGTGGCAGAAGTTGTTTCCTCCTGGTCACTTGTATGTGTGAGTGACAAGAAGAAAAGCTAAAAAAAAGAAAGAAAGAAAGGGGTAGTTAGTTAGTTTCCTCATGGTCCCTGGTGAGGGACAGGAGGAAAAGCTCACACGATGAGAAGCTATTTGCTTTTAGTCACTGGTATATGTGAGAGACAGGCAGAAAAGCTTACAAAAGCAATAGTTACTTGCTCCTGGTCAGTACTATGCATGAGTGACAGGAGGAAAAGCTTTTCTTCATGCCTGCTTGACGGGAAGAAAAGCTCACAAGTGGAGAAGCAACTCGATCCTAGTCGCTGGTATGTGTGAGTGACAGGCAGAAAAGCTCACACGAGGAGAAGTTATATGCTCCATGTCACGCACGCACGTGTGACACGGAGAAAGGTTTGCAAGGTAGAAGTTGTTTCCTCCTGGTCACTGGTATGTGTGAGTGAAAAGAGGACAAGCTGAAAAAAAGAAAGGGATAGTTTATTTGCTCATGGTCCCTGGAGATTGACAGGAAGGAAAGCTCACAAGAGGAGAAGCTACTTGCCCCTAGTCACTGGTATGTGTAAGTGACAGGCAGAAAAGCTTGCAAGAGGAAAATATATTTGAAGAAAAGCTCACACCAGGAGAAGTTAACTGCTCCGGTTCGTCAGTCAGACTGCATGCGGGGCAGAAGTTGTTTCCTAATGGTCACTTGTATGTGTGAGTGACAAGAAGGAAAGCTAAAAAAGAAAAAAAGGGGTATTTAGTTAGTTAGTTTCCTCATGGTCCCTGGTTAGTGACAGGAGGAAAAGCTCACACGATGAGAAGCTATGTGCTCTTAGTCACTGGTATGTATGAGTGACAGGCAGAAAAGCTTGCAAGAGGAAAAGTTAATTGCTCCTGGTCAGTAGTATGCATGAGTGACAGGAGGAAAAGCTTTTCTTCATGCCTGCTTGACGGGAAGAAAAGCTCACAAGTGGAGAAGCTACTTGATCCTAGTTGCTGGTATGTGTGAGTGACAGGCAGAAAAGCTCACATGAGGAGAAGTTATATGCTCCATGTCACGCACGCACTTGTGACACGGAGAAAGGTTTGCAAGGTAGAAGTTGTTTCCTCATGGTCACTGGTATGTGTGAGTGACAAGAGGACAAGCTAAAAAAAGAAAGGGACAGTTTATTTGCCCATGGTCCCTGGAGATTGACAGGAAGGAAAGCTCACAAGAAGAGAAGCTACTTGCCCCTAGTCACTGGTATGTGTGAGTGACAGGCAGAAAAGCTTGCAAGAGGATAATATATTTGAAGAAAAGCTCACACGAGGAGAAGTTAACTGTTCCGGTTCGTCAGTCAGACTGCAAGCATGGCAGAAGTTGTTTCCTCCTGGTCACTTGTGTGTGTGAGTGACAAGAAGAAAAGCTAAAAAAGAAAGAAAGGGGTATTTAGTTAGTTAGTTTCCTCATAGTCCCTGGTGAGTGACAGGAGGAAAAGCTCACAAGAGGAGAAGCTGTTTGCTCCTAGTCACTGTGAGTGGCAGGCAGAAAAGCTTGCAAGAGGAAAAGTTAATTGCTCCTGGTCAGTAGTATGCATGAGTGACAGGAGGAAAAGCTTTTCTTCATGCCTGCTTGACGAGAAGAAAAGCTCACAAGTGGAGAAGCCACTCGATCCTAGTCACTGGTATGTGTGAGTGACAGGCAGAAAAGCTCACACGAGGAGAAGTTATATGCTACATGTCACGCACACACGTGTGACACGGAGAAAGGTTTGCAAGGTAGAAGTTGTTTCCTCCTGGTCACTGGTATGTGTGAGTGACAAGAGGACAAGCTGAAAAAAAGAAAGGGATAGTTTATTTGCTCATGGTCCCTTGAGATTGACAGGAAGGAAAGCTCACAAGAGGAGAAGCTACTTGCCCCTAGTCACTGGTATGTGCAAGTGACAGGCAGAAAAGCTTGCAAGAGGAAAAGTTAATTGCTCCTGGTCAGTAGTATGCATGAGTGACAGGTGGAAAAGCTTTTCTTCATGCCTGCTTGACGGGAAGAAAAGCTCACAAGTGGAGAAGCTACTCGATCCTAGTCGCTGGTATGTGTGAGTGACAGGCAGAAAAGCTCACACGAGGAGAAGTTATATGCTCCATGTCACACGCACGCACGTATGACACGGAGAACGTTTTGCAAGGGAGAAGTTGTTTCCTCCTGGTCACTGGTATGTGTGAGTGACAAGAGGACAAGCTAAAAAAAGAAAGGGATAGTTTATTTGCTCATGGTCCCTGGAGATTGACAGGAAAGAAAGCTCACACGAGGAGAAGTTAACTGCTCCGGTTCATCAGTAAAACTGGTTGCGTGGCAGAAAAAAAAGCTTGCAAGGTAGAAGTTTTTTCAACCTGGTCATTTGTATGTGTGAGTGACAAGAAGAAAAGCTAAAAAAAGAGAACGGGATAGTTAGTTAGTTAGTTAGATTCCTCATGGTTCCTGGTGAGTGACAGGAGGAAAAGCTCACAAGAGGAGAAGATGTTTGCTCCTAGTCACTGGTATACAGTATGTGAGTGACAGGCAGAAAATCTCACACTAGGAGACGTTATATGCTTCATGTCATGCACGTATGCGTGACATGGAGAAAAGTTTGCAAGGTAGAAGTTGTTTCTTCCTGGTCACTGGTATGTGTGAGTGACAAGAGGAAAAGCTAAAAAAGAAAGAGATAGTTTATATGCTCATGGTTCCTGGAGATTGACAGGAAGGAAATCTCACAAGAGGAGAAGCTACTTGCTCCTAGTGGCTGGTATGTGTGAGTGACAGGCAGAAAAGTTCACACAAGGAGAAGTTACATCAGTTTGTGTACGTGCGTGACAGAAAGAAAAGCGCCGGAGAAAGGCAGCGCCGGTCAGTAAGAAGCTACTCCTACAGACCGCGACCACTTCCCTGAGGACAGCAGGAACTTCACTCGGTGACAGAAAACACTGTGAGTAATGGCTTCCTGTGCGTCTTGCACCATACTCACGGAGAGGTTGGCTCTGCTAGAGGGCCGTGTCCGCCAGTTAGAGCAGAGTAATGTCGTAACTTTAGATGTTGCGGACACATCTGCTAGCGTTAGCTGTAGCGAGCTAACTAGCCCAGCTTGTAGCAGTCCTAAGCGGCCTACAAGCTACGGTGTACCGGTTGAGACGCATAATAGATTTAGCTCTTTAGCTAGTCCTACACCCCAGTCTACCGGGCACCACACCTTAGTTATAGGGGACTCCATCACCCGAAACATAAAGCTTAGCAAACCAGCCACAATAAAGTGTATCCCCGGGGCCAGAGCACCTGACATTGAAGCTAATCTTAGGGAGCTAACTCGCAACAGGCCTAGTAAACACGTACGACAGGCTAATCGCACCACTAATTATGCGAATATAGTTGTACACGTTGGCTCCAATGACACTAGAATGAGACAGTCAGAGATTACAAAGAGAAACATAGCCAGGACTTGTGATCTCGCCAGAAAGATGTCCAGGCATCGAGTAATTGTCTCTGGCCCCCTGCCTGCGAGAGGCAATGATGAGAGATATAGCAGATTAGTCTCGCTTAACAAGTGGTTGGCTAGCTACTGTAGGCAGCAGGGACTAACGTTTATTGATAACTGGCCCTCTTTCTGGGGCAAACCAGGCTTGCTGATGAGAGACGGCCTTCACCCTAACCAGGAAGGCGCCATCATCCTGTCTAGAAACATAGACTACTATTTAAGTCTCACTTGACTGACTACACTAGAGCAAGCCCGGTCACAGGCAATTACAATGTCTGTTAGTCCGGGTGAGGAGTCAGTTAAGCTAGAACTAGCCAGCGCCAGGCTGGATAATCCATGTACGCATAGCAATTCTCTTAGAATAATACACAATTCACATAATGTTTTTTCTGTTGTGTCTGTGTCAGAGGTGGACATGCATTCTACTGAGGTGGCAAATTATGATATGTCCAGTCTATTGCAGCACCAAGCAAACAATCGGAAAATTCCCGTCATATCAATTCCTAGATATGGTCGAAACTATTTAAAGTGCACTACGCATAATAAACGCAACATTGTTAATATTGCCACTACGGATAATCTTAACAAAAACTCGTCAAAACAGCCCAATACCTATAATATGGGCTTTTTAAACATAAGATCATTGTCTCCCAAGGCGTTATTGGTTAATGAGGTCATTAGAGACAACAATCTTAACGTCATTGGTCTTAGCGAAACCTGGCTCAAACCGGACGAATTTTTTGCGCTCAATGAGGCATCTCCTCCTAACTATACGAATGCGCATGTTGCCCGCCCTCTTAAAAGGGGAGGGGGTGTCGCACTAATATACAATGAAAATTTCAACCTTACCCCTAACCTAAATAATAAATATAAATCGTTTGAGGTGCTTACTATGAGGTCCGTCACACCGCTACCTCTCGACCTGGCTGTTATCTACCGCCCCCCTGGGCCCTATTCGGACTTTATCAGTGAATTCTCAGAGTTCGTTGCTGATCTAGTGACGCACGCCGACAATATAATCATAATGGGGGACTTTAATATCCATATGAATACCCCATCGGACCCTCAGTGCGTGGCGCTCCAAACCATAATTGATAGCTGTGGTCTTACACAAATAATACATGAACCCACGCATCGCAACGGTAATACAATAGATCTAGTGCTTGTCAGGGGTGTCACCACCTCCAAAGTTATGATACTTCCATATACTAAAGTAATGTCCGATCATTACCTTATAAAATTTGAAGTTTTGACTCTTTGTCAACAAGCTAATAATAATAATAACTGCTATAGCGGCCGCAACATTAATGCTGCCACAACGATGACTCTTGCTGACCTACTGCCTTCGGTAATAGCACCATTCCCAAATTATGTCGGCTCTATTGATAAACTCACTAACAACTTTGACGATGCCTTGCGCGAAATTATTGATAGTATAGCACCGCTAAAGCAAAAAAGGGCCCCTAAAAGGCGCACCCCATGGTTTACAGAAGAAATTAGAGCTCATAAATTATCATGTAGAAAACTGGAACGCAAATGGCGCGCGACTAAACTTGAGGTTTTCCATCAAGCATGGAGTGATAGTTTAATAACTTATAAACGCATGCTTACCTTAGCTAAAGCTAAATACTACTCAAATCTCATCCGCCTCAACAAAAACGATCCTAAATTTCTGTTTAGTACAGTAGCATCGCTAACCCAACAAGGGACTCCTCCCAGTAGCTCCACCCACTCGGCAGATGATTTTATGAATTTCTTTAATAAGAAAATTGAACTCATTAGAAAGGAGATTAAAGACAACGCATCCCAGCTACAACTGGGTTCTATTAACACAAATACGACTGTATATACGACGGACACTGCCCTCCAAAATAGTCTCTCTATTTTTGATGAAATAACATTAGAGGAATTATTACAGCGTGTAAGTGGGATAAAACAAACAACATGTTTACTTGACCCACTTCCTGGGAAACTTATCAAGGAACTGTTTGTATTATTAGGTCCATCAGTGTTAAATATTATAAACTTATCACTTTCCTCCGGCACTGTTCCCCTAGCATTCAAAAAAGCGGTTATTCATCCTCTGCTCAAAAGACCTAACCTCGATCCTGACCTCATGGTAAACTACCGACCGGTCTCCCACCTTCCGTTTATTTCCAAAATTCTCGAAAAAACTGTTGCACAGCAGCTAAATGAACACTTAGTGACTAACAATCTCTGTGAACCTTTTCAATCCGGTTTCAGGGCAAATCACTCTACGGAGACAGCCCTCGCAAAAATGACTAATGATCTATTGCTGACGATGGATTCTGATGCGTCATCTATGTTGCTGCTTCTTGATCTTAGCGCCGCTTTCGATACCGTCGATCATAATATTTTATTAGAGCGTATCAAAACACGTATTGGTATGTCAGACTTAGCCTTGTCTTGGTTTAACTCTTATCTTACTGACAGGATGCAGTGCGTCTCCCATAACAATGTGACCTCGGACTATGTCAAGGTAACGTGCGGAGTTCCCCAGGGTTCGGTTCTTGGCCCTGCACTCTTTAGTATTTACATGCTGCCGCTGGGTGACATCATACGCAAGTACGGTGTTAGCTTTCACTGTTATGCTGATGACACTCAACTCTACATGCCCCTAAAGCTGACCAACACGCCGGACTGTAGTCAGCTGGAGGCGTGTCTTAATGAAATTAAACAATGGATGTCCGCTAACTTTTTGCAACTCAACGCTAAGAAAACGGAAATGCTGATTATCGGTCCTGCTAGACACCAACATCTATTTAATAATACCACCTTAACATTTGACAACCAAACAATTAAACAAGGAGACTCGGTAAAGAATCTGGGTATTATCTTCGACCCAACTCTCTCGTTTGAGTCACACATTAAGAGTGTTACTAAAACGGCCTTCTTTCATCTCCGTAATATCGCTAAAATTCGTTCCATCTTGTCCACTAGCGACGCTGAGATCATTATTCATGCGTTCGTTACGTCTCGTCTCGATTACTGTAACGTATTATTTTCGGGCCTCCCTATGTCTAGCATTAAAAGATTACAGTTGGTACAAAATGCGGCTGCAAGGCTTTTGACAAAAACAAGAAAGTTTGATCATATTACGCCTATACTGGCTCACTTGCACTGGCTTCCTGTGCACTTAAGATGCGACTTTAAGGTTTTACTACTTACGTATAAAATATTACACGGTTTAGCTCCAGCCTATCTCGCCGATTGTATTGTACCATATGTCCCGACAAGAAATCTGCGTTCAAAGAACTCCGGCTTATTAGTGATTCCCAGAGCCAAAAAAAAGTCTGCGGGCTATAGAGCGTTTTCTATTCGGGCTCCAGTACTCTGGAATGCCCTCCCGGTAACAGTTAGAGATGCTACCTCAGTAGAAGCATTTAAGTCCCATCTTAAAACTCATTTGTATAATCTAGCCTTTAAATAGACCCCCCCTTTTTTAGACCAGTTGATCTGCCGTTTCTTTTCTTCTCTCCTCTTCTCCCCTGTCCCTTGCGAGGGGGAGTCGCATAGGTCCGGTGGCCATGGATGAAGTGCTGGCTGTCCAGAGCCGGGACCCCGGGTGGACCACTAGCCTGTGCATCGGTTGGGGACATCTCTGCGCTGCTGACCCGTCTCCGCTCGGGATGGTTTCCTGTTGGCCCCGCTGTGGACTGGACTCCCGCTGATGTGTTGGATCCACTGTGGACTGGACTTTCACAATGTTATGTCAGACCCACTCGACATCCGTTGCTTTCGGTCTCCCCTAGAGGGGGGGGGTTACCCACATATGCGGTCCTCTCCAAGGTTTCTCATAGTCATTCACCGACGTCCCACTGGGGTGAGTTTTTCCTTGCCCGTATGTGGGCTCTGTACCGAGGATGTCGTTGTGGCTTGTACAGCCCTTTGAGACACTTGTGATTTAGGGCTATATAAATAAACATTGATTGATTGATTGATTGAAGGTAGAAGTTGTTTCTTCCTGGTCACTGGCATATGTGAGTGACAAGAGGAAAAGCTAAAACAAAAGGATCGTTTGTTTGCTTATGGTCCCTGGTGAGTGACAGGAGAGAAAGCTCACTAGAGGAGAAGCTACTGTCTTCTAGTCACTTGTACGTGTGAGTGAAAAGCTTGCAAGAGGAAACTTTGCTCCTGGTCAGTAGTATGTGTGCATGCGTGACAGGAAGAAAAGCTTGCAAAGTAGAAGTTGTTTCCTCCTGGTCACTGGTATGTGTGGGTGATAAAAAGAAAAGCTCCAAAAGTAAAGGGATAAGTCGTTTGCTCATGGTCTGGTGAGTGACAGGAGGAAAAGCTCACAAGAGGAGAAGCTGTTTGCTCCTAATCACTGTGAGTGGCAGGCAGAAAAGCTTGCAAGAGGAGAAGCTAGTTTCTCCTGGTCAGTAATATACATGAGAGAAAAACTTGCAAAAGGAATATGTTATTTACTTTTGGTCACTGATTTGCGAGAGTGACAAGAAGAAAAGCTTGCTAAAGAAGAAGCTATTTAATCCTTGTCACTGGTATGCGTGGATGACAGGAAAAGAGTCTTGCAAATGGAGAAGCTATTTAATCCTTGTCACTGGTATGCATGAGTGACAGGGAGAAAAGCTTGCAACATGGAGATGTTATTTGCTCCTCGTCACTGATATGCATGAGTGACAGTAGGAGAAGCTCGCAAGACAAGCTATTTTCTCCGGTTCACTCGTATGTACGAGTGGCAGGAAGAAAAGCTCAAACAAGAACAAGTTATTTGCTCCTGGACAAAGGTGTGCATGAGTGACAGAAAAAAGCTTGCAGAAAGAGGAGTTGTTGTTTTTCCTGGTCACTGGTATGCGTGAATGACAGGAAGAAAAGTTTTCAAAATGTTATTTTCTCTTAGTGGGAGGAGAAGTTTTTCTTTTGCTATGTGTGAGTGACAGGAAGGAAAGCTTGCGGCAGGGGAAGTCGTTTCTTTCTAGTCACTGGTATGCGTGAGTTACGGGAAGAAAAGCTGGCAAAAGAGAGGGGTTATTAGCTTCTGGTCACTGCATGCATGAGTGACAGGAAGAAAAATCAGAAAAGAGGAGACACTATTAGCTCCTGAAGTGACAAGGGAAAAAGTGATTTGCTCCTGGTTGCGTGAGTGACAGAAAGAAAAGTTTACAGCAGGAGAAGTCGTTTCTTTGTAGTCACTGGTATGCGTGAGTTAGGGAAGAAAAGCTGGCAAAAGAGAGGGGTTATTAGCTTCTGGTCACCGTATGCGTGAGTGACAGGGAGAAAAATCAGACAAGAGGAGACACTATTAGCTCCTGAAGTGACATGGGAAACAGTTATTTGCTCCTGGTTGCGTGAGTGACAGGAAGAAAAGCTTACAGCAGGAGAAGTCGTTTCTTTGTAGTCACTGGTATGCGTGAGTTAGGGAAGAAAAGCTGGCAAAAGAGAGGGGTTATTAGCTTCTGGTCACCGTATGCGTGAGTGACAGGGAGAAAAATCAGACAAGAGGAGACACTATTAGCTCCTGAAGTGACATGGGAAACAGTTATTTGCTCCTGGTTGCGTGAGTGACAGAAAGAAAAGCTTACAGCAGGAGAAGTCGTTTCTTTGTAGTCACTGGTATGCCTGAGTTATGGGCAGAAAAACTGGCAAAAGAGAGGGGTTATTAGATTCTGGTTACTGCATGTGTGAGTGACAGGGAGAAAAATCAGACAAGAGGAGACACTATTCGCTCCTGAAGTGACAAGGGAAAAGGTTATTTGCTCATGGTTGCGTGAGTGACAGGAAGAAAAGCTTGCGGCAGGGGAAGTCGTTTCTTTCTAGTCACTGATATGCGTGAGTTACGGGAAGAAAAGCTGACAAAAGAGAGGGGTTATTAGCCTCTGGTCACCGCATGCGTGAGTGATAGGGAAAACATTTTCAGACAAGAGGAGACACTATTAGCTCCTGAAGTGACAAGGGAAAAAGTTATTTGCTCCTGGTTGCGTGAGTGACAGGAAGAAAAGCTTGTGGCAGGAACAGTTGTTTCTTTGTAGTCACTGGTATGCGTGAGTGACAGGAAGAAAAGCTGGCAAAAGAGAGGGGTTATTGGCTTCTGGTCACTGCATGCATGAGTGACAGGGAGAAAAATCAGACAAGAGGAGCCATTATTAGCTCATGGAGTGACAAGGGAAAAAGTTATTTGCTCCTGGTTGCGTGAGTGACAGGAAGAAAAGCTTGTGGCAGGAACAGTTGTTTCTTTGTAGTCACTGGTATGCGTGAGTGACAGGAAGAAAAGCTGTCCAAAGAGAGGGGTTATTAGCTTCTGTTCTCGCATGTGTGAGTGACAGGAAGAAAAATCAGACAAGAGGAGACACTATTAGCTCCTGAAGTGACAAGGGAAAAAGTTATTTGCTCCTGGTTGCGTGAGTGACAGGAAGAAAAGCTTGCGGCAGGAACAGTTGTTTCTTTGTAGTCACTGGTATGCGTGAGTTACGTGAAGAAAAGCTGGCAAAAGAGAGGGGTTATTAGCTTCTGGTCACCGCATGCGTGAGTGACAGGAAGAAAAATCAGAAAAGAGGAAACACTATTATCTCCTGGAGTGACAAGGGAAAAATATATTTACTCCTGGTTGCGTGAGTGACATGAAGAAAAGCTTACAGCAGGAGAAGTCGTTTCTTTGTAGTCACTGGTATGCGTGAGTGACAGGAAGAAAAGCTGGCAAAAGAGAGGGGTTATTGGCTTCTGGTCACCACGTGCGTGAGTGACAGGAAGAAATATCAGACAAGAGGAGACACTATTGGCTCCTGGAGTGACATGGGAAACAGTTATTTGCTCCTGGTTGCGTGAGTGACAGGAAGAAAAAGCTTACGGCAGGGGAAGTTGTTTCTTTGTAGTCACTGGTATGCGTGAGTTACGTGAAGAAAAGCTGGCAAAAGAGAGGGGTTATTAGCTTCTGTTCTCGCATGTGTGAGTGACAGGAAGAAAAATCAGACAAGAGGAGACACTATTAGCTCCTGAAGTGACAAGGGAAAAAGTTATTTGCTCCTGGTTGCATGAGTGACAGGAAGAAAAGCTTGCGGCAGGAACAGTTGTTTCTTTGTAGTCACTGGTATGCGTGAGTTACGTGAAGAAAAGCTGGCAAAAGAGAGGGGTTATTAGCTTCTGGTCACCGCATGCGTGAGTGACAGGAAGAAAAATCAGAAAAGAGGAAACACTATTATCTCCTGGAGTGACAAGGGAAAAATATATTTACTCCTGGTTGCGTGAGTGACATGAAGAAAAGCTTACAGCAGGAGAAGTCGTTTCTTTGTAGTCACTGGTATGCGTGAGTGACAGGAAGAAAAGCTGGCAAAAGAGAGGGGTTATTGGCTTCTGGTCACCACGTGCGTGAGTGA
The DNA here is from genome assembly GCF_033978785.1 of Entelurus aequoreus. Classification (NCBI taxonomy): domain Eukaryota; kingdom Metazoa; phylum Chordata; class Actinopteri; order Syngnathiformes; family Syngnathidae; genus Entelurus; species Entelurus aequoreus. Next base: position 27,319,118 of record NC_084735.1, on the reverse strand, counting down.
CAGGAAGAAATATCAGACAAGAGGAGACACTATTGGCTCCTGAAGTGACATGGGAAACAGTTATTTGCTCCTGGTTGCGTGAGTGACAGGAAGAAAAAGCTTACGGCAGGGGAAGTTGTTTCTTTGTAGTCACTGGTATGCGTGAGTTACGGGAAGAAAAGCTGGCAAAAGAGAGGGGTTATTAGCTTCTGGTCACCGCTTGCGTGAGTGACAGGGAGAAAAATCAGACAAGAGGAGACACTATTAGCTCCTGAAGTGACAAGGGAAAAAGTTATTTGCTCCTGGTTGTGTGAGTGACAGGAAGAGAAGCTTACGGCAAGAGAAGTTGCTTCTTTGTAGTCACTGGTATGCGTGAGTTAGGGAAGAAAAGCTGGCAAAAGAGAGGGGTTATTAACATCTGGTCACCGCATGCGTGAGTGACAGGGAGAAAAAAATAGACAAAAGGAGACACTATTAGCTCCTGGAGTGACAAGGGAAAAAGTTATTTGCTCCTGGTTGCGTGAGTGACAGGAAGAAAAGCTTACGGCAGGAGAAGTCGTTTCTTTGTAGTCACTGGTATGCGTGAGTGACAGGAAGAAAAGCTGGCAAAAGAGAGGGGTTATTAGCTTCTGGTCACCACATGCGTGAGTGACAGGAAGAAATATCAGACAAGAGGAGACACTATTGGCTCCTGAAGTGACAAGGGAAAAAGTTATTTGCTCCTGGTTGTGTGAGTGACAGGAAGAAAAGCTTACGGCAGGAGAAGTTGCTTCTTTGTAGTCACTGGTATGCGTGAGTTAGGGAAGAAAAGCTGGCAAAAGAGAGGGGTTATTAACATCTGGTCACCGCATGCGTGAGTGACAGGGAGAAAAAATAGACAAAAGGAGACACTATTAGCTCCTGGAGTGACAAGGGAAAAAGTTATTTGCTCCTGGTTGCGTGAGTGACAGGAAGAAAAGCTTACGGCAGGAGAAGTCGTTTCTTTGTAGTCACTGGTATGCGTGAGTGACAGGAAGAAAAGCTGGCAAAAGAGAGGGGTTATTAGCTTCTGGTCACCACATGCGTGAGTGACAGGAAGAAATATCAGACAAGAGGAGACACTATTGGCTCCTGGAGTGACAAGGGAAAAAGTTATTTGCTCCTGGTTGCGTGAGTGACAGGAAGAAAAGCTTACGGCAGGAGAAGTCGTTTCTTTGTAGTCACTGGTATGCGTGAGTGACAGGAAGAAAAGCTGGCAAAAGAGAGGGGTTATTAGCTTCTGGTCACCACATGCGTGAGTGACAGGAAGAAATATCAGACAAGAGGAGACACTATCGGCTCCTGGAGTGACATGGGAAACAGTTATTTGCTCCTGGTTGCGTGAGTGATAGGAAGAAAAAGCTTACGGCAGGGGAAGTTGTTTCTTTGTAGTCACTGGTATGCGTGAGTTACGGGAAGAAAAGCTGGCAAAAGAGAGGGGTTATTAGCTTCTGGTCACCGCATGCGTGAGTGACAGGGAGAAAAATCAGACAAGAGGAGACACTATTAGCTCCTGAAGTGACAAGGGAAAAAGTTATTTGCTACTGGTTGTGTGAGTGACAGGAAGAAAAGCTTGCAAGAGGAAACCTTGTATGAAGCCACCTGTTGGTTTGCGAGTATGAATCTCAACTCTTTTTGAGACTTTTTAAAAGCATTTCCTGATGCTTCCGATCGCCTTATTGATTATTATTAATTATTTTATGGGGTGAGAGCGCCACCTGTTGCCGCTGGTGTGGATGTGGACGCTTTGAACACTGCAGCATTAAACAAATGACAGTTTTTATTGTTCTGTAGCGAGCAGAATAGTATTCATGCCCATCAGTTCTGAGTACAAGGATACGAATCCCCAAGTAAATGAAATGGCAAAAGAGATGAAAAGTGCGGATGGAAGCTAAAAGTAAGTGAGCTTTTAATGTCAGAGCAGTCTGACCTGGATGCTGAGAGGGCTTGTTCACAGCAGGGTGCGGTGAGCATATCAGTTTGATCCCTGGCTCGCATCACTCTTCTT